>NC_137254.1:14761720-15157002 GCF_965637545.1 Phallusia mammillata | reverse complement strand
AGTAACATAGGAAGGCAATTGTTTGCTCACAATCAACACTTGTAGTCTTGTATGTGATGTAACAAACTGGCTTTGAATCAATCATACGCGTTGTAATCCTATGAAACTAGGTAATATCAATTCCACATATCGCGACAGCCGACAGGAAAACATTCGTAGGGAGTAGTTTCATTTTTTAATGTTACGAAGTTATCAATACGATTTCGCAAACCAAAAAAATATGGTCGAGAGCAGGGATGAAATGACCTCAAAAATATATATACTCGGTATACCAACAAAAATACCTACAAATCGCACAGTAAAGTTCTGCTATTGTTTGGTTAAAGCTAACTGTACAGGTTATCTGGTAAAAGATTTCCTGTTTTTGTTTGTATACCGAGTCAAGCCAAGTCTTTTCACAGCTGAGAAGACTCGAGTCAAGTCAAGCTTTCTAAAAATGTAACTTAAGTCGGACATGAGACCCCATCACTGCTAAACTGTCGTTTTATCGCTTATGTACTTTACCAAATATGGTCCAATAAAGTACCTCGCTTACTACCAAAGCTGTGACAAATTAAATACGTGTACCAAATGCTGTTATAACGTCCAGAAAACTCACCAGCACTATGTAGTCAGCGCAAATTGGCATAATTCTTACCAAACAACGGACACAACTGTGGCACAAACAAAGAGAAACATCATGTTTCACAGCTTTGGTAGTAAGCGAGGTACTTTATTGGACCATATTTGGTAAAGTACATAAGCGATAAAGCAAAAGTTAAGCAGTGATGGGGTCTCATGTCCGACTTAAGTTACATTTTTAGAAAGCTTGAATTGACTCGGTATACAAACAAAAACAGGAAATCTTTTACCAGATAACCTGTTCAGTTAGCTTTAACCAAACAATAGCAGAACTTTACTGTGCGATTTGTAGGTATTTTTGTTGGTATGCCGAGTATATATATTTTTGAGGTCATTTCATCCTGCTCTCGACCATATTTTTTTGGTTTGCGAAATCGTATTGATAACTTTGTAACATTAAAAAATGAAACTACTCCCTACGAAAGTTTTCCTGTCGGCTTGTGACGTAATATACAAGCATTGCTTGTAACATGAGACTAACTATACCAGGGGTCGGCAACCCCTGGCGCGCGTGCCAAGGTTGGCACGCTGGGTGTTTTTTTTATGGCCAACCGATTTGCGTGTTTATATTGAAGTAACAATTTAACCCCTGAACTATACAATTTAACAGTCGCATTACCAGATGTTGTTATTTTAGAAATACCATGTCTTGGCGCTGAAAAAAGTTTGTGGTGACCCCTGGTTTAAGCGAACACAGTACATGTCAATACCAATATTTGCTTTTGAGCGTTTACTTTGCTGTACGAACGCTATAGTGCATTCAGTAAAAATATAGGAATTTTAGGTTTTCAAAAATTATGAAGGTTTGACGTTATTGTCCAAGCTCTTTAAAGAGTGCGGGTAGCTTGCTTTTGTTTGTTCTCTCTCATCAGCACATAAATAGTGTTCAAAGGGGGGCCCAGAAATTGACTTGCACCAGCATATTTTTTTTCTCTCCAGGGCCCTGGCTGTTGGTATACTTGTTAGTCCAAAACTTACAAAAGATAATACCAGTTTGGCACATAATATGCTCGTTAAGTTTGTCAAAGAATGTGCACAAGTTTATGGTGATGAGTTCTTGGTGTACAATGTTTACAGTCTCATTCATTTGCATTCGGAAGCAGAGGAATTCGGTTGCCTGGACGGTTGTGCTGCCTTTCCCTTTGAAAATTACATGCAAAAGTTAAAAACCTTTGTGCGTTCAGGAAACCGTCCACTCGCTCAAGTGGCAAAGAGATTGCAAGAAATGACTTATTTTGAACCCACTCCCAAAATTAACACAAACATCATCTACTGTTCTTCTCCAGATAATGCATATGTCATGAGCTGTAATACTTCAACAGCATAGTGTGTGGAGGTTATTGAGCAGGGAAAAAATGAAAATGCAGGCTACTGTGTTTGTAAAGTGTATGAAAACTTGTCCCCAATTTTTAATAATCCATGTAGTTCCCTTATTTTGGGTTGTTACAAAACAAGCCAAAAATGTTATTGTGTTAAGCTTGTTCCATCAGAAAGTTTAACAGCCAAGGCAATTGCAATAAAGTTGAAAAGTACGGTTGTGTTTCTATCAATACTGCACTTGTTCTGGTAGAAGGTGTGTTCTACATGTCACATGTCTACATATTTTGCATTTTGTTTACCAGTTTTTTTTCGATTAATCATAACAAGTATGACAAGTAATAATATTCCTACTGCAGTAGTGGAACACAAGGTAGGCATTTTTAAAACTTCGAAAATGTTTAGCACTTACACTGCAATCTTTTACATTTGTTCAGAAATACGCTGTTGTAGAGTTCATTGATGAAGGAAGTGTGGAGGTGGTATTTCACACATGGATCACTAAAACCAGTGATGTATGAAAATAAATGGTTAGGGAATTGGGTTATGGTGCAAAAATACCTATGTATTTTGGAGGGCTGTGAATTTCACTCTGTGTTTGGCTTAATATTAAGAAATATTAATTGTTCAACAAATATATAAGTATTAATATAATAAAATAGTGATTCAACCAATCATAGTAATCAAAAATGCTTTGATGTGGTCGGTTTTTATCAAATTTATGTCTTTGAAGGAAATACGTTGTTACTGGCCGAACTCCAATGCAAGAAAAAGGGCCAGAAAGGAAGAGGATCCAGTTCAAGTCTACTTTTAAAGTACGGATATTAACTTATGTGGGTAAGTGGTCAACCATATATTTTTCTGAAATTGCATTTAATAACAAAAATTTTTGTTATGATTGTTTTTATTTGAGATGATTTTTAAAATGCCATTAAAAAATGCAAAAGAGCAGAGTTAACTTCCAGTCTGGAGTCCAGTAGTGAGGAATTAAGTCCCCGCCAACTGAAAAGACCACAGCGATATGCTTTTTCAAACTCAGATAATGGTAAGGTTATATATAATCAAATGTTTTTGTTTATTTATTTTTTTCATTTGTAATGCTTGAATGTTTTAAACTGCGATTTTAAAATGTTTTCGCTAATTTGTTATGTACTCTAACAAAACAAATATTATTTATGCAATAAAAACATTATCGCTTGCTAGATCAACCAGAAGCAAAAAAACAGTGCTGGTGTAGACAATCGACTCCAGATACATCAAAGTTTGAAGGTACAAAAAAATGGAAACAATAATTTCTTGAATAAGCACTGGTCGCAGTAAAAGGGAAAACGACTTGTAGGTAGGGTTTAAATATATTATATATGTTGAAATACATGGTTGTTTACCAATTTAACAAAATTTGAAGTGTTATATGCATTTTCTTGTCTGCAGTGGCTCACACAGTGTTTTTTAGTGAAGTATTAAAGCAACGGTTTGTTTTTAAAAGCCTCGTGTAGCAAAGCCCAGTTTTCATCAACCTTATTTTTAACGTAATGCAGGAGAACATGGTCTAATACAGGGGCGGGCAACATACGGCCCGCGGGCCGGATCCGGCCCGCGACGGGATTTTGAGCGGCCCGCAGACAGTATCCGGTCTTACATGATAATGTGGCCCACGGCCAGTCTGCCGCAATCCCCCGCTACTTGCTTAATACGTCAAATTATAGTTAGAACGGACAGTAACGCTCCCCAATAGCAAAAAACTTTCCCACCGTTGTTACCATTGCACCTTACGTCCATTGTTACGACATAACTGCCAACCTTGTGCGTGGCCTGCTTTCACGGTTTCCTTTGTTTCCACACGTGTAGCCTAATTAGTGTTTCAGCAGTATCTAAGTCTGTGGTGAATAATTTTATGTTATATCAGTTAGATTGTTTGGACTGTATTGTAATTGTGACGTTCTTGAATGTATTTGGTTTAGGTGGTCACAAATCCGTTTTAAATCACTGGATAAATACGCGATTAATGTATCGATTCTAGAATCCGGCCCGCCAAGTACTTCATTTTCCCATATCAGGCCCGCCGACTGGAGAAGTTGCCCGCCCCTGGTCTAATACATCCAGTGCCAACACAAACGAAAGGAACAGTTGCAGAAGACATTGAAGATACATTTGTTAAAGGTTTGGGTTAGTATTTGCCAGTGTCTATCTATGCTCCAATATGTTGTGATATTTGGCCACAAATTAATCCATTGTAAATTCGTCATGCATATTTTATTTTGTTGTTGCTTCAGAAAACAACTCGCCTGCAACTTTTCTCCAAAGGCCAACACAAGATGTTGGAAACCTTCTCTTAGGTATTTATTGTCACAAGTGTAATTTTAATTCAGAGAACCAAAAATATTCAAAAATACTTTTTTGTTTTTCAGTTGAAGTTAATCGTTTGCGGGATGAGCAAACAGAAATGATTAACTTTATAAAAAAAGCACTTCTGCACTTACCCTTGTCAAATGATGATGTTGAAGATGTTGTTTTGGAAGCACCTCTAAGTTCCCAACAACAACTGGAAAACTTAGACATTAAATGTGGAGAAAAAAGTTTTCGGAAGTCAATGGTAAGAATCGAATAGGGACTGAGGTAAAATTGCAAAACTAATAAACTCTTTGCAGATCAAATATATGAGATGTATTGGTGGGTCGAATGTTGTAGATTCAATAAGAAGAGTTATGAGGCACATTGGTACCCTGTCTCTGTGGTCCGAATATAGCCTAAAGGGAAGAAAGGGCAAAAAGGCATTTTGCAAACTTCGGCTGTGTGCCTTGTTGCATGGTAATATATGTGCTATATTTTGTTTATTGCTGGAAAATTGTATTAGAATCGATACATGGCAGTATGAACTAGGGTTGGGCATTTGACCGGTCAAATTAGCCTACTTGTCAAATTGGTCAAATATCGGTCAAATATTATATACACTATTAAATTGCATTCTTAGTTAAAAGTTGTAAGTTAAATCTTCTTATAAACCATAAGCAATAAAAAAAGATTTGAACTCATGTAAACTTTTGTGAAATGGGAAATGTTCAGTTTATATCAGGGGTGGCCAACCGGTCAAAGCCTAAGAGCCATATTTTTTATTGTGTTACCACAAAGAGCCACAATATATGTTTAATATAATTATATGTTTAATATAAGCACATATGTTTAATGGTTCGTCACTACGTCATACACAGCAACCTGTGCTTAGCCAGATTTATTCTAAATGTCGCACACCAACAAAATAATGACACCATTTGACTTGTACAGACCACGGGCCAGTCATTTTCGGTAATCAATGGTTTGCACTGTTTCGCACACAAAACTCTAATTTCAACGAATCCAACAAACAAAAACATACGAATTAAAAAAAAAAATTTTTCACTGCCAGTTTGAAGGCTAACTCGACAAAATTGTTTACTCAAAAGATTTTCCCTGCTGCAAAACTGTACTGAGATTTAACTGCAAAATTGCTTATCCCGCTTATTGTCACAATATATATATGCTGTTGTGCTCTTTACACAGATGCTTTAAATTACTTATTTTAAATAATTATGGGTCCGCTTCCTTGAAGGGGACACATCTTGATTTTACTCGATTTCTTTCTTTTCTTTTTTCTTCACTGAAGTTTGTCCACCCCTTTTTGCCCTGAAATGTTTGATGGATTTGGATAAAACTTTCACAGATGGTAGATATGCCATCTGCTTCGTTTGTCCCCATTATTCACCCTGCAAGTTAAACACTTAACTAATGCAAACTTTTTTTAGACCTCATCGAGTGATACATCAACAGATACCATGTATCTCTTTACGGATTCGAGTGAAGACTCCTCCTAACTACTTATGAGTGAATATTTCTGATTCGTTTTTTTTTTCATTTAATTGTTTTTAATTAAACTGAACTGACATTTGTCTTGTCATACTTGATAGTTCAATCTTTAGCGAATACTTACGTATCGATTTAACATTGGCAAATTGTTAAGTTTTAGTGAAACAAAATGCATTTGTAATGATTTTGTACAGGCTAAAAAGTGTAAATATCGAGAAAAGAAAGAGTCCAACTTTACACCTGCACGTAACGTTATGCTACAATGTTCCAAAATTGTTAAATTAGGAGGTGCAAAAATCAGTTACAAGGACGTTATAAAAACGTTAATGCGTAGTGAAAAAAAAACTTAATTTACAACGTTTTTTTGGACGTAAATATCGAGAAAAAAAGAGTCCAACTTTACACCTGCACGTAACGTTATGCTACAATGTTCCAAAATCGTTGAATAAGGAGGTGCAAAAACCAGTTACAAGGACGTGAGGAAAACATTGATTTGTGGTAACAAAACGCTAATTTACTACGTTGTTTTGGACGTAAAAATCGAGAAAAAAAGAGTCCAACTTTACACATTTTTACAACATTTCTAAAAAACGTCAACCCAACATTTCAATGACCAAAAAATAACGTTTTGTGAACGTAAAATTGTTAGCTGGGAAGTGACTGCTCATCTAGGATCCTCTCTCCTGGTAACGAACGGAGAATCTTCCTTGCTGAACGGATCATGCGCTCCCAAACGCTTCCTTGATGGCTGGCTGCGGGAGGGTTAAAACGCCGTTTAATCCCACGTTATCGAAACTCATTACATATCTGCAGTTGGTTCCATTCTCTAATACCCTTTTGGAGCTCCTTGTCTGCGCCTACAAAGTTGCAATCGTTGTCGCTGTATATCATCTTGGTCGTTAAACCGCTCCTAAGAAGAAATCTTCGCAAAACGTGGATAAACGGGCTTGTGTCTAATGAACTAGCCAGCTCCATATGCACGGCCCTGGTAACCACGTAGGTAAACAAGCAAACATACCGTTTTAGATAACTTCGTCCCGATTTGACCGTCAAAGAGCCAAAATAATCAACCCCTGTATGTGTGAATACCGTCTGACCAGGCTTAACACGGAAAAATGAATACGGTGCCATGATTCTCTGGGGCAGGGGTCCGCAAATACTTTTTGGCGCGACCCTAAAAAATTGCTCCAAATTCTCGCGACCCAAGCATTTTGTTAGGATGTCAGTTTGTCGAAAATACTAAGCAACTAGATATCAATACTAAGGCTGCTATAATGCTATTGTAAGTTGCTATTTTCTTGCACAAAATAAAGCGAAACTCAGCACATACAACAGCACGTAAACAAAGGTATTTATTCCAACTAATGAGAACTGTGGGCACTGTGTTGAGAACACAACAAATCAATCCGAGGTTTAATTTTTTAAGAGACGGCAAGCCGAAGATCGTCCTCTACTTCTAGTCTTGATCTGTATTTGCTTTTAATACAAGTTAATGCAGAAAATGTCCTTGTGGCAAAAGAACATTCATTGCAGCCGCTGATAGCTGCGGATATTCTTTTGCGACTCAAATCCAAAATGCAGCCAAAGTCCTTTTAGTATCAAAGGCAATCTTTAAACTGCGATCACTTGACAGGTCATCCAATGCTTCAATCATATCCAGTGGCGGCTCGTGCCTAAAATTTGTGGGGGTGCTCAGGGGCGGCTCGTGCGAGGGGGCTGCGGAGCTGCAGCACCCCCAGTATTTTTGCTTGACATTCCTATTCCAAGTTGTTATACTAAACAATCTTTACATATAGTTTTTATGTTTGATCAGTGTATACTAAGAATAACTTTTATGGCATTAATCGCCATTTTATTAAAATAAAATTAATAAAAATTTTGTATTATTTAAAAAAAATAATAATAATAATGATAAGTTATCTATGGCGGAGCTGCAGCTCCAGTTTGGTGACGTTTCATGACGTTTTCAGTTGTGCGCATGCGCACTTGGAAAAGCTACATGCCGGGCGAAATAGGCGAGAGGGGGCTGTGGCTCGCGCAGCCCCTCCCGTGACGTAGCGCTAGTTGTGTTGTCTGCTTCGCGTCAGTGAGCTCCAAAGCCAAACCCGTGTACTGTGTTTTTAAGTTCGACAGTGAGTGCAGTTAAATAATTATTTTGCTATCAATAAACTTATTGTTTGACTGTTAGTCGTGACTTTTTAAGATGACTGTAAGTGGGTTTCAGTTTTTACAGTTATCATTGAATTAAATAAGTGTATGTAACACCTTGAAAGAAAAAAAGGGTCATCTAACACCTTTAAAAGTCACAATTAACCTTTATAATAAATAACTGAATTAAAAAGATTTATGAAAGTATGGGACGAAACATCTGCTATTCCAATATCATGCAGGAATAAGCAACAACAAGAAAACTCAGTTTTAGTTCCTAATGCTACCAAAGAAAAATTAAATTTGTGACTGTGAAGTTAAATGCCTCACTGAAATTCAGGCAATATCAAATGTAGAACAAACAACTGCAAGCAACAGGAATTTTGAAATGAAGACAAAAAAAAGAGTGAAGACAATTTAAAGTGTGGATTTCTTAACACACCATGTGGACAGTATTTGAAACCAAGTGCAATCATGTGTATTGATATAATGGACATGTACTGTTTGTCTAAACAGTAGCTGCTAAATTGCTTCACAGGAAGTGTTTCTTACGAATGAACATTCTACAGACAAGATAGTAGTGACACCAAGCACATCCTATTGTTGACAAAGAAAAGCTAGTTACTCAAATAAAAATGTTTCTGTAGATCTGATGTTCATGATTACTTGTTCATGATAAAATAATTAATCTACAGATGATGTTTTGACAAGTTAAATTACTAGGATGAAAAATCCTTTTTGCTGTTTCCATGATTCCTTCAAAGGCAAAATAGTTCTTTTTAACACTGAAAAAGATGCCAATTTTTCTAAGGAACACCAATATTCCCAAAAGACTTGCACTTGCAGTGCTAGTACTAAATAGAAAAACAGTTTCTTAGTTATCATTTGGGATTAAGGAAGAAGCTATCAATTATCATGCCCAAACTATAACTTCATTGGAAAAAGGAGTGTTGTAAATTTTAAAGCTTGAAGGCGTTTTGCACTTAAAAAGGAATTATAAGCTATTTGCCAGCAAGCAGCAATTATAGCAGTTAAGAAACTAAAATACAATTAATAGTCTGTACACAAAAAATGAAAAAGATGTTTAAATGAACAAGTTCTGAAACCAATGTAATGTGGTTGTTAAATTTGTTAGTTATGATACCAATAAAAAGCTGTATGGCTAGTTTTTTTGTGTGACAATAGTCTGTGAAGTGTCATAGAATATGTTGAAAACGCTGACTGACTAAATTTACTTAAATGAAACATGACAATTTTGTTGGCGAACTGGAATACTTCGACCTTTTTCGACTCATTTATATCTATTTTTTTCTATTAATTTATTTTCTATATTCCTGTTGTGTTTTACCGTATTTACAACCGCTTCGTTTCGAAGCTGTGCCACGTGTGTTTTTGTTTTTCACATTATTACTAAACGTTATTGTGTTTGGTCCGTCGCTGTGCAAGTAAACAAAATACACAAATGATGCCGTCTGCTGTTTACACTCGTGTACATTAATGCGTAACAAAAATTACGTCACAATGGAGTTGCTAATTAAGATTTGTATTACTTGTTTTTCTACACAAAACAAATGGCTAGAAAACTAGAAATGTAGCTTTTCAATATATTGCCAACTTATATATGTTAAGTAAAGGCTAAAATTTGTGGGGGCAGCACCCCCACAAATTTTAGGCACGAGCCGCCACTGGGGGTGCTGCTCAAAATTTTAGCCTTTATTGAACATATATAAGTTGCCAATATATAGAAAACCTACATTTATAGTTTTCTAGCCATTGTTTTGTGTAGAAAAACAAGTAATAAGTTTACAAATCTTAATTAGAAACTCCATTGGGACGTAATTTTTGTTATGCAATAATGTACACGAGTGTAAACAGCAGACGGTATCGTTTGTGTATTTTGTTTACTTGCACAGCGACGGCTAAACACCATAACATGCAGTAATAATGTGGAACAAAAACACACGTGACACAGACTCGAAACTAAGCGGTTGTAAATACGGTAAAACACAACAAGAATATAGAGAAAAAGTAGTGATTCGAAAAAGGTCGAAGTATTTCAGTTAGACAACATTTAAAAAAATGGTCATGTTTCATTTAAGTAACCTTACGGTCACAGTCAGCGTTTTCAACATATTATATGACACTTCACAGATTATAATTGTAACGTTTATTGGTATCATAACTGACAAATTTAACAACCACTTTACATTTGTGTCAGAACTTGTTTATTTTAACATCTTTTTTGAATTTTTGTGTACAGACTATTATTTGTCTTTCAGATTTTTAACTGCTATAATTGCTGCTTTATTTGCTGGCAAATAGCCTATAATTGCTTTTTTAAGTGCAAAACTTCTTCAAGCTTTAAAATTTACAACACTCTCACTTAAATTTAAACATATTATTAAACCGTTATAGTTTGGGCATGATAATTGATAGCTTCTTCCTTGATTCCAAATGACAACTGAGAAACTGTTTTTCTATTTAGTAGTACTAGCACTGCAAGTGCAAGTATTTTGGAAATAATGGTGTTCCTAACAAAGGTTTGCATCCAAACTGTTTTGCCTTTGAAGGACTCATGGAAACAGCAAAAATGATTTTTCATCCTAGTAATTTCACTTGTCAAAACATCATCTAGATTATTTTCAAAGTAATCATGAACATCAGATCTACAGAAACATTTTCAGTTCAGTAACTAGTATTCCTTTGTCAACAATAGGATGTGCTTGGTGGTCACTACTATCTTGTCTGTAGAATATGCATTCTTAAGAAACACTTCCTGTGAAGCAATTTAGCAGCTACTGTTTAGACAAACAGTACATGTCCATTATATCAATACTCATCTTTTTCATCATGTCCACGTAAGGGAGTTTCAAAGTATCACAGAACAAAATGCAGTCTATTATTTTGGATAAGTTTCACGATTTTTTTCCACTTTTTTGTTGTGTTCAATAATTGAAAGTTTATATACGCCTTACTAAGTTTTTCCTTAATATTTACAGTTCCCAAAAGTGAAAGTGAAACATCATTGTCCACATGCTTCTTTGACTTCTCATGTTTTTTTCTTTTTTTTTTTTTTCTGCTTTCTCACCTATTTTGGCTACATTTGTAAAACCATCTTTTGTCCAGCATTTTTCATCACCTTTCAAACAGCAAACATGGAAAACAGAACAGTGCATTTTTAACTTCACAACCACGAAGCCATTTTTTCTTTTGATACCATTCAGAATTAAAACTGCGTACATATTTCTTGTTGTGGCTTATTCCTGGCTGACAAAGTTGAATATCAGGCGTTGGACGCCCTTTTTTCTTTATACTTACCTCTTCAGCACTTGATAACTGCAAAATCTTAAGTTGCTGAAACTCACTTACAGTCACCGAATTAGAATCTTGAAGCCATGATTAACCTTTCAATCAAAAACTGTAAAAATGATTGAAAAAGAATAACTGTCGTACTGTACTCATTGTCGAACCTGATGGTACACGTGATTTGCTTTGGCACACAATAAACGCGGAACAGACAACTACCTCCGGGTGCCCAGGTCACACGCTACGTGATTGGTGGAGCTGCGCGAGCCGCAGCACCCTGGCTCCTATTTCGCCCAGCATGTAGCTTTTCAAAGTGCGCATGCGCAGAACCGCAAAACGTCATGAAACGTCACGAAACGTCAGAAAACTGGAGCTGCAGTTCCAGCATAGATATACATTAGTGTTTCCAAAAAAAAAAAATTTTAATGAAAAAAAAGGTGGTTAGGGCGGAAATTATGCTTATCATATAATGCTAAGGAATAAAAAAATAAAAATAATGAAAGTTATTTGTAATATTATGGTAGGTGTAGTAAGTAAAAATATCTAGGGGCACGAGTAGCACGAGCCGCCCCTGAGCAGTAGTGATCTTCAGAAATTACCAAGCATGTTGAAAAATTATTGTTGAGTAGAATACGACCATCAAGGCTTGTGTTATAGCTTCAGGACAAAACGCCAGAAGCTCATATTTGAAATTTATTCATAAACGTTTTTTTTAGCTTGTAAAGTTTAGTACCATAGCTTTTTTACTGTGGCGCAAGTGTAAAAAGTCGCAATCTCGGTAAGTCTTATCGGTTAACAAAGATCGATAAGTCTTATCGGTTTCCTCAAACTACTGTTTTGGACCTAATTTGCAAGAGAAAAAATAGGTGCAATAATGATAACTAGTGTGCTCACAGCGCACTTTTAGTCAAATTAGTCATTGCTCAGTCACTGCTCGAAGTTATATTTTGATTCTATTTGAATAAGCATCGTTTTAAATTAGAAAGTACATAAAAAAAATTTGACTATGAACAGCAGACCTGTATCATCACTTTCTGTGTCTGAAAATGATTCTACATTGGATAACATTGCTCTTAGCTTGTCTACTAGTAAATATGTGGTCTCAACTGAAAACGATTCAATAGATGACAAATGGTCAGACCCAGCAGAATCAAATGAAGATTTGATGAGATTAATTGCATCACTTAATAAAAATGAAAGTGATGCCTTCTCCTTCCAAAAACATGCGGACTCAGACCATCAAAAAAAGATTGGAGAGCTGCGGCAAGAAATTCAAGACACAAGAACTCCGCTCACCTACCTAGAAGAATTTGAACAGTTTGCAAAAAAAGAGTTGTTGTACATTGGCTCTATACCTATGGACCAATTGCAAAAAGAGGAACAAAAGTTAAAAGAAGAATGTGTAACTAATCAAGCATTGCAGGCTACAGAACAGCAAGGTAGAATTGAGAGACTGGTCAAACTTACTGAACAGGCAAAGGAACGAATTTACCTTGAACTTAAAAAGCAGCAAAAAATAGCTGATTTGAGAGAGGAAAATTTGAAACAACAAGAAAAGACCATTTATGAGCAACTGCAAAAGGCATTTCGACAAGCTGAAAATGATTTAAGACATGTGCTAGAAAGGCGCAAAGCAGAAGTCAAATCATTTTATGGACATCTCACATTTGCAGACAGTCAGTATGGAGGAAGTAAAGGCAGGCGCTGGAGAGTTGAATGGTCTAAAACACCACAACCTATTCAAATCAAACTTCGATGCGTACGTGGCATTAGGGACAAAGCACCAGCAGGAAGATATGTTTTGATGGTTTCTCTTTATGACAGGCTGGGAGGTCATGTACTTCGTTGGTCAAAGTTGACTGGGCAGCAGTGGGGAGGGGCAACACTGCCTGTGTTTCATGATGGTAGCTACTCCTCATCTGAGTTAAGTGTAGATCAGAGTGTCTTCACTGTGTTGCCTCCCCAATGGAAAGTTCAACCAGGAATGATTCTGGCCTTCGAATTGTTTTTGTTGAGAGGTTCTGTTGTTCCTGTGGATCGTGTTGTGGCATGGGGTTGCTTTCCCATATGTGATGGGCAGTTTAGAATAGTTGAAGGATTCTACAAATTGCCATTGATTAGAGGGCACATGGATCACAGAATTTCAAAGCATTCAACTATAGAAGAGTTAGTTGCAACTGATATTGACCACTGGATTGCAAACATGTACATTCAGATAATTCGTCTTCCAAGATACCTATCTGGTCAAAGAGAGTATGAAGTTGAATTGCAGTTCACATCTGGATTGTTAAGTTACCCTGACCGAATTGAAAATGCAGAGGAGGCAGCAGATGGAGAAAAAATTCCTACACGAGAAGATGGAGATGAACTGTCAAATGCAGGCGACACAGGATCAGCATCAAACATGAGTATTAAAATTGGTGACAAGCCTGAACCATCTGACACAACATCTGGACTGGGTGAAATGACATGTAAAGAAAGCAATGGTGATGTTAAACCAATCAAAAGCAAGTCATTTAGTGTCCCTAAAGCTTCATCAATGGAAATCAAAAAAAGGAATAATTTTCAAACAGTTGACAAGGACAGTGATGGGGATGTTTCAGATGGTGAAGAGCTTCTTCCTGTTGCAGGACAACCAGGTATTTCCTACAAGATTCATTATAAAAACACAGTGGAAGATTATAATGCCAAGAGGGCAACTACACTCATTCCAAAAACACCACTCCTAAATAAGCATGTAACCAGGCCAAAGATGACTCATTTGGAGGAGCTTGAAAGACATACATTTTCTGTACAACCGCCTTTTTCGATGAAGGGACGACTGCAAAGAATTGGTCATGAAAGAGCAGAGTATGTTGGAAGGATGTTTTTATCTGAAATGGGTTTTTCTCAATGGCAAACTCGGGAATTTTGGACAACAGTTTTGCTTTTGGTTCTTCTGTGGTTTGTACGACTGTATATACACTACTCCGGACAGTGGCTTTTCTTGCAGGCTCTGCTACTACCAGTGAGCTCGTTTGTGTTTTTTCCATACACTGTCAATCTGAATTACCAGGCTGACCTTCTGACAACCGGGGAAGAAATAGGTGTTGTTGTGCTTGGACCTATGACAAATATAATCATCCAGATTCTGCTGGTACTAATTTCATGGATCAGTCAAATGGTTCTTGGGACATTTCCACTCCTGTTTTCAAAGTTTATCCTTGCTTTCTCTGTATGGGTTGTGTTGGACCCATATTTAATACTGATCGTTGATGCTATCTTGGGACACTATGTGCAATCTCCCATTAATCCCATTGGGGATGCTTTCAAACTTTACTGGCATTTTTTAGATGTTGAAGGTTCTGGCATCATAGGCATTCCAATCACAATATTCCTGTACCTGGTTGTGACATTCATAGCTGCTGTTGTACTGTATCTTTACTTCTTGAAGTTACACAATAATGGGCGCATACTTGACGTTTTCTTTCGACTTCATGATGATGAAGATTGTTTCTTCATGCCTTATGACCTTGAGTTAAGCAACCAGGAATTAAGCTATATTGTAAAGAAAGCTGAACAGTGGAGAGGATCAGATGGAGAGCGTCGAAAAGTCTCAGTGTATGACTACATTTGGGATGAAGATTCCGATGAGTTTGATACCATTAAGCATCAGGAAATAACTACACATATTGCCATACACACACTTCATTTGGATGGATTGCGTGAACTTTATCGCCATTTTCTTAAACTTCCAGATGGTGCAATTGTTGAAGTATTTGGGGAACTTGGTTCAGCACATTTGCTTCCTGATGTCAAAACAGCACTGCTTGAACGGGCCAATAACATGGAAAACATGTTTGGTTCATCAGTAAGCCTTGAGCCAAATGGAACCCCAGCCTTCACAGGTAACGGTTTCCCATCAATGGTTCCAACTCTTCAACTGCCAATTGTAGGTAAAAAAGAACGGCCAGTGACTGGAGATTCAATGAAAACAAGAGAAACAATTCGTCGAGACAGCAGTGACTCATCATCAGATAATAATTCCGGCTTTGGACCACCGCTTCGAACTCCTTCAGGGTTTTGGCACGAAGGTGTACATGATTTTTCATGTAGTGGCACTGCACAACTAGCGAAGTAATTTTTATCTAATCACTGTATGCTGTATCCATGTATTTTGTATCTTTACAACACATGTAGAAATTAACTGGAGTAGTTCGACCTAATGTAAGTTGTATGTAAATGTGGTTGTCAACTCACCAGATGCTAGACATTTTTGTATATGTTCACAAAAGTTTTCACTTGTAAATGAGTTACACTTCCAATGCATTGTCATCTTTAAAGCACTTGTACTTGCATAACACACAATAAAAAATGTCATTAAAAAAAGTTATATTCTGTGCAGAAGGCTACAGTTTCAGCTTCTTTTAGAAATTTGAGGGTTTCGTTTACTGATCAAAAATGTCGCTTCAGGAAAATCTGGAACGCCCGTTTTCATGTGAAATTTGTGAGAAACAATTCAAGCGAAAGGAAATCTAATACTTCACATTCGCACGCATACTTTTGAACAACCGTACGAATGTGACTTGTGTGGGAAAAGATTTAGCCAGTCAAGCGCCATGAAAGGTCACAAGCGATCTACGCATAACCAAGGACAGTAGTTTGTCTGTGGATTCTGTAAAAAGGTTTTTAAACATAAATCCAGTTATGAACAGCATTCAAATGGCCACACAGGAGAAAAACCGTACAGATGTAAGTTCTGTGACAAGCAATTTGCACGAGCAGGAACTTGTAAACTTCATGAAAAAAATTATCAAGGTTTGTTTTACATGCTTTTTGGTTTGCAAATTAATATTTTTATGCGATCGAGTAAATTCTCTTGCATTGGACTGCATAAACTTGTATTTTATAATATTAACAGAATAACCCTTATGGACTAATAGCAGATTTGCAGTTTGCAAAGGCAACGATATCGAAACAAACAACTTATATACCATCACTATGGTAACATTGCTTCTGCTCTAAATCATAATACACAGTGGCGTAGCAGCTACTTGGCGGTTCTGGCTCTGCGGCAGGCTGCAAGGGGGCAGCAAACTGACTTAAGGGGACACTTCTGGATAAAAGTCAATATTTTTCAAAAAACGTTTTTTGTTCTGATAAAAAAGGAAATTTATCAGGATTCTGAATCTGTAATCCTTTCGTTTCTCAGAGCTCAAAATGATAAAGTCGTATTTACGTTCTACCATGAATGATGATCGGCTATCAGCTCTATCGATTCTTTCCAGAAAAGAAGAAAAGAGACTACGATCAAAAATTTCGAAGATATTATCGCTGATTTTGCTTCGGCGAAAGCTCGAAAAGTTCAGTTTTGAGGCGGCTATTTATCTTTTATTTGCCCAACACATTTGTTCTCCATTTTTTTCTTTTATTTTTGGCCTTAACGCTGAGACCAGCGAGTCGAACCAGATCTGAACCCGAACCCGCGATCCGGTTTAAGCGGTTAAATTCATTAAACCCGAACCGAACCCGAACTGCTAATTCCGATTTTCTAAAAACCCGAACCGGAGTTGAACCCCTTATTTTGTTTGGCGTTAAACCCGAACCGCAATCGAACCAGTTAAAATGCAGTCTTTTGATATTTTGCGAACTTTAAAAAAACAAACACCGCCCTGAACAATACAAAAGATAGCACTAATAAGGCGTGTCAAAACAATAGTGCACGGGCAAAATTCTTTTGAAGTTTTATAAGGCCAGGTAGATGATGGATAAAATGAAATTAAAATGAATAAAAATTTGAACCGGTTTAAAAGCCGTAAACCTGTTCGGAGCGGATAATTTGCCCGAACCGGATCAAAACCCGAAAATATACATTTTCAAAAACCGGAACCGAACCCGAACCCTTAAAACAAAACCAAGTGAACCCGAACCGAACCTGAACCCATATGACAAGCGGTTCGACTCCCTGGCTGAGACAGTAACCCTGTTTACATGGACGCATGAAACGGATTCGAATCCGTTTCGTCAATCTGATTCTCTCGTTTTTTGCCGCTGAAACGGATTGAATCCGCTTCACGCTCAATCCGCCCCGACTAGGTGGTTTGAATCCGTTTCGTGCTGAATCCGCCTTTTTGTAAAAGCGCATATGCTGTGTTGTCAGGTTAGTTGGAGCGTAAAAATAGGTTATTTGCCAGTTTATTTGCTTTGCATCGGAAAATATTTTGTAGAAACAGACTTAGGGTGTAAATTGCCGATCAGGCGAAATGTGCAACGGGAAAGTATAGTCGGCCTGTTGTCAAGCCCATTGCTGGCAGGTTGACTAACTAGCAAAAATGTTAATTTGTCTATCTGGTCAGCTTCAGTTTATGTACTTAATATCTTGTAGTTACAATTGATGTTAGCAGATGTAGAAGATCGAACCTCTGCAATTCTCTGGTCAGTATTATATACATGACATAAAAATGCCTAGCAAATGGTGGAGTATCACATGTAAATGTAGTCTTGTTCCAAAACATACATCTGTCAAAAAAAATAGTTACACAGTTTACTACATGTTTTACCTCCATGCTGGTTTTGCTATACAGGAAACATGTTTCTGTTAAGTGTAAAATTAGTTTTGCAGAAATGCAGCATCCAAATAAGTGGAAATTTTTTGATGAAATTGAGAAACTATATTCAGATTGATTTGCAATGCAAGTGAGTATGAACAGTAGTTGCATGTCATAACTATTTCACCACACAACACCATAAAGCACATGTAAATGCGATTTGTAAATGTAAAGCCATTCTGTCATAACTGTAACAAAATCTATACAGTGTGACAAAATTTTGTTGCTATTTTGTAATGATACTAAGGCAGCACCCAATATCATGTACCGTTGGTTTTAACTGCATTCCACATTCACATGTTAAGTTTTATTTTGTGAGACTAACACCTACACAATAACATGTTGCTATTTTGTTATGATACTAAGGTACCGCCCATTACTAAGTACGGTATTCACAATCACATGTTATTTTTTTGTAGGACAAACATCAACACAAGAACAAGATACATTTTTGGATTTATTTGGGAACGGAAGTGAACAAGACACAAGCAGAAAGGCAATGGTGGAGTTCATGAAAAGACAATTGTGGAAAGATACAGCAACTAAATGAAAAATATCATATCAGTATTCACACAACAGAACACCGAACACACAAAACAGTGATAAAATGGTAACTGATGTGGTGCCTGGATTTTAATTAGGCACTATGGTGCTGTGAAGTTATTCATGTTGTTGTGTCCTTCCGCTTTTTGACCAGTACTCATTGGTGTAGGATCAGATTTATATGTCTTTGTCAAATGTGTAAAGAGTAAAATTTATGACAGACTTCATCAAACATAGAAGCAAGGATATTGAGATTTTTTAAAAATTAAGTACTTCTCTAAGGTCTGTTGTACGTTATGGCGTAGCTTTACTGTAAGATTTCTTGCCTCTAGTGGCGCAAGCTGTTATGTACGGGTGCCAGGAAGATCGTCCTGGCATAGCTATTGTCGCAACAATGACTTTGTGACGTAAAATCCATTGTGGTGCAATTACCTTGTGCGAGACCGCATGGTTATTAGTAGGGCAAGTTTTTGTTGCACTAAAAACGTAAGAAAGTTGCATGTATTTTTAACAAAAGTTGCATTTATTTTTAACAAAAGTTGCATTAAAACGTGAAAAAGTTGCACTTAATTTCAACAAAAGTTGCAGTAAAAAGTTGCATTTATGCACAAGCTGCATTTATGCATACTTCTTGGAGTAAAATGACTAGCGGGCCGCAGGTTGGACAATCCCTACCTTAGACTGTCATCTTTACAGATATCAAGGTTGTCGCTTCTTACTTGCAAAATAACTAATGTACTTTTATATAAAACTTTATGCTTGGCTGGGGTTGTTGAACTTCTAGCTTGCAAGCCAACTGTTGCGTCTTACATAACATTGAGATGCAGCTAATCCATCACATACCTCTTTGTTATGCAAATCAAAGAGAATAGAACCATACTAAAAATAGTTTTATAGCATGTTTTTTAAATCACTCCTTTACATTTTGCGCAATACTTGATAAAAGTTGCATGAAAAATAGAAAAAAGTTGCAACATAAAATTCCTACAAACAGCTTATAACATCATACTACATAAATTCTGAGTATTTAGGAAGCTGTAAAAAAAAGTTGCAAAAACTTGCCTTACTGATTAACAATGCTGGTTGGTTAGGTTTTCTGCTTGTATAGTTGTTTGAAAATATTTGGTGCGCAAACATACATGTAAACTAGTGTTGTGATAAACCAGGTTCATTATGGGTTAACGGAAAGCGGTTATCACCGGGTCCTTGTTCTCAATCACTTGGACCTTTTCTGCTGACTCATTTACTCATAAAGAAAATGAAAAAGTCGGCCCTTACATCACCAGTACGGATTGTAACCGTTTCTTCTGTCACGTATAAGATTTATGCATGTTTATTAGCATTCTCAAATGTCAATGATTCACTTCGTTACAAGTCAAATGGGATCGTTTAAGTATTATCTTAAAAAAATGATATCGGTGATTTAGGTTGATTATTTTACCTCAAATCGACAAATAAATTTACAACAATTAATATTGTGTAGTTAAATAAATAATTTGTAGTAAGTTAAATAAAATGTTTTACCCCAGGTAAACCAAAAACATCTAACTTATTTGCAGATTTGGAAGTTTTGATTTCGATGATATACGTGCTGAAGTTAATGAAAGTCTTGGTAAACTTCAACTTTACGCCAAAACCAAACTTGCTAATATTTACTTTACAACGGAATATCACCGCATACTCTGTGCATCCAGGTAATCGTCCAGGGTTGTGGAATCTTTGTCTTTAATCTTATTACCTCCAACGAGCAAAACAACACTCGACAGTTCGTTTTCCTTTGTTAGTAACTTTTCGCAGCCGCGCAGATTTAATTTTAATTGGCAAAACACCCTGCATCCGTCACAAATTTATCTACAAAATAAGGCTATGATCACCGTATTTGTTCAATAAAAATAGTATGGGTCAAACGTTTTTTTTTTTTTTCGTCTGTTGACAAAATAATTCCTGACGTGGGACTGAACGTCAATGGGATAATTTATTTTTTATTCACAGGCACTATCACAACGGAAATGTGGACTGCTGTCGCCTTACCACACTTTTTGAGAATACCTGAGAACTTTTTAATCGACTTCCTATTTTTACGGTACGTTTGTTTGATTGTATGTAATTGAAGCACAGGTCAGCAACCTTTCGCATGAGGACCAACCCATTTTTACAGTTAACACCTAACCATAGAGGGTGCAATTGTTGTGAATCCAATAGCGCTTAGAACCAGACATGGGGTCGAATACATGCTTCTAGCATTCGAATACTCTATGAATACCTGCATGGATGTATTCGAATTCATGAATATTTTTTAGTTGTTAAGTGCCATTAATTGGAATTGCATTCGAATAAAGCGAGTCAAGTATGATAAAACCAACAATGTATTCGTATTCGTAAAAAAATGCGTAATTTTAAGTTTCAGCAATTCGAATTGGCATATCTAATTGTTTGTATTCACGAATTGTTCAGTTAACGCAAGAGGCCTACAATTCGAATAGCATTCGAATGTACCCAATTTGGTATTCGTATTCATGAATACTTAATAAACCAACTAAAGAAAACCATTCGGATTGTATTCGAATAAAAAGAATCAAGTATTCGTATTCATGAATAGTTACAAAAATCGGCTATTCGAATAGTATTCGTCTCAAACTAACCACGTATTTGTATTCATGAATAGTTACGAACTTTTAGAGAGCCAGAAATACGAGTTGTATTCGAATTAAAAGTCTAATTTATTAGTCACGCCTACATGGAAAATGTATTTTTGCAATAACTGGCGGCACAGAAAATAATCCAGGTAGACTAGTATCTTACAATAACCAATATTTACGTTAATAAACTGCTAATCTTTCCACAAATGCCAGAAAAACAAGATGCAACTCAAACAAAAAACATTTAACGAAAACTTAATGTACATATACACGTACAGTATACATACGGCACACATCACCATAGAAAATGTTTTGATTTTTATACACATAAGCCGTTCGAACGTTTTGTCGCTAAAGCCGAGTGCACACTGCCAAACGACACGACAACGTTAGGGAAATACCCAGCCGTCGCACGATGGCCTTCTGATGTTCTGAACCGACTCCGACGATTGCTACCGATGCCCAATGCACATTGGTTACGATTGTCGGTTACATTTAATACACCACTTATGGCTTAAATTGTTTACTTCTAGGTAATAAATTTAAACTAATCCTTAACTTACAGACTCAAATTTTCCCAAGCATACCTTAAAACCAATAAATTCTTTCAAGTGAAAAATACTGCTCTTGTATTTACAATTGCTTCTTACAAAATATGACAATGAGTAGGTAAATGGCAGTATCAAAGAAGTAGAAGCACTGAAATGAACATGAAGAAAACAGTGGAACAATTAATACTTAAGAACAAACACTACAGAACAGTGCTAAAACATGACAAGTGTATGGCAGCAGAGAAACCCTGAATAACAATGAAAAAGAATATAATGTGCATAACACAGGGTATTTACAAGTTTTCGGGATGCACTAAAATGTCCGAATGCAATGTATTTGTAATTTGTTGTATGTACAAGCCAACAACATCTGGTGATTTTGATCTTAATTCAGCTGCCACAAATGCAGCATAATGATCAAACTTATCTGATGATGATGGAGCACTTAAAGTGTTCAACCTTTCATTCGATCTCTGGATCATTCATTCGATCTCTGGATCATGTGCATAACACAGGGTATTTACAAGTTTTCGGGATGCACTAAAATGTCCGAATGCAATGTATTTGTAATTTGTTGTATGTACAAGCCAACAACATCTGGTGATTTTGATCTTAATTCAGCTGCCACAAATGCAGCATAATGATCAAACTTATCTGATGATGATGGAGCACTTAAAGTGTTCAACCTTTCATTCGATCTCTGGATCACACTCAGCATTTGACCCTGCAATAGAACAAGTTTAGTACCATTATCAGTTTTGTTTACAATTGATTTACTCCACCTTTAATTTCCACACCACTAGCTAATGATTTCTTGGCCCTTTTTGCATGAGGTTCTGTCCCACTTGAAGCTACAGATTCAGGACTGGCAGGTGGCTCACATTCAATTGAAGAATTTATGGCACTGTCAATTGTAGTGCTGGAAGTTTCACCATGAGAAACATCAGTTCTATAGTCACGGGGTTCTTCATTGATTGAAAAATTGTCTTTGGTGCTAGTAATTAAAACATTGTTATTATTGCAAATTAGAACAAAAGAGAAAATACCTTGTGTAGCTATCCAGAAATTTTAGATGCTGAAAATAAGGCCATGTTTCTGGTGGTTGAGAACCTGATCCACTGGGAACTTCTGTGCTCTTTTTGTGTTTTCGGGCATAGGTACTCCTCAGGTTGTTTCATTTCATTTGGCAGTATTGAACTAAACAAGGATAAAACTAGTGAATTTAGTAAAAAAGATTAGTTTTCCTAGCAATATAACCTGTGGATCTCAGTTTTGATGCAACTTCCTTCCATGCACTTTTAGTTTTGTGCTTGTTCTTTTTGTCTGGATGATACTGATTATACAGCAGTGGCAAGCTGGAAATGATATCAATTATTGCCTATTCCAATTTTCATCTTCCATTTTTTCTAATTGTATATCAAATTACCTTTACATTCATTCTGTAAATAAGAACAATACATATTTAAAGACATTTAATTATGTTGACCAATTGTCCATTGCCATGAAACAGCACCAGATGTATTAAAATATTTACACAGTTCATTACTAACAAATCTAGCATCATTACCATAAAACTTGGAACCCATATCCCCAATTCTTAAAAAAATTACTGAGTTTGGAATTGAGTGCCTCTAAGAACCTTGGACGAAGTCACCAGAATTAAGGCTTACATCCCCATAGCTATGTGCTGCAGATGTTGAACTCTATAAATAGTTATGCAGAACAACAGTTGCTTGAACAACCTTTTCAGCTAGATTAGGGTTGCAATTAATCATGTTGTAAAAAATTTGCCAACGCACAGCTAGGATGCCAAAGGCATTTCCAACTACCCTGCGAGCCCGACTTAATCTATAATTATATATGTTTTTCGTTGTTGACAAAACTTTCCAGGGTATGGTTTCATCAGGTATTTTTTTCAAGGGGAAGGCATCATCCCCTACAATTGCAAATGGACAAATAAAAGATGAATTTGATAGCTTCCTGGGCAAAGGAACACCAAGCATATTTTTATCAAATTGTTTTCCAATCTCAGAGTTTAAAAATACACCTCCATCACTATGGCGTCCAGAGTTACCTATTCTGATGTGTTTGCACTCCAATGACCCAAGACAATTAGGGAAGTTCCAAAGTTTTTCAAAATCTTGGGCAATTTTTAACCAGTCTTCTGTGCTTGGGGGAGCAAGGTATTTTGGACCAAGCACATTCCAAAGAGCTTGAAACGTTTCTTACAATATGACTCCTACAGCTGTTATGTCCAGCACGAAATGGGTACGAAAGCTGCTTTTGCGATGAACCAGTTGCCAAAAACCTAATAATAAAAGGAAATTATGCAGAAAGCAAAAATTACCTCCGTGTTAAAATCAATATCTGCTTTGGACTTATTGATTTCCGAAAATTTGTACGCTGTTTTTCTACAGCTGGGGTTACTTGCTGTCATAAAATTGTTTTGGTGTCATCCTAGCATATTGTCGAAATTTTTCTTCATCACTTCGGGCAAGCAGTTCTTCAACCAAAATAAATTCAGAGTTTGTGTCTCTTTCTTTGAACATCTCATCAACCCATATACGTCTGCCAGTGGTTTTAGTTATTATCTAAGGATTTATTTTACTATTGAGGTATTTGTAATAATTACCTTGAGTTATTCTCGTGCATAAATGACAACACCATCACTTCTTGTTGCAATAAAATCAGTTTTTCACGTATCAGTTTATTAAAACAAACAAACTCGACTACAGTCTAAAAATTATCAATTTAACAAAGTTTTTTTTTCACCACGAGGTCCCGATGTGGTTACGACGCCCCGACGAAGTAGGATTGATTTCTACTCGATCGGGCCGTCGTAGCAAGCACTTCTCGTGTCGGGACGGGCTCTAAAAATCGCTTCTCTACGTATTCTCCGACGCGGTGTGCATTGGCATACGTAACAACCCGTCGGCGTCGGATCAGAAGGCGCTAACGACACGATAACGACGGCGGTGTGCATTGGGCTTAAGTCTACATCTTTCCGGTCGAAAAATCTTTTCCACTTGTACTGAAAACCCGCTCAACAGGAGCAGAAGAAGCGGGAATGGCGAGAAATGTATTCGCCATTTTTCCTAAAGTAGGAAATTTTGTGCATTCTTTTTTCCAGTACTTTAGAGGACAGGTTTCTTCTCCACTGCACGGTTGTGCAAAATATCCAGCCAACTCTTCGTCCTTTGACAGTGGCCGCGGTGCTGATGTCGGAACACGCGGTGCTTTTGGCATGAAACTGAACAGCGAAAATGAGCACGAGCCATTTTCATTGTCGGACGTGTTTGACTCCACGTCGCCCTCATCATCCTGCGCTACTACTATTTCCGCTGCCAGTGAAGGTGAAATCTCACACATTTTTTGACAAAAGCATCCGTCTTAGTATGACCTTTTCGTCTTCATTTAAACACCATTTTAATTTAAACCGAGGATCTAGCATCGTGGCGATTTTATAAACGGACCCATCACTGTAGACCGACAGCCGCTTTTATAAAGATCGTTGCAGTGCCTCCAAAGTAGGAACGTTGTAGCGAGTACAGCTTTGGCTCAACACCGTGTTAAGACCCAGAACACAGGGTATAATAACACTTGATGAGACATGTTTTTCTTTTTGACATATCACAGTGGCTTGCTCAAATGGAGCAAGCAGCTCACAAAATCGGCCAGTACATTTCGTTCATGTTTACTTACTTTGGCACACTCCAGGTTTTCTAGCACGTCCTGTGGCACGTTAAGCACTGATCGTATCATTGATAGTTCGGAGTTCCAACGAGTTGGTGTAGCACAGGGGTCTCAAACACGCGACCCTCCAAGGATTTTTGGGCGCCACGCGAAGTAACTTTTAGAAGTTATCTGTTTTACTCAGGCGGAATACCCTGTCAGACCAGTGAGTTTACATGATACAATCATTCTCTATTGATGGTATATGCAACGTTTTTACAGGACGATCGAACTAGCCCATTTTTTAAATTTGCAATTGCTGCGTCATATTTTGTACATTGTTGCGTCATTGTAGGCCATTGTTTCCACACAAAGTAATAAAGCACAGTTTACTCTTTCACTTTGCTAAACTGTGTATGAAAATATTTTTAACAGTATTTGATTTGTTTTTCTTGATTGAGTGCATTTGATTTGGGTGTTTATTATCTATTATAAAATTGGTAATATTATAAAATTTTACAATTCTCAATTTCTCATGAAGTTGTTTCTGAACATTTCAGATACAATAGGGTTTATGTTTCTCCAATAAGCAACATTAATTGTCTCATGAAAAATTCCACTGGAAATGTTTCAGTCTCTTTCCAAACCCTCAAGGTTTATGGCACTGCAGGATTGCAGTACGACCTTTTTCTGCGTCAAATACACTATGAAGGAATTGGAATCCCATTATATATTTTATTTGTGTATTCTGTTTTGCTATTGTGTATGTTATCTGTACGAACTAGGCTATATAGTGCATTTGTAATCATTGCCTTCATTCCTGTTTTGCAAGAAAGAATTTAAAGTGTTGGAATGTTGTGTAGGCATGTTTTTTGCAGAAAATTGCTCATTGAATGGAAATGAAATGGAACTAGAAGGGTGGCTTAGCACATATTGCCATTGCATATACATTATAACCTACTTTGAAACATTACTATATTTCCTACACTT
The DNA here is from genome assembly GCF_965637545.1 of Phallusia mammillata. Taxonomy (NCBI): domain Eukaryota; kingdom Metazoa; phylum Chordata; class Ascidiacea; order Phlebobranchia; family Ascidiidae; genus Phallusia; species Phallusia mammillata. The sequence continues at coordinate 15,130,788 of NC_137254.1, read as the reverse complement.
GTTTTATAATGGGTCCCATATTATCTACTGTCTTTATAACATTGGTTGCAGGCAGAAACTCATGGGTCCCCACACATGCAAAGTTGTAAATAATGCATTTCAAGAGATAACTATGAGAAAGTTTGTTGTTGTAAGGTAAAATACAGTGACTGGTACTGAACAGAAATAAATATGCTGTATGGACTACAAACTATTCAAATTTCATTTCATTCATCCATATAGCATATTTATTTACGCTCGGTACTGGTCACTGTGTTTTATCTGACAACAACAAACTTTCTCATAGTAATGAATATTCATTCCATTCATACAAGGTTTTTCTTTGTCTGAGAAAAAAGGCTAAACACAACAATCAGCTCCTTTTAATTGCGAATTGCACCTGATTTTAGGGGGTAGTGGGGTAAATGATAGTGCTACAGGGTAAAACAACAATCGACACCAATAAGTGGCACACTCCAGAAACTGTCTAAATTTTATTCAATTCAGACATTGTTTAGAAAATTGACCCATTTTGTTGGGGGCTAGTGGGGTAAATGTTGGGGTCAAAGGGTTGAACAAAACAATAGCCACCTATAAATAGCACACTCTATAAACTGTTGAAATTTTATCCAATTCGGACATTGTTTAAAACATTCACCAATTTTAGGGGACTAGAGAGGTAATATTGGGGCTACGGGGTTAAACACAACAATTGACATTTTAGGGGGTTAGTTGGGCAACTAAAGGGGTTCTACACCCAAAAGTAAAAAATATGAAATTACAATGACCCAATCAACAGTCGTGTAAATTTTTTTCAAAATCGGCCAATGTTTAAATTTCTAGCCACTAGAGGTGTTTTTAGCAACATTTGTTAACACATCTGACGTCATAAGGCTGTTAACACCCATGTGCAAAATTTTTTTTTCTCTTGCTTTTTTCTGCCATGTGCAAAAATTTTTTTCTATTTTTGTAGAGGCCCCTCCCCGCCTCAACATGTGACGACCGACCGATAATAAAATTATCATGTCGTCTCCAGTTAAAAATAGGAACAACTTAAAAATAGGCTAGGCAGTAAACTAAGTTAATGTAACAACGTAACATGTTAAATGAGAGACGTTGTAAACGAAGATAATAATGAACTAAAGTGTAACATATTGCGAAAAACATTTTGCAATGGAAGTAAGATACACACACAATAATAAGTATATTACAAGATTTTGTTTGGCTCTACGTGGCAGCGTTTATTGTAAATTGGTCCATGCCGAGGCCAAATTTCATTTCAACGTATTGGTTTCCAAATTTTTGTGTAAATACTTCCAATTGAGATTTGAAAGTCGCAAAGATTTTTTGGGAGACACGTCTTGCGAAGGATTCCGAGTTTTTTACGTAATCGTTATTATAGTCTAAGTTTTCTTTTTCTTTAATGACTTTGACGCGCCAAATTGAAACTAACTTTACTAACCACATTGGGGTTTCCAAGTCGTAGTAGTTATATAAAATCAGGTTTGGGTTTTTTGGGAGATGCGTTTGTACTTTATCAAATAAAATTTGGTCGAGGTAATTAGCAATTTTGTTATTTATTGGACAATTTAAGAACAGATGTTCTATATTGTCGTTTTTATTTTTGCATAGCTTACAGCGCATGATTCTGTTTTGTTTATTTTTTAGATGAAAAGCGTTTCTGGAGCGGTCAAAATCGCCCCATTTGAAGGCTTTGTGCGAGGTAAGGTAAGCAACTTGCCGTTAAGCAACTCGCCGTTCTCTATTGTTGAAAAAAAGCCTTATTCCTGTTTGGAGGAACAAGGCCTTTTTCCATTTAAAATCGGTTAGGTTGCTTGGAGTACTATCTACTTCTATTTGTTTGATTAATTCGTAATAAAAATGTCGTAATTTGGATTTTTGCCAATTTAATTCATTATTAATTTCTATTAAATTTAGGTAAGTTTCGTAATTTTTTTTCCAATTCTGGTTGGGTTTCCACGCATTTGGTTTGGTATTATCAAATAATGTGGGGTTTAATTTGTTTTATTTTAGTGGCTAAATTGTAAATGGCCCATCGTTGCCAGATTTCTACGATATTTTCCACGGTAATTAGGTCCCGCAGTTTTTCTAAGTATAGCGCTTTTATTTTGGTTTCCAAATCAGGGAGTTTTAGGCCACCTTTTTCTTTGGAGGATGTTAATTTAACGCGTTTCATTTGTTCTATTTTTTTGGGGTGCCAGAAAAATTGATAAATCGTATAATTTAGTTCTTTTATATAGATGTGGGATGGTTGGACTACTCTTGCGGTAAATAAAATTTTGGGAAAGATTAGCGTGTTTATTATTGAGATTTTACCGGTAAAAGAAAGTTTCCGAGATGCGAAAGTATTGGTTATGTGTTTCGCATGCCGTAATATCGGTGCCCAGTTGTCTCGCACACCGAAACAACTTGATTTACATTTGATTCCTAATATTTTGACGTTTGTTTTACAAAATCGGGGTAGATAAAATTTAATTCGCTAACGAGGTTTTTCGAAATTGGGAGTAGTTCAGTTTTTGTTGTATTAATTTTTTGTCCTGTTGCTTTTTTGTATAAATCCATGAGTTTGAAAATTTCTGGAATTGATTGTTTGTCCGCAATTATGAAAGTCGAATCATCAGCATACTGCTGTATTTTTGTTTCGAGTTTTCCAAATTTAAAACCGTATATGTTTTTATTGTTATTTACTGCTTTGATGAGGGCTTGACTCACAGCCACGTAAAGCAACATGGATAAGCCGCACCCTTGTCGAACTCCTCTTTTTATCTGTATTATTTCTGTTGTGGTACCATTGACGTTAATTTTGCTAGTTATGTTTTTGTATAAAATTTTTACCCATTTTCTAGTGTATTTATTAATATTTAAGGCTTGTAGGATTTGATGCACAAAGTCGTGATCGACAGTGTCAAAGGCCTTTTCTATATCGACCATCATGAAAGCCAAAGGAGTATGTTTTGTATGACTAGACTCCATTGCTGATTGGAGGTTGTAATGGATATGTTGAATAAAACGGTTGTTTAGACCAGTGGTTCTCAAACTGTGCGTCGCGACGCCCTGGTGCGTCGTTTCAATTTTCCAAGGGCGTCGCAGAATATTTCCATTTCGTGTTTAAACTCAGTTTATCTCATATTAAATGAGGTTTCAGTGCGGTTGACGTATATCTGCGTCCAACTGCTTTTTGCGTACAGTGCGGATTGGCGTAAATTTACCTCAAAAGTTTTTCATCAAAAATGTGGCTGTCCGTCAATGTACGTCGCGACCAAACAGTACAAGCAGCAAGTGCGTGATAGGCACGTGTCTGGGGCGACGCTTGGCGGGCATTAAACTTGATTATATGAACGGAGTCTTGCTTCATAACAATGTAACAAAGGCTTGAGGTAGTTATAACGTATAATTGTTAGCAAAGTTTGAAGTAGTTGCTGTGCATGAGTTGCAGCAGTAAATTTTTGTGCAGCAGTTTATATTGTGCGTAAGTTGAAACATTACTTTTATTGTAATTCGTTATTGATGCTGTTGAGGCCATGCAGCAGACAAGACAATGTAATTGTGCGCAATAATTGAAACAATTAACAAAAGCCCGCACGTGATTGCCGGATGCACTGAAAGTGTTGACTGTTGAGTGCAGTTTTATAATTTGTGGAAAAACAGTTAGTTAACTGTTTATTGATAAGTTCCCTCATTAACTTTTATGTGCTGGTGAGTCGCAAGTCCAGAAAACTTTTCCAGAGGCGTCGCAACACAAAAAAGTTTGAGAACCACTGGTTTAGACCGCAGTTTTGTTCTATAGCTATTTTTTCGTTAAGTTCTTTTTGAAGTCGCATTGAAACTGTTTTTCTTATAATTTTGTAATCGGCGTTCAAAAGGGAAATTGGGCGCCAATTCTTTAGATACGTCTTATCCTGCTTCTTTGGAATAAGTTTAACTTGCGCATTTTTAAGGGCCAAAAGTGATTGTAAAATTCTACCGGGGGACCGTCGTCGCCAGGGGATGAGTTTTTGTTCATTAAATTCTTTGCTACTTCGAGTTCTTTTAGCGTAAAAGATGCGTCTGTTGATTGCGGCGGGTAGGGTTCAACTTGCGAGATGAAGAATTTTTGGACGTTTGTGTCCGTACTATTATTCACTTGCCAAAGGTTTTGATAAAAACGATGAACTTCGTGTATTATTTTATCAGGGTTTGTTTCAAAATGGCCATTAATGTTTAAACCTCTGATGCTAGTACTTTCCTGTTTTGTTTGTTCAGTTTTAAAGAAAGGCTTGTACGGTTTCTCGTTGTCGCAAAAGTCTTTGATTCTTGCTCTTATTTTAGCGCCGTTCAAATTTTGCTCGTTGCTTAGCTTTATCTTTTTTTGGAGATCTAGAAGTTTTAAGGTAGGTCCGGGATTGTTGGGTGACATCGTGGCCATAAGGGCTTCGAATTCTTTTTGCATTTTTGCTTTCTCAAGTTTTTCGGCGTTTTTTCGCTCAATTGAAAACGAGATTGATTTCTTTCTAATTTTTTGTTTGAGGGAATCCCACCACTCGAAAATCGAGTGGTAGGATTCTTTCTCGTTTTCTAGTTCCTGGATCAGGCTTTTAATTAACGTATTGTACTTCGGTCTTGTAATAAAGTTAGGTTTAGTTTCCAGGAGGTTTTTCCCCATCTTTTATTTAGATTAAGATTTATTCGAAAAAAGTTTAATTTTATGTCGAGTAAAAGCGGTCTATTCTCGTTGATGAATTTTTGGTAATACGCGTAAAGCATTTTTTTCTAGGCTGAAAAAGGCGGAAAGTGTCTACTATGCTATGTTCAGCAGTCAGGCGCTTCCAGGCTTTAAGATCGCATCCGTTTCTTAAATTTCTATGTAGCGAGTCAATTTCATTTTCGATAAAGTTAAAGTCGCCAGCAATGATTGTGAACACATTGGGATTTTTGGTGATTGATTTAGACAAGGTATCAATTAGAGTTTTTCTTTCGTTTCTATTTTTTGGTCCGGATGGTAGATATATGTTAAAGATATGGTAGGTTTGGTAGTTTAACTCAAAATATATTTTTTGGATTTTCGAGTCGATCAGGATTTCATGAAAAATAGTTTTATTTTAGGTAAAGTTTTTCCCAATTTAAATCAGAGTACCGTCGAATTTGTTTTTTTGGTTACTGTTTGAGTCATTTTCCCAAATTGAATTGAAAAAAAGGTCAAAATTGTTTTTGTTCGTCCAATTCAAAAGGTTAGGTTTTGAGATCACATGAATTTCCTGAATAGGTCAAATATCAGAGTCATCTTTTTCTGCGAAAGTTTGCAAGTTATTTAATTTACGGTTAAGTCCGTTTATGTTAATTGAGGTAATATTCGCCATCTTTGCAAAAGGATGGAGGTTTGTAAAAGTTTACTAAAGTGTTTTGTAGCTGTTCGAGAAGAAACTGTCTTTACTTGTGTTGGGTTGGTTTCTTTTTCTTTCTGGGTTTCTCGCCCGAGCTACTGTTGCTTCTCTTGGTATTAGTTTTTGTACTGTTTGGTTTGAAGAGATTGGCTAAGTCTAAGCCTGAATTCTCTTTCTCTACTAACAAGGGTTCTCCCTGATCTTCTTCTTTTTCGTCTTCTTCTTTTCCATCTTCTTCTTTTTCTTCTTCCTCTTTTTGGAGAGAGTCTGAATCAAAGCCGTCTTCCGAGTCAGATGTAGATGTAATAGAAGACTCTTCAAGCGGAGGTAAAGAATCACCAGAGTGGAAGCTAACAACTCTGGACACCGGGAGGGCTTGTTTGTTTGGGTGTGGAGTGGATGGGGCATTTCTGTGAGATGTCGGACGATCAGTTGGAATAGATGGAAGTCGTCGTCGTTGAGTGAGAGGAGTGGCATAAGATGAGGAGGCTGACAGAGAGTTTGGATTTTTGTTTGAAGAATCTACATCCATGGTTTGTGTAGATTCTGATAGAGACTTACTAGCAGCTTGTGGTGATTTGTTTGCTGCCTCGAAAGATTTGTTGGACGTACGTGGAGAGGTTGGAGCCAAGATGGAAGAGTTTAATTCAAGAGGAGTGGGTTCTTCAACTTCAATGTTTTTGTTCAAATCCTGGATTTGCTTCTCTTGTTGTACCTCTATCTGATGTATTTCTTGGGAAAGATCATCTGGGGTAGATTTATCTGGCATGGAACCTTTAGGTGTTGATTTCTTTTGGTTTTGTGGCAATTTCGGGTAATCTCTCTTATATTGTGCTCTGTCTCGATCATCTGGTTCCTCATCTGTGGTTGCAATGCTAGACTCGAATGGACAATCTCTCGCCTTGTGGTTCCTATCCCCACATAACTTACACTTCTTTTGGCGATGACACTGGTTCGTCCAGTGGCCCCGCTGCATGCAATTTCTGCAAGTGGGGCCAAAGGATTCCCCAGGTTTCGCGATTTGTATCTCGTGTCTGATTAGTGTAGCTACATATGGGATATTATCCATTCGCCTGTGCGTGAGAAATGTGTTTGTTATATATTCCCCAGTCCAGTTTAGAAGCTGCAATGGAGAATTGTTTTGCTGCGAATTCTGCTGGCACTGGAAACAACGTAAGCCGGGTGGTAGGCTTTGGAGGACGAAAGTTCGTGAGTATATTTCTCCGCAAAAGTCATCTTGAAAATAGAGTTCTTCCTGTTTACATTTCGTATGGCTACGACCATGTCTGCATACTTATCTAAAGGGAAACCATCATCGAACATTGTCATAAAGCCATCGAAGTGGAAATATTCCTGCGTCATCACCTGGATATGCAGAGTGCGAAACTCATCAAAGTACTTGTCAAGACCCATCGTATAAGAAAAAGATGACTCCGATAGTGGAAAAAAGGAGTAAGCTCTACAAGGGTGCGGCTTATGTGTAAGTAAGTTTGATTTCTATATGTATTTAAATTTTGCTAATGTGTGAGTGTACCTAATTTGCGGCAAATGCGGGTGTGTACCTAACTTGCTGTGGATCTTTGAGCGGGGATTCCCCAAACAAGCACAAAAAAATCAAAAAAGAAGTAACTAAATAGGGAAAACCCCGAATCAAAGGGGGAGTCCCTTCAGAAAAAAAATTGAAACGGGACTTCGGCGTTTGCGGCAGCAAAAGGCAATTAAGACCACAAGGCGTTAATTGCTACAAGGGGAAGTCCCAATAAGCACCCGGAGGCACACGCCTGGGGTGGTCAGTGGAACTTGCCGTAAAGTAAATAAACAAACAAGGAAAAAGGCACTCTAACGATACGCAGCCGCGATACGCAAGTACTCCGACAATAAAGGCGGAGGCGGCGGGGTATCGGTAGAGAGGGGAGGTACCGGGGGGAGTTAAAGGTGCAACAAAGTTTTATGACGTAATAAAGATAAAGTACACTAGAGGGAGTTACAGTAAATGCCTTAAAGGCTCGCTAGGTGGCGTTTACCAGACAAACCGTTAAGATTCGAAAAGCCTTAAGGGCAAAAAACCTGATAAGTTACAAAAAAAAAGAAGTTACAAGTTATAGGTTACACTAGGTGGCCTTTAGGAGGCACTTAGTCAAGACCAAGAACTAAAGGGGCAGAATAGCGGTCAACTACTGTTTGTGGGTTACTCGGTCAGGATAGAAAGAGCGAAAAGTAATAAAACAAACAAACAAACAGAACAAAGCTAGGGTGCGCCTATACGCACTAACTGACAAAAAGAACTAAACAAACTCAATAAACTGCCTGCCTAGCCACAAAGCTCTAAGGTTGTACATCAGTAACATGCAAGATAGAAAACACACCATGCAATGTGCAAATTTTTTTTTTCACGGGGTTCGAACCCAGGACACTCCCGGGGACGAACCCGATCAAGGTTTTTATGTCTGTATAAGGGTCAGGCGCGCCAGGCCATTTTTTTTTTTTTTTTGCTATGTAGAGGCCCCACCTCGCCTCAACAAGTGACGACCAACCGGTCTTGTTAGTGTCGTCTCCTTCCTATGGGAGCTGCTCTTAACTCACAGGGAGCAAAAAATAATTGTCAATAAAATTAATGAAAAACAAGATAAGGAAATAATACACAAAAAAACATATTACAAAATACATGAAAGAGGGCAAGCGCAAAAATAGCGCGTAGCGAAACGAAGAAACAGAGATGAGAGAAAGAGCGTTTACAAAATTGCGATTTGAAAGTCGCAAGGTTGTAGTTAAAGGGATTAAATGGGTTATAAATATATGATTTCTATGCTTGCGCATTAGAACGTACATTTTTTTTTTAACAGGTTATGTTGCCATAACCGAAGTATTTATAGTAAGGTTTTTAGGGTTGATATTAAAGATTAGTTCAAAGTTTGTATCGTCAAGGGAGTTTGTAAAGTGTTTTAGTTGTTCAAATAATATGTCCAAAATTTTTGCTGCCGTTCTTTTTACAAAGGGTTCGGGGAATTCTAAATATTCGTTTTTGATATCGAATTTGATTTTTTGTTTAATAATTTGCGTTCGCCAAATTGCAATCATTTTTAAAACAACTAAGGGGATGTTTTTATCAAATAAGTTCAAAAGAGTTAAATTTGGATTAATGTCGAATGAAATTTGGAACTGACTGGAAAGAATATATTTTATGTCGTTTAATATTTTTTGAGATATTATGCATTCCGTTAAAAGGTGAGAAATATTGTCGGTATTTTTCCTACAAAATTTGCAGTAAAGAAGTCGGGATCTGCCGGATTTAAGCGTAAAAATTTTCTTTTCTTTAAAGAAGTCGCCCCATTTAAATGCGTTATGGATGGTGAGGTAAGCGTATTGGCGGTCGTAATTATTAAAATATCGTTTTATTCCTTTTTGTTATAAAAGGGCGTTTTGCCATTTAAAGTCGGGGTTGGGAGTTGGGCTGGTTATAATTTCTTTTTTCTTTATCAGTTCGTAGTAGAAGTGTCTTAATTTTGCTTTGGTCCAATTAAATTCGTTATTTAAGTCGATTAAAGTTTTATATAACTCGAAAATGTTTTGCCATTCGGGGTTTGTTTTCCATGCTGTAGGTCTACTGTGATCGAAAATGGTAGGTTTAATTTGTCGCAGTTTGAAGCCTAAATTATAGAGAGCCCATTGCTGCCAAATTTCAGGGTGTTTTTCGGGTACAATGAGGTCACGTAATTTTTCTAATTGCGTTGCGTCGATTTTAGTTTTTAAATCTGACATTTTAATTCCTCCGTTGTTAATTTGCGCGATAAGTTTTTTCCTAGATAATTGTTCAATTTTGTTGGGATGCCAAAGGAATTGATAGATAATATAATTTAGGTCTTTTAAGTGTTTTTGTTGCGGTGGGAAAGCCCTAGCTAAGAATAAAATTCGGGGAATTATCAAGGTATTTATTACAGATATTTTGCCGAAAAGGGAAAGGTTTCTATTTATAAATTTGGATACAATGTTTCGACTGTGATTAATAAATTCTTTCCAGTTCTTGTTTGTTTGCCAATTGTGGATTGAGCATTGAATGCCTAAAATTTTAACATTGTTTTTTTATAAAATTTGGATAAATTCGCGTAATATCAGATCTTAGGTTTTGGGAAAAAGCGATAATTTCAGTTTTGCTTTTGTTAATTTTTTGTCCAGACGCCAATTCGTAAAGTTTCATTAGTTCAAAAATTTCGTTCAGAGAGGGTTGGTTTGAAATTACAAAGGTTGAGTCATACGCATATTGTTGTATTTTTGTTTCAATCGGGCCAATTTTTATTCCATTTATTTTCGAATTGTTGTTTGTTGTTTGAATTAAGGCTTCAGTCATGGCTACATATAAGAGCATTGACAGGCCACAACCCTGCCTTACGCCGCGTAGAATTTTGATTTCTTCCGTCAGTTTGCCATTAACTTGGCTTGTGATATTTTTGTATAGTATTTTAATCCAATTCAGGGTGTATTCGTTAGTTCGTAGTTTTTCCAGGACTTTGAAAATAAATTCGTGGTTAAGGGTGTCAAACGCTTTTTCTATATCTATTAAAACGAGGGCCAAAGGGGACGATTTTTGTTTTGCGTATTCGATGATAGCTTTAATGTTATAATGAATATGCTGTATATATCTTTTTGGGAGGCCGCATTTTTGTTCAATTGCGATTTTATTGCTGAGTTCGTTTTGTAAGCGGTTTGCTATAGTTTTGCTTATTATTTTGTAGTCCGAATTCAACAGGGATATTGGTCGCCAATTTTTGATAAGGGTTTTGTCATGTTTTTTTGGAATTAATTTAACGATCGCATTTTTGCAAGAGTTGGGGAGTTCTTTTTGAAGGTATATGTTGTGTGTCAATTCGTAAAAATTGTGTTTTTAAAGGGGCCAGAATTTTTTATAAAATTCGGCTGGGATGCCGTCTTGACCGGGTGACGAATTTAGATTGATTGCGTTTAGTGACATTTCGATTTCGCTCAAAGTGAAGGGGGAAATTTGGCTTAGGTCGTCATTTGCGTCAAATTTAATATTACGAAGGAAATAGTTTTGTGCGTTTGCGGTCGTTTTACTTTTATTTTGCCATAAGTTTGCGTAAAATTTATGAACCTCATTTATGATTTGGTCGTGGTCCGTTTCTATTCTATTGTTAATATTTAGCGTTCTTATACTGGTTGCTTCTTATTTGATATTTTCGACTCTAAAGAATATTTTGTCAGGTCGTTCTTCGTTTGTAACTTGTTTAACACGGGCTCTTATTTGCGCACCTTTCATTTCTTTTTCTTGTTGGGATTTTAGTTTCTTTTTAAGCGCAACGAACTTTATATTAGCTTCTAGGTTATTTGGATCCATTTTTTCTACGAGGTCGTCGAGTTCGTTTTGGTTTACTTCGAGGGCTTTTTTGTCGTTTTTCCTTTTCTCAATCGCGAAAGTGATCGATTTCTTTTTAATTTTGCGTTTTAGCTTTTCCCACCAAGTTATAGCGTTATCTATTTCGTCTTTTTTATTTTCGAAATCTAAAATAAGGTTATTAATTAATTCGATATAGTTTTTGTCATTTAATAGGTCCAGGCTTAGTTTCCAGGTGGATTTACCCCATTGTTTGTTGAGATTAAAATTAAATGTCGTGGTAGGCGCGTAACAATGATCGGAAAAGATAATTTGGTGGTGTTCGAATTTAAATACTTTACTTAGGAGGTATGTGTTGCAGTAAATACGATCTAAACGGGTCGAAGATTTGTTTCCTATTCGGGTGTAGAATTTTTTATGAGGATAAAAGAAGCGAAAGTAGTCGGTAAGTTTAAATCTTTTTATTGTTTCACGCCAAATTAAAGTGTCGCTTTTGATTTGGTATGCGGAAGTCAATGAGTCTATTTTATCGTCGAGTAGATTAAAGTCGCCGCCGAGGATTTGAGGTTGGTTTTGATGTTTTTCTAAGACATCGTTTAATTTAAGGATATGTTCTATTCTTTTTTTGATTGCGGTGTTGCCGGAAGGGAAATAAATGTTAAATAGATTTATTGGCATACTATTAAATTGTAGTTTGTAGTAATTTAAAATTAATTTTTGGATACGATGATCAGTTATTATTTCGTGATGGAATTTTATGTCATGCCCAAAACTTTGTTTTATTAAAATTAGGGTGCCGTCAAATTTATGTTCTTTTTGGAATGGATTAGACCAATGAGAATTAAAGAAATAAATTAAATTGTTTTTTTGAGACCAGTTTTCGAAAAGAGTTTTGTTTAATTTGTGTACTTCTTGAAACAAAAAGATATCCGAATTCGATTTGCGTATGAAATTTTCAATGTGATTGTAATTGCGTTCGAAACCGTTTGTGTTCAGAGTTACAATTTTTAGATTGTTGTGCGCCATGGGAAATTAGAAGGGGGAGAGGGGGTGTGTACTAGTTTTTGTTTTTTTAGTTTCTTTTTTGGTACAGCTGTTGTTTCCACTGCTATTGCTACTGTACTTCCGTTTTGTTCCTTCATCTTTGTCTTCTTCTTGTTCCTGGTCTTTGTCTTCTTCTTTGCTTTGTTCTGTCGATTCATCTGTATTGATTACTAAAGCTCCATTACCGTCTGGGGAAGATTCAATGGGAGAGGCATGTTCTACACTGCTAATGGTTGCGTTGGGAATAACTTGGGCGTTTTTGAGGGCATCTTTGTTTGGCTGAAGGGGGGTATGTAACGGCGTCTGAGGAATTTCATCATTAGAGGAGCTGGAGTGTGAACCGAATTGTAATTGTTTGGCGGCGCCAACTGCAAAGAGGTTTCTAAGAGTAGGACTTGGAGTTGGATGATTGCCAGCTAGGTTTTGGTCGGATTTTGGTGCCAGGTTGGATGGTAAAGGGGGTTTTTCAGGTGCAGTCTGCAACACTGGTGGTGCAGAATTTAGTAACTCTTCTACAGGTGGGGTGTTCTTGATTGGCTGAGGGGTACTGAAAGGAGGAGAAGAATTTGAGACATCTGGAAGAGCTTCTTTTTGTTTTTCCGAGTCAGGGTTTATTGGTTGGTTTAAGATTTGTGTCTTTTTCTGATCAAGACCTGCAAGAAAGTGGGCAAGATTTTCTGGACCTTTATTGCTAAATTGGAATCCAAGGGGGGTGGATTGTTTGTTCTTCTGAGATTTGTGTTGTTTCGCATATATGCATAAGATGTCGCTCATTAAACTCAAGTGGGACTGGAAAAAGGGTTATTTTAGTGTTGGGCCGGGGGGGTTTTTCGGCAAGAAGAGTAATTTTGTCGTCTCCATTATTCCCAAAGGTTAGGCCTCTGTAGATTCTTGTGTAAAGTTCAGTATGTTTCTCACAATTTCTCACGTCGTTCCTAAAAGTGATTTTAAAGATCGATTTTTTTCGATTAAGACATCGCACTCCCTCAAGCGTATCTTCATAAAAGGGAAGAATCCCGTTGCGGGTGAACAGCGCGATGAATTTAGCCAGATCATAATATTCGTGTGATTTTACGGTAATATGCAGCGTTCTGTCTTCTAAGAGGTGTCGTTCAATGTTGAGGACCATTTTTGTAGTGGTTTTGAAGGTTGTTAAACGATAAGGTAGGTTGTAGTTGAAAGGTGGGGGGGGCGCACGTTTACAGCAAATTGAAAAATTATCAGAAAAAAAGGGGGAAAGTGGGAGAGTTCTTTTTAAATATTAAAAATGCGGAAGGGGGTTATGCGATTTAAATATTAAATTGTATAACAGAAACAATTAATCGGATATCTTTTTGTTTTTTGATTTAAGTTTTGGGCAGATTTAGAATTTAGGGCGTGGCAGGGGTGTGGCCTGTTTTGATTAGTGTGACGAAAATTTGGTTTAAACTGGCGTGGAGGTGCTTTGTGACTTTAGGCGGCGGAAAGATAGCAAAGGACGAGCAAAAACAATTAAGTCGGCAGACTTAATTGGCAAAAACGTAGATAAGGAAAAAACACGGGGAAGAGCCGAGGAGCCGCTCGCAGGCACAAGCCGGGGAGCGGAGGCCAGGGAGACTCGCCGTGGCAGTAAAAGAGCGCTCTTACGTTTTCCTCTTCCGGCGCCGCTAAAGAGCGGAGGCAGAAGCGTGAAAAAGTAAGAGGGCGGAAGAGACCGGGGGATATAGAGCACTAGGTGGCGCGACAAGCCTTAGGGGCAGAGGACACACACAAAAGTTTAAGTCACTATCAACTATCTACTACCAAAAAACCACGGGGTATTTAGCACGAAGAAGGGGATTACCGGTTAGGGGGCCTTAAGGGCAAGTTAAATTACTACAAACTACAAAGAACTTACAAGAGAAAAAAAGTTACCAAAAAAAGGGGTTACCAAGCGGCCTACACTAGAGTTTGTGGTAAATCTAGAAAGTAAAAGAAGGAAACAAAAAGCCCTGCAATGCGCCTTTGCGCCCACTAACTGAACAAATATCAAAGATAAACTAGCAAGCTGCCTAGGGTTAGTGCGTTAAAGCAATAAAGTAAACAAAAAGCAAGCAAAAAAATAGCACACCAAACATGCAGGGGGGGTTTTGATTCTATTGAATGTGCCAAGGTCAGCGTATGATGCTTACCTTATTCAAATAGAATGAAGCCAGGCCATTCGGCCCTCCAAGTAATGCACAAACACAAGTAGCATGTTCTCTGGGACCTTTACTATACTGTTACTCCACAGAATTTTTTCATTTGTGGTGCGCAGCAACATGCAAAAACGTTTTACATTTTGGGGGCTAGTGGGGTAAATATTGGGGTTATTAACTCAAACGAAGCGGATGGCACATCTACATAACTATATCTACCATCTGTGAAATTTTCATCCAAATCCACCAACGATTTCATGCCAAAAGTGCATGGAAACGCTTCGGCTGAAAAAAGAAAAAAACAGAGTGAAATCAAGATGTGTTCCCTTCTGGGAAGGGGACCCATAATAAAACAATATCTCATGATTCTGACTAAAATAGTACACAAAAAGGCATTTCATTTGGGCGTGAGGTCTTAAATACATTTATGCACATGTATCTCTTTGAGATTTTGAAGTTTAGTTAAGTTTGAGAATTCAAAACATTTTAACAAAAATTTTTGGATGCTTACGTGATTTTTCAAATAACATTTAAATCGAAAGGATTTTTCACAGTAATCACAGTTGTATGGTTTTTTTACCTGTGTGAGTCATCATGTGCTTTGTGAGCCCTACTGATTGAGTAAATGTTTTCTCACAAATGTCGCATTTGAAGTTTCTCTCTTCAGTGTGAATCTTCAAATGCCTTCCTCTGCTGGAAGTTGAATTAAATCTTTTGTCACAATAACAGCACTGGAAAGGTTTCTCACCAGTATGAATCAGTTTGCGCATTTCTAAATCTCGTTTTTGACCAAAAAGTTTGTCACAGTTTTCACACCTGTGTCGTCTAATACCAGAATGAATTTCCAAGTGTTTTTTTAGGTTGCTCCTTTTCTTAAATCCCTTTTTACAAATGTCACATTTGAACAGTTCTTCTTTATGCCCTAACAAATAGGAGAGAAGATTTTCCTTTCTTTTAAATCCTTTTTCGCAAACATCGCATTTATATGACCTTTCATCTGAGTGTGTCAACAAGTGTGCTTTCATGTCGATGTTCCTTTCAAATTGGACCTCGCTTATTTTACACTGAAAAGGTCTTTCTTCCGAATGTGCCATCATGCGCCTTTCACGTAGGTATTGTTTGGCAAAAACCATTTTACAAACTTCACATTGGAAACATTTTCCGTCAGTTTCACATTGAGTTTGAAATTTGACAGGAAACATTTTTTCTGGGTTTCTAGGTTCTGTCCTCTCTGTACAGTCGTTTGATTCTCGTCTAATCTTCAAGGAACCGCTGTTTGCATGCTTTGTATGTAAAAGTTTTTAGCGTGACTTGTATCAGGTGTATTTACAACAAATTCGTTTCGTGTATTGATACTATGCTGTAGAACACAGGAGTAAAAAATACATTATACTTGTTTAAGAAAGAGATATATATAAATCGCAACTGCATTTGCTCGAAAGCAGTTAGGTAAATGAAATATATACTTAGATTTGTTCAATTCAACTTAAACCGAGAACACCATCATTATTTTAGCATGTTTGCGACGACACTCAACTCATGAACGTACATCTTCTTTTATCCATGTATACAGAAAAGGAAAAAAGGTTACTTCAAAATGACTTCAGAGCCTAACACAGCATTACATTTTACTATCTCTCTTTCTTATCAGGTTTACTTGATTTGACTCCGGCTGGTGCGAAACTGATAGATTATTTTCGAGAGTGGCGTGTTTGCACTTTGTGCTACATATCTCAAATGCCTAGAGTATCGGCCGTAATTTCTGCACCGGACCACTGCACAAGGGTTGCCTAATTCATTTTAAACTGAACAACCGATGTCTGCCTGACGGGTACTTTTCTCCGTTTTGTAGAAAAGTATCCCCAACCCATTAATAATAAATGCACACAAATGGCCTATCAACTTTTTCCCCACTTTGAATTTGCGCGCGAGTCAAAGAGAAATTGGATGACGCTGGGATTGGCCAAAAAGTTGGTGAGATCATAATTGAATTATGGCTAACAATGCATTCCAACCTCTCGGACTCCCCTCGCTTCACATTGCCCAGCATGCGTTCTTATCTGGCCGCCATTATACTACTTAATGTGTAAGTTAAGAAGCACTTTATTTTGTGAGTGTTACAGGTGATAATTATTATCAATAAGTTTTTGTTGAATTGGTTGCACTAAACAAATAATGCAAGCGTCGAAAGTTTCTTCAATGGATATTGAGGGGCTGTTGAATTTATTGAAGGAAAAAGACTTAATCAACACTGCAATTGAGGAAGTGATGAGAAGTAAGATAAATTTAGTTTTTCTGTATAGGATTTTCTAGAAAACTGCTAAGTGGCACTAGTGTTCTGTGTGCACTCATAATGGACGTATATCAGTATGTGTGTCCTTTTAAATGTGTATTTAATACCCATGATGTAAAGGGGTTATCAAGGCATATAAGAAACCGACACCATGACAAACTTCACAGCATAAAATGTTGCCAACAGGGCTGTTGTTCAAGTTTCACAAGGTTTGACAATTATATCTCACATCTAAAAAAATATCACAAATTGATTCGAACTGACATTCCAGATGTAACTGTGGATAGTATGGAAAGCAGTACTACCAATCACAATCAAGTTGAAGATAACAGTATTAAATATGAGCAACTGTTAGAGGGTAATCTTGTGCATTTTATTTTTGGAACAATTAATTAGCTTGTTTATGATGTTTTGGGGACAATATATGATTGACATTGTTGGTTTGTGTAATCTGCAAGCATTAATACATGTCTGGTTGCAGATATCCTTCAACACATCTAAAAATAGATCTTGCACAATCAATAATAAAATCATTTCCAGCATTAAAGAGCAAAGTACCTCGAAGTGAAGGATATGTAAGTACTAAAATTAGCCCATTTGCACGCTAAAAAGGGTAAACGTTTTACATATTGCATTTTGTGAAATTTGGACAGTTTGCAAGTCATTTTGATGTGTTTATTGTTAAGTTTTACAGTAACCTCTAAAATCGGTAAATTTTTATTTCATGAAATGCATTGTTTACAAGTTTGCATGTGTGAGGGACCCATGAGTTTCTGCAAGGCTATAAACAGGGGTTCCCAACTGGGGGTACGAGATTGAATATCAAGGGGTACGAAGATCCTTGTGCCACAGAGCAGCTTTTCAAATACCGGTAGATTTCACAGCACAGTATTATTTTGGAATTGTAAATGATATAATGCCATTACAGTCTTTGCTTAAAAAAAACAATTATCTACAAATAATTGTTGTGATTTGGTAAGAAGCCTCATTGTCTCATAACAATGCTTTTTTACTTGCTGCCAGCAATAAACAACAAAGCACAAAGTTTGGAAGAAAACACACAGATAAAGAAGACATTAAATGTAGTCTTGCTGTAACATCTTTTTGTGATTTTTGTCTTAAATATCAGTTTGTTGTTTAATTAAGCCATGAAATCAATTTAATTTCGCAATATATATCTAAAAAAATTATATCAGAATTTTTTTGGGGGTGTGAAGAATGCTCTGACCTGACAAAGGGGTATGAGCAGCCAAAAAAGTTGGGAAACCCTGCTATAAAAGATAGTGATATTGGACCAATTATAAAATAAGTGTTGGATGTATAAATATGTTACGAAATCCCTTTTAATTCGTTATCTGAAGTTCTTCTTGCCAAAATTTGACTACAGATGACTCTGTGATTCACCAACAGGCACCCAAAATGCTTTACTCATTTCACTAGGCAGTCTTTTTGGTGACTAAAAATCAATGTTCATTTTTGGTTTTGTGTTTACGGTGTCCATTTATTAGGGTTTCACGCAGTATTGTTTTGTGGAGTTATAAACTTAGTAAGTGATAATTAGGTTTTGTATAAGTCTGGCAAAACATTAAATGAACATAAAGGTTAAAAGATAAGCAACAAGTTTTTAAAATCTTGTTAAGTGCTCAATAAACAGTTATTGTTAGCTTGGCCACCGCACAACATAGGGTTATCGTTGGTCATCAACTTATAGGTTTAACAAATTTGTCGTTCAACTGGCGTATTATGCGGGTTTGCATCCATTATACAGCAGCGTTTAGTGTCCAATGTAACCCCGCCTAAACGTGATTCAAAGTGACCACTGTTAATGTGCAATAGCTTGATATTGCGGATTGGGCTATATTTGACATGATTTTTTGCTTCCAATTGAACGCATTTTCCCCAGAATAACAAAGACCTTGGAAAGAAACGAAGTGGACGTCAAGTTTTTACTGATTTTGCACTAGAAAAAGAGGAGCAAACGTCCTAACCAGACAAAGAAAGGGATGCAATAGTGTGACTAAGTCAAAAGTCTGTGCTATGTGATTTTGTGTTTGTTTATTAAACAATAAACTTTCATATATTCGGAATGAACGGTTGTTACGCGTACATAAGCAGTGAACCGACTACCCTCAAGCATTATCACGTGCCTCAGTGCTTTGTACCAATATAGGTAAATTTATTCTCAATACTATGTAGCACTTTGTTTGGCTCGGTCAGACTAGAAATAATAAAAATAACAATTAACTTGAGCAGCGTCGTAAAACCGCATGTTTTAACCATATTTACCGAGTGCATGATTGGTAATGGCACAGACTTGTAAGAGATAGGTTAATGTTTGTAGTTTTGTTTAAACTGCAACTGCAAAGTAACTTTGATATAAAAGCCCATCGACAATCAATAGGGTTTATTGTATTACAATAACAAATGTTTCCAAGCGAGATCAGGCAGAATGGGCACGGTAGACAAAAATTACACACAGAATTAAAATCGCAAAGAAACAACACCCAGTTTGCTACAAAGAATACGTTGGACAAACAAAGTGGTCAATGACATTTCAATTACACTTGAGTTCCAAGCAGATACTTTTTTGTAACCGCGACACTTTCGTTCCATAATCTTTAAAAAAAAACATCATCCTTCGCAAGCTCCCACAGTTCCTCGCGAGCACAGTCTTTAAAGTACTCTCCGCTCATTTGAGTAACTTCATCGTCCAATGAGCAGTATAGAATAGTTTGGGGAGCATATATCGGATTTCTGCGTTAAAACATTGTTTTGAATGAAACGAGTGCTTTTGAAATCAGTTACGGTCCAAACTCTTTCTCTCGATTGTGACGAATATACTCTGAGGAAACCAAGTTATAATTTCCATAATGCTAATAATGTTTTAGCTTCATCACAATCGTTAATCCTCGCCTCACATACAAGGTAAGTGTTCTAAGCGCTATTGGTTTCACAATAATTGCACCCTCTATGGTTAGGTGTTAACTGTGAAAATGGGTTAGTTCTCTACTTGCGAAAGGATGCTGACCTGTGCTTCAATTACATACAATCAAACAAACATACCGTAAAAATAGGAAGTCGATCAAAAAGTTTCCAGGTATTCTCAAAACATGTGGTAAGGCGACAGCAGTCCATATGTCCGTTGTGATAGTGCCTGTGAATAAAAAATAATTTGTCCCATTGACGTTCAGTCCCACGTCAGGAATTATTTTGTCAACAGACGAAAAAAAAGTGACCCATACAATTTTTATTAAACAAATATGTTGATCAAAGCCTATGTTGCAGATAAATTTGTGACGGTTGCAGGGTGTTTTGCCAAACTAAATCTGCGGGGCTATGAAAAGCTAACAACAAAGGAAAACGGACTGTCCAGTGTTGTTTTGCTCGTTGGAGGTAATAAGATTAAAGACAAAGATTCCACAACCTTGGACAATTACCTGGATGCACGGAGTATGCAGTGATATTTGAACCTTGTAGTCTTTTGTTTAGTTCCCTTGTGAAGTAAATATTAGCAAGTTTCGTTTTGGCGTAAAGTTGAAGTTTACCAAGACTTTCATTAACTTCAGCACGTATACCATCAAAATCAAAACTTCCAAACCTGCACATAAATAAGATGCTTTTAGTTTAACTGGGGTAAAACATTTTATTTAACTTACTACAAATTATTTATCGTTGCAAATTGATTTAAACCTAAATCACCGATATCATTTTTTAAGATAATACTTATACGATCCCATGCGACTTGAAACGAAATGAAATCATTGACATTTGAGGATGCTAATAGGTAGAGCTACTAACACCGTAACTCAAATGACAACCAAAAGTGCCTAATTTTCGATAGGTGGCGCAAAGAGCACTTTTTTACATTTAAAACGTTATATCTCCAAAAATGCTCACGGTTAGGGCTATTAGGGTCCGGGTAAGGTATTAGCATTTAAAATTCAATAAAACTAACCCAAAAAATTAGTTACTAATGTAAAACATTTAAAAACTTATTTCCCAATCCAACACATAAGTAGCCTATCTAATTTTTTTGCGTTAGTTTTATTGAATTTTAAATGCTAATACCTTACACCGACCCTAATAGCCCTAACCGTCAGTATTTTTGGAGATATAACCTATTGACTTTTCGTTGTCATTTGCGTTACGGTGTTAGTAGCTCTACCATGCTAATAAAGGTGCGTAAATCTTACATGTACGTGAAAGAAGAACCGGTTACAATCCGTACTGGTAATGCAAGGGCTGACATTTTCATTTTCTTCATGAGTAAATGAGTCAGCAGAAAAGGGCCAAAGTGATTGATAACAAAGACCCGGTGATAACCGCTTTCCGTTAAACCCTTGATGCCAATTGCTCCTACAAAACATTACAACCATTAAGCAGGAAATGCACCTGGTTTGTCACAAAACTAGTTTATGTGTATTTTTGCGCACCAAATATTTTCAAAAAACTATACAAGCAGAAAACTTAACAAAACAGCATTGTTAATCAGATAATGAAGATGCTCATGTTGCTTATCAAACTCGTGCACAAAGGACTGTATTGATTTGAAACTTTCAAGATCCAATTGCATTGCATAAATCTGAGAATTCATATACATGTATTTTTAAAAATGTCATTAAATTTAAGTATTTTAACCAGACATTTTTATTTTCAGATTGTTTCATATTTCATCTTTCGCTTTTTCTGATTTCAGAACATCTCTGGAAGCTATGACAACTGTTGCGCCAAGTTTTGCAAATTCGATTGCAGTCCTACACCAGAATTGCCACCTTTAAAAGCAAATGCATATTATCTGTAACACGTAACCAATTAACGTGCTTAGTGGTCTCTAAAGTTCGAGCTTTGATACTTTTGCAACGTTCAGGTAACATATTAAAAAATTGTCAAGGACGCTCTTATAAACATGCAAGTACATCGATTGCAATATGTAATTTTAAACGAAAAAAGTTAGAATTTCTTGTTTCTGTAAAAATACTAAATTAACCAGGTAACCGATTAAATCGAATGCTTACCTAATTTCTAATTCTAAACGACAAGCATTAAATAGCCTTCAAATCTTGACATTTGTATACCCTTTTGTGGATAAACCAATCAAATAACTTTCGATTTACTTAATTTTTGTGCATTTACTGCTTTGGCAGCAGCAAAAACAAGGGAAAACAACGAAGGGGAAGGTGAAAAAACCTTGTATATTGACACAAAAGTGTAAAAAATATAACACACCTGTAATTAAGACAGTTTTTCCATCCAAACGTTTGGCAGTTTCGTATATGGGACCATGCTTCACGTATTTAATCCATTTTGGTGAACCCTGTTCTAAACTAACAAACCAAAAACTTTGCCTTGTATGTCATTATTTAAAGTTTGTGTTACGCCATAAGGTATCGCATCATAATATTCGTTCCTTTTTTGAAAACGTGGTGCTCGCAAACAATACACTACAATTGCAAAATTTTAGGGGGAGGTGAGTCCAAAGTTAAATAAATTTGGTTATTTAACTTTTGGCTCACGCCCCCCCACCCTAAAATTTTGTGATACTTACAGCAAAAAAGTTGTTACAATTTGTATGTTTGTTTAAACATGTTGTAATATTGGCTATTTTCTTGAAAGGACCAACCTGGAAACATGCCTAACTATCCATACATTGTTCTCAATGAAGATTTTTTTCAAATACTTAAAACTAATGTGCAAAAATTCACTGTGTGGCAAATTTTTTTTTTATATTCAGTGTTCCTTTCTTTTTGTTCGTTCAAACTTTTCTTTCCTATTTATTATGCACTGTTCCGTTTTGCACTATGCAATGAAAACAACACTGTGTTTGGCGTATTGTGCTGTGTAACTCTAGACAACACGCGTGTTCAAACAACCTACCAGGTGTGTCGTGAAACTGCAGGCGTAGACAACACGTCAGGTGTGCTGTTTGACAACACGTTCGTTTACTACCTAAACCTCACTGCACGTTGCAGAAAGTTCTTGCTAAAGAATACATTCGTTAACTTGCCATATATTTTATAGTATATTATGTGTAGCGTGTCACACCTTAATGTTTTTCGACAGCCCCATTTGACATAAACTATAGCACAGGGCAGTACAACCATGACGACTTGGCGGGCACAGGAATGCTGTTGTTTTAACACTTGATAAGAATTGAGATTGATTATGTGCCTGAAAAGATTCTATTTGAATAAGGTTGCTTAGGTAACATTATTTAAATATAAAAAATCTGATTTGCTGTGAAATTTCGTGAAAACTTGAGGATTATTGGAAAAATGTCTCAATTGAGGAAAAAGAAAGATGAACAATCTGTGGTTCTTGAAAGGATAGAATCCCTGAGGGATGAGGTTCGGGAGAGTAAAATCTCCACCGACTCAACCCTAAAAGAACTAATCAATGAGCTCAGGGAGATCCGCAAGAGCCAAACTTTCTTGCAGGAACAATATGATAACTAGCAGACTCAGCTGGTAAACAACGAGGCTGAGATGAAACTTCTAAAAACTGAAAATAAGGAACTCAAAAAGGCTGTTAAAGACCTCCAAGCACAAACCATCTCCAATGCCGAGAACTTAAATGATCTCGAGCAATATGGTCGAAGACCATGCCTGGAGTTCAAAGGCCTGCCCTATTCGGAAACGGAGTGCACAGATGAATTAGTAATCTCGGCTGTGAAGAGGCTAGGGATCACCATCACCAAGCCTGACATTAGCATCTCTCACCGACTTAGGAGAGTCTCTAAAGATCATCCCCGTTCGGCAATCATTGCTAAATTTATGAGCCGTAAAGTGAGAGATTCCATTTACTCCAACAGGTATAAGCTGAAACAATCCAACAAAGGCGTAGCCCCTGGGAACCAAATTTTCATCAACGAGAGCCTGACAAAGAAGAACCGTGAGCGATTTAACAACTGTCTCCGGTTTAAGAGGGAGCACCAGTACCATCACATCTGGACTAGGAACGGAGCGACTTTTCTGAAGAAGGATGACAACAGCAACATCATTGCCATCCACAGTGACAAAGACTTGGTGAGGCATAAGATTTGTTAATACTTGTAGTATTTAAACCCACAAACTTTTACCACTTTTCTTCCACATGAAATGCAACAAATGTGCAAGTAATCTTCACAATAACACCCCATACTTTTGTACCCGATGCCTATTGTCCTATTTACCATTCAGCAATGTCAGTAACTCAGAGCTAGTAAATGCTATTTCACCAGTAAAATCACCATTTTCACCCTGTTTACTGGCCAGCATTGATCGCACCCATTCAGGTTACTGTGATTGTGCATCCTTGAACCATGCCCTAAAGAAACTTAGCAACAAAGATATGTATATATTGCACACAAACATTCGAAGTTTGAGAAAAAACAAACCTGCTTTAGAACAATTCCTGTCTGATATGGTCAGATCCCCTGATATTGTTATGATATCTGAGACTAGAATAACCCTGAATGGCATAATCACTGCTACTGATTTAATGGGATATAATTTCCATCATATCGATACTTCACATAGTGCAGGAGGAGTAGGAGTATATATAAAATCACACATTTTATATAGCATAAGATCTGATATTAAATTTACTGCTCCAGATACTGAAAGTCTTTGGTTGCAACTTAAACTGAAACAAAAAAATGTAATATTGGGAGTAATATACAGACATCCCAAACATTCATTTGAAGTGTTCCAGGATGCACTATCATCAGTATTGCATAAACTCAGTGATACCAACCATCCTGTATATATATGTGGTGACTTTAACATAGATCTCATGCAATACAAGGAAGTTAAAAGCATTCAAATTTTTTTAGATTCTATGCAAATTTATGGTCTATCACCCTTAATATGTCAACCCACACGTTTAACAAACCACAGCCAAACTCTTATTGACCATTTTTACACCAACAATGTAAATATTACCTGCAAATCAGGAATACTGACTGCAGACATTTCTGACCACCTGCCAACTTTTGTGTTATTGCATTCAACTTGCTGTGATAAAACAGAAAAATTCCTGAGAAGAAATGAGACCCAATTTATTAGTGAAGATTTTATTTCTGATATAAAAGATGCTGTTATGAAAATACCACTGTTATCTGAAACTATATTACATCAATTTTCTTCATTTAAGCATGTATTTAACAAAATACTGCAACACCATGCACCACTGACCACAGTGAGTAGAAGAAGAAGAAAATTGGCCAAGAAACCTTGGATAAGCAAGAGTATTTATAAATTAATCAAAGTAAAAAATAAAATGTATCATGCTTTATGTAGGTCAGGGTTTTCAAGTACAAGTAAACATAATCAATATAAACAGTATCGTAATAAGCTAAACCACATTCTGCGAGAAGCTAAACATAAATACATTGAAAAAGAACTAACAAATCACAGAAATGATATTGGTGGAATGTGGAAAATTATTAATAGTTTGTTGTCACGAAAACAAACTTTACTCAAAGCTCCTGCAGAACTCAAACTAGATGGAATATCACAATGCACTAAAGACCCAGTTTCAATTGCTAGCAATTTCAATCAGTTCTTTGCTAACATAGGAGCAAATATGGCATCATCCATTCCACAGCCAGTTATGCCACCACCTGATAGTTCCTCCATCATAAAGCCATCATCCTTCTTCTTCTATGACACTACCCCAGATGAGGTGGAAATGTATATATCCACTCTTGATAGTCAAAAATCTGTGCCCAGTTATGAAATTCCTATTAAATACATCAAAATGGTTAAAAGCATTATTTCACCTATGCTCTCAGAGACTTTCAACGGGTGTATACAACATGGGGAATACCCCACTGAACTTAAAATTGCGGAAGTAATACCAATTCATAAATCAGGCTCATGAGTTGAATGCACTAACTACAGACCAATTTCATTGCTAACCCCTTTTGCTAAGGTATTTGAAAAAATTATGTATCAACGTTTGTACGACTACGTTGAAAAAAAAATGGAATGTTAACAACTCACCAGTATGGTTTTCGATGCAACCGGTCCACCTCCCTGGCAATTTACGACATCCATGAAAAAGTGTTAGCTGCGCTTGATCAAAAACAATACACATGTGCCATTTTCTTGGACCTGTCAAAAGCGTTTGACACAGTCGATCACATGATTTTGTTGTGGAAGTTAGAGCATCAGTATTGAATACGGGAAGCCCCTTAGAACTGTTCCGTAGCTACTTAAGTCACCGTAAACAATGCACACGCATATCAAACGTAACATCACAACTGCTAAACGTTACGCGTGGCTGCCCTCAAGGTTCGTCACTGGCTCCTTTACTCTTCTCGCTTTACATAAACGATTTACCAACGGCATCTAAATTCACAACGAAACTCTTTGCGGATGACACGTGTTTAAGCATGTCATCAGAGTCGCTGACTGATCTACAGGCAAACGTAAACAAGGAACTCTTTTATGTTGACAATTGGATGCGCCACAACAAACTATCGCTTAATACGAGTAAAACAACGTATTTACTGTTTTGTCCATCCAAGCGCTCAAACACGCAGAAGTTTTCGATTTCCATAGGATTGCAGCAAATACAGCGATCAACAGAAACAAAATACCTTGGAGTTTATATCGACGATCAGTTAAAATGGGAGAAACACATAGCCCATGTGGAACGAAAACTAGCACAAGCCTGCGGTATTATGTTCAAGCTGCGTGACTACTTTGGACAACAGTTTCTCCGTATTATCTACTACTCTTTTGCGTACCCCTATCTGCAATATGCCGTCGCGGCGATATGCCGTCGCTTTTGCGTACCCCTATCTGCAATATGCCGTATGCCGTTTTTTTTGTGTGCGTGTGTTTCAGTTTTATCTTAGTGTGATTTTACTTTTTATTTTATTTTTATTCTATACTATTATATTATTAAACTGGAAAACTTAACTTAGTCACATACAAAAGAACAAAATACTGCCGTAGGATTTAGTTTTTTTCAGATCGGTCATCCGGGTCGAAGACAGTGCAGCACCTTCCCAGCGAACAACATCTGAGATCTCGTCATCGATCTTACAAAAGCAGAGGAGGAGATGCTCGACGGCAACATTCTCATCGTCGCAACGAACTGTCCTCGGGACACCCGGGTCTGCCTACAGGATCACAGGAAACGTTCCGAGGAACCGAGCTGGTGTTTCCGTTTAGGCGGGTTTCATTTGGCCAGCAGAACCTGCGGGTTCAACTATCGTCTTATTCAACCGGACGTACCCCGCCAGGCTCGTGCGGTCGGTTGCGATCCCACGGCAGAACATACCCACAACGGAATTCAACCACAATTCAAATAACAGGACACTTGACTCGATAACCTACGGTTTTTTCGGTGTCCTTGCTGTTTACGTATCCGTTCAACAATGGAACTGTGATGATGATGAAGTGACTATGCAAATAAAATTTGACTGACTGACAGATTCAAACAACTTTATCTTAATCGTTAATAACGTCACAATAAGCCTACAAACCTAACGTAATCATCTAAATGAAAAGGTACAATTTTCACAATAGTCTATTTTATTTTACACGGGTGTTTTCGTATGTTCTGACTGTAATGTATCCTTTTGGAAAATAGATTTAGATGTGCAATTTGGTTCTTGAAATTTTCCACAAAATTTAACCATAAAAGGAGAAAACCACATGAACAGGTGACGAGTAAACATGAACAAGAACATCATTAACTTTAACAACCAAACGAAAAACAGCAACAACAGTCGGTAAACAAGGAGAAATACAAAACACAACTGTGCCGCATTGGATTGTTCGCAAATGTGCCCGGACATGTTCTAATTTGACACTCTCCACCAACATATTTTCATTGCAGGGACTACTATTAAACAAAACAATACAAATAAGGCTCCAAAATTAATTGAACGTAATGCTTCAAATTATAATACCGCAAAAAACACAAGTAGTTTATTACTAACTATAACATATAAGTGGATGAAAGTATGTTTTTTTACTTATTGTCCTTTTCCACATTGACCACATTACCGTTGTTTTCTTTGGTGTGAGTCAGCATGTGACGTTTTAAAGCATCTCTACGACAGAATCGATTCTCACAAACCTCACAATGGTGGAGTTTCTCTTTCGTGTGTGTCAACATGTGCCTTTTCAAATTTCCGCTCAAGCCAAATCTTTTCTCGCAGACATTACATCGATAGTGTTTTTCGTTGGTGTGAGTCACCATGTGTTTTTTCAAATCCCCACTGCGCCTGAATCTATTCTTACAAAGGTCGCAATGATGCTCTTTGACATTGGTGTGGGTCAACATGTGTTTTTTTAACAACCCGCCCGTGATAAATGCCTTTTCACATATATCACATGGGTGGCGTTTCTCATGCGTGTGAGTCAATATGTGCGTTTTTAAATTTTCGCGGCGATTAAATCGTTTTTTACAAATGTTGCATTCATGCCGTCTTTCGTTACTGTGGATCAATAAATGTGTCTTCAAATAACCTGCCGAACTAAATCTTTTCTCACAAACTACACATTGCTGAGATTTCTCTTTGGTGTGAGTCAACATATGTCTCTTCAAATTTCCATAGAGTCCAAATACTTTCTCACAAACATCACATCTATAGGGTTTCTCTTTGGTGTGAGTTAACATGTGCCTCTTCAAGTTTCCGTAGCTCCCAAATACTTTCTCACAAACATCACATCTATGAGGTTTCTTTACTGTGTGAATCGAACTGATCAGCTTCTCCAATATGTTCTTTTAAGATCAGTTGAGATTTAAAGCGTCGCGTTGAGTTTTTATTGTCAGAATGACGTTTATATTTCAAAGAAGAGAAACCTTCCAAGTTTGCCATTATGATCCTGCAAACTTTTTGAACAATCAATCTTTTAGGTCTCCATATAGCTGCTTATACCTCAAAAAGTAAAAAAAATGTAAATATTATTCTGCTACGGTCCCAATGTTTACAGCCTGAACAATAGTTTTTGACTCTGCATGTTTGCTAACATTCACTACATCTTATGTTGAATAAGTGTGATTTGTAAAAAAATCGGGTGCAGAAACAGGTGGTGCGAAAACAACAGACACCCTTTTAGCCTCCGAGTTTCTTTTTCCATTGCTATCTTCTGTGTTTAAAGACAGGGGTGCAAGAAAACTGATAAGGTGTTAAAAAATGTTTTGCGTCTGTTTTATCGCAAGGAAAAAAATGGCCTCCACCAATTGAAAATAGTTTGACTGTGCCTGTCTTCCTCCAGGTTAAAACTTCGATATTTTCATACACAGTACCAGTCAACATTACAAACATTTGGACGATTTAGTTTTACGACATTACTAGCTACATCCTGTTCTGAAGCGAGCGATACACCTGAAAGCGACGTGGCATTGTTAGTTGTCATGTGGCCGATCTGATAAGTTTGTATATAGCCAAATATGCGAGGGCTGTGCTTCTACAGAAAAATAATGTGGTTTACAACTGTGCAAGAATGATGGTTAATAGAACAGTCGTATCAACTTAGTCACAACAACACTGGCATTCGTAATGTGTGTGATCACTAACAGCACTTATTACACATCGCACGGGAGACAATTTTCAAGTCTTGTCTAACCAATAGTCCGTAACTTTTGGGAAAAAGTTCTGGTTGAATACAGTCTCTAACAATCCCCTAATGCAGTGGTTCTCAACTGGTGGTGCATGAGTGTTTGGATCGTCTACAGGACGTCCACTAAATTTGGTGATATACTAGAGATGATTACATGTTGAAAGCGTATCAAAATGTTATTGTATCTTACTTCTTGAGGATCGGTTTTAAACAATTATGTTTCAAGTCCAAATAGTAGTTTTATATGCATACTTCGATCTTGCTAAAAAAAATGGTCCACGATATTATTATGGCTGGGGCTGTGGCCTGAAACGTGTTGAGGACCACTGCCCTAATGTGTGTTTTAATCTGTAGTTTTGAACCCTGACATTTAACTAAAACTTTCTGTAAGAGCGCACAGTATTTCATTGAAACAATACCTTACCGTCAGCAAGATTGTATATAAGTTGTGTAAGTTCTATTGTTTCAGAACGCTTTGAAACATCAGTATCAAGTAACAAACCATTTACCCACGCAAACCTCAAAGGTAAAATAAAACAAGCGAGAAAAAAGGTGCGACAATCATGTGGAGAAATAGAACGTACAGAGGATGTTGGCTTGCAGCGTTGTGTTTGATCTACCTTTTCACTAATTAGTTGATACCTATTGTAAATCTTTTTGCTTTGCGACAAACAGATAATGTATCATTTTAACACCCTTATCTAGAAGAAAATGAAAAAAAAAACTCTAAAGCAAAAGTGATGTTTTTGGTTTGGCACCAGCTGTTTCTGCGAATGACTTTCTATTACAAGCTAAAATAACAGAATAATGTGACAGATGCTGAAGTATTAGCAACATTTTTCAGCAATGGCAGTTAAACATCGCGGGAAATCAAATAAGCAGTCGATTGCAGTTCATAGTGCATAGGCTGATGTGAATATAACATAGCAGAACACTAGGGTTTTCTGCTGCTACAGTGTTGGCGAAAGAAGCTTAGAATCACAAGCGAGGTTTCCTAAAGTCCTGGTATTTCCACTCGCATGACAGCAAGATATAGGTTAGTTAGAACAGACGTTTGATAATATCAGGACTTTAAAAGTGCGTGATAAGGCCTACTACATTATTCGGTGAGTGCGACGATGTATACACTAACGGGACGGTTGATTACATTGTTATTTTATTTCGTTGTTAGCAAAGAAATACGAATAATAATAATTAAGTTTTATTCAAATAGAATGTAGGGGCAAACGGTAATTAGATATTAACGCAAACGTACATGAGAATCAAAAACTTCATTTGAATATTTGAAGGTATAGGTAATGTTTCACAAAAACGGTCAAGGGCATATTGATTAGTCAGGATAAATTTATGTATTATCGGAAGCTATGTTTCTAACCTGCTATACGCGGCTGTGCTTTTGTTTTAGAAAAGGCCACGCACTATTGCGGGTATTTGGCTGGTTGCCGCTGCAGATCGAATCGTTCCGCTAGTGTGAATTCGTTACAATCACCGAGAAGTGTAGCATGTAGTAGACATTTTCTGTGCAACAGCAGCTCATTGCCATCTGGAACTGCTTAGGTGCCTAGCATCCAATAGGAAAGCCGTTCAACCAACGGCGAGCCTGATCTTTAAATGTTTTTAGAACAGCTCTCTTTGTGTTGGATAGTGGGGCATTAATATGATAAGTGGGACGTCGAAACGTTGGCTAAGTTATTTTAAATGACAAAAAAATTAAGTGACTAGTTTTAAACATAGATTTTTAATTTTTAGTCGTATAACTAATATGAAAAGATGAAAACCCTGGATTCGGAATCTGAGCAACCATCTTCGCAAAAGGAAAATGCGTTTCAACTATCTTCCAACCAACAACAAACTAGCAAAAAAGTAAGTGATTACCAATGCAAAATTCGTAAAGGATGCTTTGCATCCAAAAATGCTTTCAAAAATCACCTTAGCGCCCACACTTGGGATGTTTGTGAAAAGAAGAATAATAAAGATGAACATTTGGAATCACAGAAGTCAAATCTTAATAGTGGAAAGAAAACTCATCGATGTAATGTTTGTGAGAGAACATTTGGCCAAAGTGGACATTTGAAAAGACACATGTTGACACATACTAAGGAGAAGCCCCATCAATGTCATACTTGTGAAAAACGATTTGCTTTGGGTTCACATTTAAAAAGACACATGATGACACATACCAACGAAAAACCTTATCGATGTGATGTTTGTGAAAAAAGATTTGGTCAAGGTAGTAATTTAAAGATACATATGTTGACACACACTACCGAAAAACCTCATCGTTGTACAGTTTGTGAAAAAGTTTTTCGCGAAGGAAGAATTTTGAAAAGGCACATGAAGACACACAGCAACGAAAAACCTCATCGCTGTGATGTTTGTGAAAAAAGATTTCGCCATCGAGAAACTTTGAAAAAACACATGTCGGTACACACGAATGAAAAACCTCATCGATGCGCTGTTTGTGAAAAAAGATTTACCCAAAGTGGAAATTTGAAAAGACATATGTTGAGACACACTGAAGAGAAACGTCATCTTTGTCTTATTTGCAAAAAAACGATTTGCCCAAGGTGGAGGTTTGAAAAGACACATGTTGATGGTACACATCAATGAGTAACCTCATAGATGTGAAGTTTGTGAAAAAAGCTTTGCACAAGGTGGACATTTGAAAATACACATGTTGATACGTACCAATGAGAAACCTCATCGATGTGAAGTTTGTGAAAAAAGCTTTGTACAACGTGGAAATCTGAAAACACACATGTTGACACACGCACCCACCAGAGAGAAACCTCATCGATGCGATGTTTGTGCAACAAGCTTTACCCGAAGTGGAGTACTGAAAAGACACACCTTGATTCACACAGTTAAAGAAGAGTTTTAAAACGACGCACATTATTAAGAAATCTCATCGTTTATGAAAAAAAATGTTGCACGGTCCATTGGATTATAAAAAGATTAGTATGACATTTAAATGCATTTTGCTTTGAAAAGAGTGTACAAACAAATATATTTTGTCCAACATTTGCACAATTTATTTTTCACAGTTTATTGAGTAGAAAAATGTAAATTAAAGAAAATCAAAATCTAAGTCATTAATTGTGAACACAGTAATTCAATTTGCTAAGGAGTGCACTTATTAGATTTCATTCGAAATTAAATGAAGGTAAAATAAAACATAGCGCTACAAAAAACACTGAAACAATTCCAAAGCCGGGAATAGCTGCACAACATTAAAACGTTTAAGTGAAGGGCATAATTGGGGATCGTGACAAGTGCAGTTACACCTGTAGAATTTACGTTTGTTCAACGAAATGCGCTTCCTATCTTGCTAGCAATAGACCGACCTGGGTTAGTTTTGTTTGTTTAGCAGACACCGACAGTAATACAATTTAAAAAAGCCAAATCGAATGGTAGAATAGAGTTGTCAGTCAAAACCTCAGAATACACAGACCAAAACAACGAAGGGAACCCCGTCCCTCGGATGCCCACAACGTTCCAATTAGAGTTTCTATCAAAAAAATGGTTGCTTTTTAGTTGCACTTTTCAACCAGACATGCGACACCCACAGGGTTTCCGTAATTTTAAGATTAAAAATAAACACAAACAAACGTTATAAAATTAACAAAAAATAAAATTCCGCGATCCCTAAATTTGTTTTCGTGCCGGAATCCCGGGATAAGCCAGGGTGGCAAATTTGAGAAACCACGTTGAGGTAGTTTGTTTAGTGAAGTTATAACATGACTTTATTTTTATGATATTTGTACCTGTAATAACATGTGAAGGTTTGGATATATACCAATTAACAAAGAGGTAATGCAGAAAACAAGCTATCCAGATTAACGGGTTTGTATCATAAAGATATGATAATTATAATGGCCTAAATATTTCTTGAAGCAGCAGGCAGTGCCTCTTCATTTGCACACAGGTAAAATGGTTGCGATAGAGTTAGTTATAACTTTATGTCAATAGCAGATACAGTCCAAAGTTTTATTATAAAGATTTTTTAGCGCCAGTTCTTCATGTTTTAAGAAGGTAAACTGTGGATACTTTGCAACTTAGAATGTTAAATGTGTCTCCTGTAATCATGAAAATCACTTCGTTATGGACACAAACAGTCAAGGTGTTTTAGAAGTAGTAGTGCTTATCTGTCGCGTATAAGGTAAACTGTAGTTCTGTAGCACTGTTTATTTGCGCAAATTCAAATATCGAATGACACAAGACAGGAAGGGCGAGACAAAACACGTTGCAAACAGAAAAAGGCACGTGACGTATTGTGCGGTTCGGTTACGCGTGACTGGTTAACGCAGTTGGGAAAAACACCCAGTTGTCGCCACACAGCCCCCCTCCAGAATCGTACAATGCGCGACAATAATGATTGCAATGGTTGACGTCTGGTCGCATTCTCGCGAAGGCATTGCATGCGTTTTTCTTCGGGGGCCGTCCTCTTCTTGGAGGTTGTGCAACTTGAACAGGCATAGTTAAATCGATCTGCACTGGTTTGAGTCTGTCAACCGAAACGGTTTGTGGTCGCCCACCCAAATCCACTATGAAAGACTTCGCGCCGGTCTCAATGACTTTGTAGGGACCCTCATATGGCGGCGTTAATGGCGGTCGATAGGAATCTTTCCTAATAAACACAAACTTTGTTGTTGACAAATTAGCTGGAATAGCTGACTTTTTTAGACCATGGTGGGACATACGGATCGGAGCCTGCTTTAAAATGGTGTCTTCTGGAGTAGGGAGAAGTGTTGCTAAATCCGACTAAGGATTCTTCAGTGGAACGAAGTCTCCCGGTATCCGTATCGGCGCACCATATACAAGCTGAGCGGACGATGTTTGTAAATCTTCTTTAGGTATGGTTCTAATTCCTAGAAGTACCCACGGTAATTCATCAAGCCAATTTGAACTTCTCATACGGGCCATGAGAGCACTTTTTAAGTGTCTATGAAATCGTTCCACGAGGCCGTTTGCTTGCGGGTGGAAAGCCGTGGTTTTATGAAGCTTAATGCCTAAAAGCTGATTCATCATTGACCACACTTCTGAAGTGAATTGCGCCCCACGATCTGAAGAAATATCTGCTGGAATGCCAAATCGGGCAATCCAGTTGCTAAGGCTCTAGCACATGTCATTGTTGTTTGATCCTTCATCGGTATGGCTTCTGGCCATCGAGTAACACGGTCGACAATTGTAAGGAGATAGGTATATCCTTGTGATTGCGGCAGCGGTCCTACTATGTCTATATTCAAGTGAATGAAACGTGTCGCTGTGGGTGGAAATTCAGCCAATGAAGCTCGAATGTGTTGCTGAATTTTCGCCCTTTGACACGACAAGCATTGCTTCGCCCATGTACTAACATTTCTTCGCATTCCATGCCACACAAACTTTGATGCAACTAAGTTGCTTGTGGCCCGTATGGAGGTGTGTGACAGTCCATGGATTCCATGAAAAACGCGTTTTCGCCAAGCTTGAGGAACTAATGGTCGAGGATTCCTGCCAGAAATATCACAGAGAATAATAATTCCTCCGTGGTCGTAAGCAATATCTTTGAACTTCAGCTTAGTAATAGAGGTGCGGTAAGCTTGCATCTCGTCATGAGCTTCTTGCTGGGCTGCAGTCAATAACTTGTAATCAAAATTAACACAGTCAGAAACACTTGCGAGCAAGGACCTGGAGAGTGTATCAGCAACATGGTTGTTTTTACCATCGATATGTTTAATATCAGTTGTAAACTCTGAAACGTATGAAAGTTGTCGTTGCTGACGTGCTGACCACGGATCTGTAGCTTTATTAATGGCAAATGTGAGTGGTTTATGGTTTGTGTACGCGGTGAAAGATCTTCCTTCAAAAAACTATTTGAAATGGCGGACAGCCAAATACAATGCCAACAGCTCGCGCTCAAAGGTGCTGTACTTAAGCTCAGCTGGTCGTAGGCATTTGCTAAAAAACGCCGATTTGCTGCTCCAAAACTGCGCCAACAGCAAACTGGGAAGCGTCCACGGTTAAAGCGGTTTTTGCCTCGAGCCCTGGGTGGTTGAGTAGCGTAGCATTTGCAAGTGCGTCTTTAGCTTCATCAAAAGCGGTTTGAAGGCTCTCTGTCCACGTCAAATCCTTTGGCTAACTAGACAGAGCTTTGTATATGGGTAACATTATGGTAGCAGCTGATGGTATGAATCGATGATAAAAATTTATCATACCACTAAATTGCTGTAAACCTGCAACTGTTGTTGGGCGTTTGAATCTTTGTATTGCCTCCACTTTTTCCGGCAAGGGCTTGGCCCCATGGACATTGACTTGATGTCCAAGAAAATCAATTTGTGTATGCCCGAACCTGCACTTCGCAGTGTTAATAATAAGACCATGGCTGTCTAATCTTTTGAACAGTTTTCGTAGATGGTCAATATGCTCACTTGAAGTTTTGCTGGCCACAAGAATATCGTCAAGATAAACAAATGCAAAAGGTAAATTTTGGCAGACGGAATCCATTAAACGCTGGAAAGCTTGTGCTGCGTTTTTTAATCCAAATGGCATACGCAAGAATTCGAACAAACCGAATGGGGTAATTACAGCAGTCTTTGGTACATCAACTGGCGCAACAGGCACTTGATGATAACCACGAACCAAGTCCATTTTTGAACAAATTGTGGCACCTGTTAAATGCGCAGAAAAGTCCTGGATGTGGGGAATAGAATATCGATCCGCTTCAGTGATCGCGTTCAAACGTAGTCACCACAGGGCCTCCAACCGCCGGATGCTTTGGGCACCATGTGTAAAGGCGATAACCAGGGACTCGAAGAACGTCGCACGATTCCTAGGTCAAGCAAATGTTGAAATTCCTGTTTGGCAATCTTCAATTTTTCAGGGGGCAGACGCCTTGCCCTAGCATGGACTTGCGGCCCATGTGTGATAATAAAGTGCTCTACCTGATGCTTGGGTTGTGAGTCAGAAAAGCAACTTTTGGTCAGATTGGGGAATTCTGTAAGTAGTTTGGTGTAAGCTGGTTGTGCTGCAAAAGACATTATGTCACGCGGTGAATTCGCTGTCTTAGAAGAATTCACATTATCTGCAGAATTCGCATGCCACAGTCGATGGCGCTTGAAGTCGACACGCAACCCATTTGCATGCAAAAAGTAAATGCCCAGCAGGGGCCGAGATACGTCGGCTATTACAAATTTCCAAGCAAATCTACCAATGGAAAGATGCAAAGTTAAAACTTTGAAGCCGTACGTACGTATAATAGTTCCATTAGCTGCTTTAAGTGAAACACCAGGTCTGTTTGAGCGACAATCCCGTCCAGTTGCAGGTAACACACTTACTTCAGCACCACTGTCGATTAAGAAGTTGGCTCCTGTGTTGCGGTCTGACACGAAAAAGAGTCGGTTTTGCCTGCCGGCCGTCGCAGCCAATCTGGGCGGCTGGCTCGTTTCCCTGACAAACACATGGTCGGCGGCAACGACGTGCCTTGGGCCCAAAGCGCTGATGAAAAAAAACAAAGGCCGTCTCCACGCCGATCAAAAGCAGACTTGTTGCTTTGACTCTGCCTGCACTTTTGAAACAATAAAATTTGGGTCGCGCCTTGCTTGCCATAAAACATATGCTCTCTTGGCGAAACTTCGAAGGTCGTCGATGTTCTCTTTTGCCAAAATAATTCTGATGTCTTCTGGCATTTGTTGTAAAAATAGATGCTCAAAATGGAAACACGGCTTGTGTTCGCCTAATAAAGCAACCGGACGAATGTCAAGTTTCCTTTGATGTTGTCAGTTTGTTTACATCCGTTCCTACTGATTTGGCGCTCTCGATCACCCTGGACAAACTCAAACACGACACAACACTACACGAACGCACCGGACTAGATAGGCACAGCATTACAGATTTGCCTTAACGCAACTGTTTTCACTTACAAAGACACAATATACAAACAAATCTTTGGTACACCTATGGGCTCGCCTATTTTAGAAATTCTCGCTAATCTCACCATGGAACACATCGAGCATAAGGCACTTACAACTTTCCACACACCGCCACGTCTGTGGCTTAGGTACGTGGATGACACATACGTCATTATCGACAGTAACATGTTAAACACGTTTCACGCACACCTGAACACCATATCACCAACAATAGCTTTCACCATGGAAACCGAACAACACGGTACCATTGCGTTTTGGGATGTGGCTGTCACCAGGCAGCCAGACCAAAAACTCACCACAAACATTTACAAGAAACCCACGAACACTGATCGATACCTAAATTACACATCGCACCATCCTCGGCACCAAAAGCTTACGGTCGCCAAAACACTTTACAACAGATCCAAGACACACATCAGGGATACGGCTGTTCGCAAACACGAATGCAAGAACATTGCACGCGTGTTAGGGAATAACGGCTTCCCGCGAAACTTACACAACTTGACACGCAACACAACCACCGCACAAAACAGACAGTTCAAATCGTTCACTTGCTTACCATATACGTCCAGGGTGTAACTGAACGCCTGAAACGAATCCTGAAGGACGCTGGGGTAAAAGTGGCGATGAAACCTCTTAAAACAATTGGACAGTTGCTACCCAAACCCAAAGATGCCACTATACCACAACATCGTACAGGAATTGTTTACCATGTCGTGATTGTAGTATGGTATACATTGGCCAAACTAAGCGAAATCTAAATTCACGCCTCAAAGAACATAAAGCGGCTGTCAAAAACATGGATGTTAGTAAGTCTGCCTTATGCGAACACATTTTGGAATGCGACCACCGCATTAATTGGAACGATGCCCAAATTTTGAAACAAGAACCGAATTGGTCGAAAAGATTGGTCTTCGAAAGTTGCCTCATAAATTCTAATTCAAATGTTTTAAATCGTAACGATGGCAAAAACCTCAGCGCAGTTTTCCGCGACATTTTGCGTCCGACTTCCCCATCAAATATCGTGCATTAGTTACGCTCTGCCATTTTGTAGCACACGCAACTCTTCACGGAAAGCCTTTGTCCTAATGTAATTATTGTGCATCGTATCCCGCTGTTTCCATACATTGTCGTCTCTGCGCCCGCTGGATTATTCGTTTCATTGCTCTGAAGAAGTCCTACCGTTCTGGTGGACGAAACGTCAGCAAAAATACAAGTTCTTGAATACAACAACTAGTATTTTGTTTAGAATTACACCAGTTGAACGAAATAATTTATTAAACAAAACACGTTGCAAATAGAAAAAGGCACGTGACGTATTGTGCGGTTCGTTTACGCGTGACTGGTTAACGCAGTTGGGGAAAACACCCAGTTGTCGCCACAGTTCTATGTTTTTATCACAGAATTTTGTAATGTTAATTGTGTTTGCTATAAATCATACAGATCACATCATATTGGACACAAACCCGCAAGGTTTTCCAGCAGTGGTAGTGCTTCACAGCCTCATGGAAGGTAAACTGTGGATATTGAGCTGCTATATATCTTTAAATGTATTTCAGAATTTCAAATGTGTTTCTTATTATTCTTATTATTACGGATCACTTCGCACAGTCTAATTTAATAAGGTAAACTGGTTATATTGTTGTTCCTGTCACATAAATTCATCAGAAAATTTTTGTAAATTGTCACACAAGCAGATGGGCTAAATAGGATGTACGCAATTTAGGGTCCAAAACTCTGGGAGGAAAGTCAGTCGATGTCCATTTTGTAGTGACATGTTTACCAATGCAACACGTCGTAGAAAGAAGCATCCAGGTATTCTAAAGAAGACTTTTTCTATGATAGTTTTGCAAAAAGACATAAGTTAGCAAATTATAAGACTTTTACGGGGAGTCAGTGTTGTATATGTAAGGTGGTTGTTTTGGGGTTAAAAAGTCATATTCTTAACAAACACAAAGATATACCCAAGGATTCTAAAACGTTTGCTAATGTTATGCAACAAAGTGTTTTTTGGACCTTATGAAATCATGCTATTATGACGGTATGCTGAAAGATGATTGAAATTGTATGTTATTACATACATCACAATAGTGCACCACAAAACCGATTAATTTGTGTTTTTTTAATCACAGAAAAGTCACCAGTGTCATTTAAGGAATTCATCAAGTTCTTCACTGGATTTGCCAGAAAACCTTCACTTGGGCTTCCACATGATGTTACCGTTGAGTTTAAACATGGGTGCATGACATAACAGAATGGTACCAAATGCAACTGTTTGCCACTGCGAGCACATGTTCATTGACAATAACGTTTCCTGTGCATATTAATACCCTGAAAAAATGTCCAACTCAATGATAGAAGCAATTGCCTGTGGAGTTGGTTTTGGCTGTTGTTAATTATATGGATAGTTTATTGTTTTTGTTTGTATTGTTTTCTTTCTTCTGTCTAATGCTGGTTTGTTAATGCATTTGGTTGAGAAAAAGTGCTTCCAATTTACACAGATGCAAGGTAATGATCCAAGCTTGATCCTCTTTAAAGTTTGACACCAAATGACCCAGCAGTTCACCTACAAGACCCCCAAAACATTTGTATTAAAATGGCTATTCTGACTAAAGTATATGATCTAGGAGTTTCATGCTTTGTTGGTTTGTGCAATGTAAGGTATTCTAAAGAATTTTGTAACTTTGAATTGGATTCACCCATTTTTACCCCTTAAACTCTAAAAAAATTGATTTAGCTTTTCCAGTGTTAGGTAATAAATTCAAGCCCTTGTGTGCTGAAATGTAAACAGATTGGGAGTATTGTTTATGTTCTTTTTTACTACTTTTATATATATGTGACGATACAATGTGTAAACCTTTTAATGTTTGAGTTGATGCTTTCTACTGATTGGTCCTTTTAAAAAAGGAGTCTAAAAATAAATTGTTTACTTTTTTTATTGTATACATCGTGTAAATTAATTCTTGAAACGATTGAGAGTACTGTACAATGAATGCTTTTAAGGTAGTGAAAATACTCTTGATGAGTGTTTCATTCTTGCAGGGACGGCTCGTGCTAGGGTGCTGCGGAGCTGCAGCACCCCCTAATATTTTTACCTAATTTTTTTTTTTTTTAATTTTAATTTTTATCTTTACCTACTTTTACCTCCTACTATAATATTACATACAACTTTTTTGATTCGTTGGCAATATATAAGCATAATTTGCCCCTTGATCACCTTTTCAAAAAATACGAAATTAATAAGTTATCTTTGCTGGAGCTGCAGTTCCAGTTTCGTGACGTTTTGTAGCTGTGTGCACTTGGAAAAGCTACATGCCGGG
Source organism: Phallusia mammillata (assembly GCF_965637545.1). Lineage (NCBI taxonomy): Eukaryota > Metazoa > Chordata > Ascidiacea > Phlebobranchia > Ascidiidae > Phallusia > Phallusia mammillata. The sequence continues at coordinate 15,090,798 of NC_137254.1, read as the reverse complement.
CGAAATAGGCGACAGGGTGCTGCGGTTGGCGCAGCTCCATCAATCACGTAGCGTGTGAACCGGCAATCCAGCATGTATTCGTCTGTTCCGGGTCTATTGTGTGCCAAAGCAAAACCCGTGTACTATATTCTTAAGTTCGGCAGTGAGTATAGTTAAATAACGATTTTGCCATCTATCAATTTATTTGTTTGAAGGTTAGTCATGACTTTTTAAGATGACTGTTAGTGGGCTTCAGTTTTTGCAGTTATCACGATTAACCTTTATGATAAATACATTATTATAAACATTGATAATAAATAACTGAATTAAAAAGTTTTAAGACAGAATGGGATAAAACATCTGCTATTCCAAATATGTCATGCAGGAATAGGCAACAACAAGAAATACTCAGTTTTAGTTCTGAATGCTACCAAAGAAAAATAGCTCTGTGACTGTGAAGTTAAATGCCTCACTGAAATTCAGGCAATATCAAATGCAGAACCAACAGGAATTTTGAAATAACTGAGTGATGACCATTTAAAGTTTTGGCTTCTTAACACACCATGTGGACAGTATTTGCAACCAAGTGCAATCATGTGTATTGATATACTGGACATGTACTGTTTCTCTAAACAGTAGCTGAAAAATTGCTTCACATGAAGTGTTTCTTAAGAACGAACATTCTACAGAGGAGATAGTAGTGGCCACCAAGCATATCCTATTGTTGACAAAGAAAAGCTAGTTACTGAAATAAAAATGTTTCTGTAGATCTGATGTTCATGATTACTTTGAAAATAATCTCGATGATGTTTTGACAAGTTAAATTACTAAGATGAAAAATCCTTTTTGCAATTTCCATGAGTCCTTAAGGCAAAACGGTTCTTTTCAACACTGAAAAGGATGCAAACTTTTCTAAGGGACACCATTATTTCCAAAAGACTTGCATTTGCAGTGCTAGCGCTAAATAGAAACAAACAGGTTTCATCATATGGATTAAATTTATATGAGATTGTTGTAAATTTCAAAGCTTGGAGGAGTATTGCACTTCAAAAAAGGGAATTATAAGCAAACTGAAAGACAATTGTTAGTCTGTACACAAAATTTAAAGAAAATATGTTTAAATAACCAAGTTCTGACACAAATGTAATGTGGTTGTTAAATTTGTCAGTTATGATACCAATAAAAAGCTTTGTGGCTAGTTTTTTTGTGTGGCAATAATCTGTGAAGTGTCATGAGATATGTTGAAACAATGACTGTGACTATAAGTTACTCAAATGAAACATGACCATATTAATGAAAGAATAGCAAGTGTGTTACTTAGTGGTCATTGTTATAACCAGTTATTCTTCAATGTTGTCTAACTGAAATACTTTTCGTCCAATTATTACTACTTTGTTCAATATATTGTTGTGAGTGTTTTGCCGTATTAACATTCGCTTCATTTTAAATCTGTGTCACGTGTGTTTTTGTGCCACATTATTACCGCATGTTGTTGAGTTTGGCCCGTTGCCATGCAAGTAAACAAAACTCCCCAATGATACACTGTCTGCTGTTTACACTCGTATACATTATATGCGTAACGAAAATTACGTCACAATGGAGTTACTAATTAAGATTTGTATTACTTGTTTTTTTACACAAAACAATGGCTGGAAATCTAGAAATGTGGCTTTTCTATATATTGCCAACTTATATATGTTAAATAAAGACTAAAATTTGGAGCAGCACCCCCAGAAATTTTAGGCACGAGCCGCCACTGGTAACGAATCAATCAAGCTTGTCGCAATGGTAAAGCAACATGCCTGTGAATTACGAGACCACACACGACAAGTAGCCAAAATCTCCTCACTCTTACGAACACACAAAAAAGGGTTGCAATGTCAATCCAAGTAATTAGTTAAACCCATTAGCGCCCATAGTCTCATTTGTAGGACAGGTTTCAGATGTATGTCTGTGTGTTGTTTGCCTTGATGCTAGGTCCACAATTTATTGTCATGCTTCTGGACTTTAAGTCGCACCGTTAATGTAGTTTCTCGTGACAGTTTAAATATCAACGTATAATTTGATGGTAGAGCTACTAACAAAAACTCACAGCAAAATCTACTAAAACCATAACTCACTTCAGCCGCACATTCACCAAATTTTCGATAGGTGGCGCAAAGAGCACAATCCGATTGAAAATGGTATATCTCAAAACATGCCTACGGTTAGGGCTGTTGGGGTTAGGTATTGTCATCAAAAATTCAATGAAACTAACCCAAACATTTACCTATTAATGTAAAATTTTAAAACCTTACTTCCCCACCCTGCCCCCATTTAGCCGCTAAATAAATAATTCAGCTCCTGCGCCACCTATCGAAAGTGAGTTATGGTGTAAGTAGCTCTTCCGAACTCACAACACGCCGGTTTTAGAATTTCCACAGGCGTTTACGGTGACAATAATTGCTGATTCAAAAATTCCCAAACCGGTGTGTTGTGAGGTCCTGTGTCAGTAGCTCTACCAGGGGCGGCTCGTGCGAGGGGTCTGCGGAATTGCAGCACCCCCTAGATGTTTTGCACCCTTTCCAACGACCTTCACTTTTTCGTACTTTTCCATAATATTTTCTTTGAGGTAACAATCAGTTCACATAACCTTGATGCCACAAAACATAACTGTTATTAAGCAAAAATACATATTTTCTTATTCAAATAGAATCCGGCAAATAAGTACAAGTTTTTTTTTTGTCTAAAATCGCAGATTGTCTTTATTCGGAAAAGTGCAAGATCAAAGCAATTTGTGAAGACATGGACCAGACCTTGCAAGGAATAGGGGATTTGTAAAACAACTCAAATATTAAATACAACAACTTTTTGAAAAATTGAGTAATTCAGTGATATGGTGTAACCTCTTTTCAAATATATTGTTTTCAAAAAGTTCAACACATTTTGATTCAACACAAGAATGAAATGAATGACACGTTTGTGCGTTGACAAATAGAACAGCGTAGAAATCTTCCTTGAGTCTAGCTTTAGAATGGCCTAAATCGTACATAAGCACAGTAATAACTACGCGGTGTGACTGCAAGTGAGAGAGCAAAAAACCTAAAAACACAACTGCAGTGTTATATATGGCTGTACACAGATAAAAACTTTAAAAATGATGCATTGGCACAGATTTAACTGTCGACATCAACCGACTCTCCAGCTTTCAGTTTGGCAATAATTTGTTTCAGTCTGACAACCTCACGCGTTTCGGCATTTTTGCTGGCATCATTGGTAATTAGTTTTACTCGCGATGCGTAAGTCAGGGAAATTGCGCTCTCCGCACAATTGTAGTCAGCAGGTGAAACGTTCACAAACATAAGTGTCTTTGCGTTTCCACCGAGGGAATCCTGCATCAGCATGGTAAGTTTGTTGTTTCTGTAGGGAATAAACCCTTGTTCACTCGACAAGGCAGAAATCACGTCTCCCAAAGCTGAGAGAGATTTGTTGATAGAATTTGCCTCTTTAAGCTGAGTGTCAGTGGCTCCGGTTTTGCCTACACGTTCGCTCCCGGCCAAATCAACCAAGCTCAACTTTCCACGTGTTACAGCTCCAGTTGCCAAGTTTGTACTTTCGATTACAACTCCGATGACAAGATGGGATCTAGAGCTTGCACTGTTCATGTTTGTCGAAGCAATATGACGACTTTCAGATCCTTTCGAAAAAATTTCGTATAAACCATCGGCAGATTCAGCTGTTTCAACTGTGCATCCTTGGACAAATACCATCCCCTTGTTGTCTTTTTTTATGTCCAGTCGTACGTCGGACTTTTGACTTTTACCCAAGAGATCTATCAGTTTTTCGTTGTACAATTCAAGCATGTAGCAGGAAATCTGAAAATTAAACTTCTGTTGGTTCGCTTTTATCAGATCAAAAATTCTTCTGAATGCTCGAGGAGCAATACCAGGATTTTTTTGTTCCTTGTCGCCAATCATGGTGTACGTTTTTCCAGAGCCCGTTTGCCCGTATGCAAATATACACACGTTGTATCCGTCGACCGCTGACTGGACCAGACTGTTTGTATCCTCGAAAATGTCTTCTTGACTATTCGACTCTGTAAATATTTGATCAAATTGAAACTCTTTCAGATCTCCCCGGGCTTGCTCGACTTTTACCGTGTAATCATCAGGGGAAAACACAGCGCTTTTGTTTTTGTTTTGCTTTTCAGTGGAACTCAACGGACGTACACGGCAATACACGCGAATTTTTCCTTTCATTTCTTCAACCATGTTGTAGTACTTTTTTCTTAAGATTCTTTCGGAGTTATAGTTTTCTGTCAGGACTTTGTTCATATTTGTCAAATCTTTGACTTCGCTTTGTAATACGGACACCTGCTGTAGTGCCACCACTCCAGCACCAGCATATTCGCGAAGATGTGCACATTCCTGCTCTTGGGCTGTAAGTTTTTTTTTCAGGTCAGCCAATTCCTTAGAGGATGCTTGTAAGTTGCCTTGTAAATCAGTGTTGGACATTTTCATTTTTTCCAGCTTTTTGATTTCGAACTCAAGCTTTTTTTCCAAATCTTTAACTTGCTTTTCCATTCTCTTTTTGTCTTTGTCAACACCACCAGCCGAACTTCCTGTTGTTGGACCAACAGATTTAATTTGCCGTTCGAGAGACTGTATTTGTTTGGAATATGCATCGTTCTGTTTCTTTAACTCGACCAGCATTTTGCGACTTTTTTGCAGTTGCTGGTCTACCCCACGTTTTTTTGCTGATTTGGGTCTTTTCATTTTAACATTCGAGACATCTTTTTCTGATAAGTTAGCCGCTGGTGCAGATTTGTAATCTCCGTCAATCATTAGTGCAACAGCAGCAACCTCTGCTTTCATAGATATAAAACCCTCTGAAGTTTTCTCTGAATCATAATTTGAATCTTCTGATGATGGTGTCATGATGTCATCTTCTGTTTCATCTAGGAACTGTGTTACATCATCAGATTTAAGTATAGAATCAACATCTATTGTGTCCTCAACAATATCCACTTGTAATATTTTTCCAGTGGCATTTGTTTTCAAAGGTTTGACGATTGCATCAGCTTCATCATTTTGCTCTGCGATTGGTTGTAATAACTTTTCTGTTTGTTGTAAGTCATCAGCAATCTTTTCCCCTTGTTCATCAGTTTCTTCCACAACCCCAGGTACCTCTTTTTTATCATTTACAAGTGGCATGAAAAAAATTTCTTGGGCTGCTTCTTTTTTAGCTTTCAAAGATGATGTTTTTTCTTGTAATAGCTGTTTATTTTTCAACTTCAGGCTATCAATGGTGTCCAAACTTTGACTTGAGGAAGCTAATCGTGACTTTAAAATACTAATCACATGGTGAAAAGAATCAATTTTTGACTGATGCTTTGCTTGTAATGTATGAAGAAATGTCTCAAACTTGGTCTGAGTTTCATTTTCAATCGATTGGTACTGATTTTCAATTTTAGCAACAATTGAGAGATGATTCAGTTTCATACTTTTCATATCATCAACAATTCTACTAATCATGGCATGAGCATACTCATATGGAATATATGCTGTTTCATGAAACACATCAGTTTGTGTCAAGTCAGGCTCTTTTTCTTTAATCAGTGCTGATTGCTCCTTAGGCTTGTTGGTGGATTGAACAAGGGAGGTTTTTTTTAGTTTGTGATAAAATTGCTGATGACGAAGTTCATCTATAGCCGTTTTCGGGCTATTTTGCAGAGTAAATCCACCAACTGATGAGGAAACTGGTGCTGATGTTGGCCGATTTTCATCAAACAAAGGTTCCACCTTGTTTCTTCCCAAGCTGACTTTTGACCCAAAGTTCTTCAGTTTATTTAATTTTGTTTCTTCTTTGAGAATTGGAATAGGTAGATGACTGTTTTCAACCCCACTGTGAATACTTTCTTCAGACTTTTGTGTGGTAGAAAACATCTGATGTGAGGAAGTTTGTAAACTCTCAGTACTTCCAGGTAACAAAATTTCACTCATATTCATTTTCAATCAAATTACCTTACTTATTCTAAGTACAAGTCATCAGACGTGTTGACGTCCTACAAGAGGTTAATGTCAGCTACCCAACACAGTCGTTGTTATAACACCAAGAGGGTGAAAAACAAGGAAAAAAACGGCGATAACGTAGATAAATTCCGTGTTTATGGGGTGTAAAAGCGACCGACAGCTTATCGGCATTAGAACATTTGTTTTTATGTTTATCGTTTGGCGCGTGAGTTTCAGATTCTAAAAACCAGCGTTTTCTGTACCCTGTCCCTTGGCAATTACAGCAACATGGCCGATTTCCAGACATCCCTTTGTTACGTATCTTTGCTGTTCCTTCAGGCGCGTAGTGAAACCTGTCCGTCTCTCCGACGATACATACTCTGAGGCCCTGTCTCGATTGTAGCGAGATGATTTGCACAAATTTGCCGGATGTACAAAGAAAAGTCTATAAAACCAGTGTGATTTTAAAAGATTGGGAACTGACAAGATTCATTTAGCTAGTAAACTAACTCGTTCGTTGGTGGGTGGTGTTTAACTCGCTGATATCGGAATATCAATCATCGTCGATTGGATTCCAGTGATTATCGGAATTTAATATTTACCTATCGTTATTTTAATTTTTGTCTGTCGGGATTTTGACATTCGGCCTGTATGGCACGTGACTTAGCAAAATATTTTTGAAGGAAAACAAAAAGTTCAATGCAATACGTAACAATATTTTTCTTAAACATGTAATCACTTTTGAAAGCAAAAGACATAATGCGAAGAGTGGTTTTACAAACTCCCAATACTTTTCTGTGGTCAGCGCTTCAAAAAACGCAAAGAGCCATCACAGGTTTCAAAAACTTGTGCGTTCATGAAACTTGTACATTAAACACTTCTCGCCTAAAATTAAAATCACATGATCATTGACGTCTTTGTTAAATTGCTGAACAGGAATTACGAAATCAATTATTACTAAAATTATGTTTTCACTAAAATTGTTGTTTCAAACAAACAAACAACAAGCCGAAGCAATATCACCTCTTCTTAACATATACAAAGAGTAGTTTTTATTTAATCATATTTTTTTGCTCGTTGTAAAAAAATTTAAGACTACATTTAATAGAAACAGACGAACAATAAATGAGACCTGCAGGAATCGTCCCATTGGTTTTTCTTTTTCCTCATATGTTACACAAATTTACTGAGTTTAACGTGAAGTACCAAATTTACATACACCGCGGCATTATTGTCTTGATATAAACCTAAAAAATCTATATAACACCCTGAATTCTTCAATGAATTATTACTACCCCGCTCTGAAGCAAAGACAAACCTCTGTGTCATGAAATATGTTTTCTGCTTGCATGGATGACAATCAAATGACTATATGCATTACTACACTGTTGCCCACACGAATGAGATGGGTGTCCAGCACTCGTACTTGCAATCTTGTGGACTGTGCATCTGTTTTTCTTTTAGTTACGGGTGAGTGCACAACAGTCGCAACTTCAGTCAAAATGTTACCTGCTTTACTTACTTTGTCTAAAAAGCTTTAAAACATCTCATAGCTAAATGTTGCATTATATTGGTGTCCTTCATGTTTAAATGAAGTATTTTTGAATGTAAAAATAGAACCCAAATATCATAAGCATCAACCAATCGAGACCCCAAAATATTCGTTTACAAAAATGAATTTGACCTATGTGGTACCCAGACCCTCATTGTATATCTTTAAAATAAATCGGTGCTTGATGCTCATGCGAATCGGACACAGTATACAAATCCCGCATTCAAACATGTACGTTGTATCATTTTTTTAGTTTTACAGACAGTCATACTATACCATTGTTACTAGAAACATGTCATTGCTGAATGTTAGAGTGAATCAAAATAATACATATCATAAAAAATCCACCAAAGAATATTCGATAAGAGCTGGTCAAGTCATCGCTTTGAGAAATATTCGGAACAGGGTTTCTGGGTCAACTATGTTAAAAGGCAAATGCCCGTCTGGTGCGACGCTTTTGTTCAGCAACACTGTGCGTGGTGGCGGTCAAAGTCCCTTCATCTTGGCTCGAGCGTTATCGTAAGGAATGGCATATATCTGCAATGTGAGCAAACAAGAGACGTCTTCAACTCTTCTGGAAAGATTTCTTGCTAATCTTGCGTTTTTTTTTCAAAAGGACCTTTGTTGGTTTGAACACTTAGGAATAAAGAAGCGTTTTTCTCTTGTAATTGGGTTTGTAACTGCAGTAATTGACTACATAAACGTAATAATGTTTATTACCTTTAAACAACAGAGATCGACACAAAAGTCCTGTAATGTAAAATGGAAGTTAACACGAAATGTCAAATAAACGCGAAAACTGCCAATGACGAAAGCAACAAGAAAAAGAGAGACTTTAAGTGGAACTAAGGAATGTAATTAAACTACGCAGGAATACAAATAACACTTAAGGCAAAGAGTGAGTAAAGTACAGAGAGGAGCCCACGAGAGTAAATTGCTTAGTATAGCTCGCTGCATTCTCCCTCGGTAAAAATAATGTTTGGGTCAGGTGCTTTGGGGATGTAATGTTTTGGATGAAATCTACCACGCGCTTCAAATGCAGAATACGGGCGTTCGTTATCCAGCAAAGGAACTTGGTGGTAAGCAGATCGGAGATCAAGACGGCTGTAGAACCGATCTTGAGCAATTAAATTTACAATTTCCTCAAACTTAGGTAGAGGATAGGCATCTAACTGACTATGTCTATTAACCGTGACAGAATCGTCAACGACGAGTCGTTTCTTGTGACCTCGTGAAACGACTCACATCGGAGAACGGGCAGGTTCAATGATATAAGATTTCAGAAGCCGTTTTACTCCAGCATTGATAAAGCGCAAGTCTTCTTTGCTATATCGGCGAGACCGAGCGGCAATAGGTGTGCAACCAGGCAAAAGAAATTCGAAAAGTCGAGGAGGCTTGAGTGTTGCGGCGGGTAAGTCAATCAAAGAAACGCCCAGAGACGCGATGCGAAGCGGGGGTTCAGTGCCTCCCATACAACAAGTCACTTCTTGATGTCTCTCGAGAAAATCTTGCCCAAGAATGACATCGGCTCAAAGGTCCTTTAAAACAGTGGTCGGCACCCGCCGGTCCGCGACGAGTTCGTTACCGGGCTGTATACTTTTTCAGGGTAAATGCTTCAAAACACTTTGCTCATGTATCCCGATGATATTATCTAATTTAGGCGTTTTCATTGCTAAATATTTGTAGGTTTTTGAAGGCCGGTCCGCGATAAAATTTTAGTTTCAAATGCGGTCCGCAGTAGAAAAAAGGTTGCCGACCCATGCTTTAAAATACCGAAAGTCAGCGAATACGAACGGCCAAGTAAAGAGATTGTAGCCGATGTAGAGCCAGAGGTTGCCATAGATAACAAGAAGAAGCCATGGTAATGGGCGTATGAGGGCCGGATGTCTGTAAGTAAAGTGACTGAGCTACCTGTTTGCTGATAAAGTTACCGGAGGCACCAGAATCAATCAAGACTTTCACTGGTCTAGATTCCAACGAGCCGTCTGCGAGAGCGAGTCCCAGACTTAGGGGAGCTCCAGCGAGAGAGTGGGATTTGAAAGCGTTTGAAATATAGCATCGTGCAGAGAAACACACAGCTGAGGTGGGACGCAAACGAGAGCTGCTTTGATTAGAAGAGGGGCTGCTTCAAAAAAACTGGGAGAAATGTCCTCTTTTCCCGCAGTTACAACACACAGCTTCAAGAGACGGGCAAGCAGATCGGCTGCGATGCATTGCACCGCCGCAGAAATAACAAGACTTTGCCCGGGGTCGATTTGTACGTCGAGCAGTGGCCATAGGCACATCGTGGTACAACGGAGCAAGTGAACTAGCGGCGCTTTCAGTACTGCCGGCGGCGATTTTCGAGGGTGCCGAAGCAACTAATGAATTTTTACCCATCAAGAGAGATTGTTGTTGTGATTTGGCAAGATTTTCAGCGATTTCGGCTGCTTTAAGTAGGTTTAAATCTTCAATTTCTAAAAGACGCTGCATAATCGAAGAAGAAGAGGCGCTGAACCCCCCGCTTCGTATCGCTTCTTTGGGCGTTTCTTTGTTGGAATTACCCGCTGCAACACTCAAGCCTTCTCGACTTTTCGAATTTCTTTTGCCTGGTTGTACACCTGTTGCCGCTCGGTCTCGCCGATATAGCAAAGAAGACTTACGCTTTGTCAATGCTGAAGTAAAACGGCTTCTGAAATCTGATATTATTGAACCTGCCCGTTCTCCCTGGAGAGCGCCGGTGTTAGTCGTTTCACGAGGTCACAAGAAACGACTCGTCGTTGACTATTCTGTCACGGTCAATAGATATACTCAGTTAGATGCCTATCCTCTACCTAAGATTGAGGAAATTGTAAGTTTAATTGCTCAAGATCGGTTCTACAGCCGTCTTGATCTCCGTTCTGCTTACCATCAAGTTCCATTGCTGGATAACGAACGCCCGTATACCGCATTTGAAGCGTGACGCGTGACGAAATTTGGCGTGACGAATGGCGTGGCTGCCTTCCAACGCGCCATTGATGATTTTATTCAAGACAATAAGTTGCATAAGGTATACGCGTACCTTGATGACATCACCGTTACCGGTGCTACGTTAGAGGAACACGATCTCAGCCTTCGTCGTCTTCTTGAAGATGCTCGCAAAATAACATTACTATAAATCAAGAAAAGTCCAGAATTAGAACAACTACTTTGGACTTTCTTGGACATTGTATTTCCTTCAATGAAATTCGACCTGACCCAAATCGTTTGCAGCCTTTATTTGAGTTGTCACCTCCAGCTTCACCAAAGGAACTGAAAAGAGTACCAGGAATGTTGTCTTACTACGCTAAGTGGATTAAGAATTTTTCACGACGTGTAGCCCCTCTCTTGAAATGCAAAAGACCTTTTTAAGTGGAAACAGACGCCTCTGATTTTGCTGTAGCTGCCGTCTTGTCGCAAAAGGGACGACCCGTGGCTTTCATGTCTCGTACACTTAACCGTTGCGAACGCAATTACCCCGCTATTAAAAAGGAAGCCTCTGCTATTATTGAAGCTTAAAGAAAGTGGTCGCATTTCTTAAGGTCTCTTCAAGATCTTTCTGCACTGCATGCATCACTTGAACACCCTGGATACGCCCGTATGTGTATCATTTTGTTAAATCTCACAATTTGCCTTATACTAGTGATGAAACTAAATCGGCTGGCAACAGATGTCGCGTGTGTGCCGAACTCAAGCCACGTTTCTACAAGCCTCAGGCAAGAGAACTGATAAAAGCTACCAAACTGTGGGAAAGGATCAGTATGGACTTCAAAGGCCCAGTACCTGGTCAGAATCCTTATCTTCTAATCGTTGTAGATGAGTACAGTCGGTATCCTTTTGTTTCTCATTGCAAGAGAATGACTTCGTCCACCGTTATCGGTTGCCTCTCCAACCTATTTTGCCTTTTTGGTTTTCCTGACTATATTCACAGCGACGGAGGAACTTCTTTTCTCAGCGAGGAAACGCGTCAATATTTACTCTCGCGTGGCATCGCTACTAGTCAATCCACGCCATATCATCCTGAAGGGAACAGCAAATGTGAAAAGACAAACCAAACTGTCTGGAAGACGGTAAAACTTCTGCTTCGCAACCGCAATTTACCCGATAGCCGTTGGGAGGAAGTGTTATCTGATGCTCCACATGCCATGCGGACCCTACTGTGCACCGCCACTAACCAAACGCCTCACGAACGCTTTTTTAGTTTTTCCCGCCGAGTCCTGTCTGGTACCTCGATGCCCTCATAGCTGCTGAACCGTGGCACTGTACTTCTTCGTAGGTTTGTCCGCTCGAAAGGAGACCCGTTGTGTGATCCTGTGACCTTGCTGGATGCAAATCCATCGTACGCCCATGTGCGGCATTCCAACGGACGGGAAAGCACAGTCTCAACTTCTGACCTGGCTCCTTGTCCGAACTCTTCGAGCTCAGCAGAAGATGAGATATCTTCATCTGAAGATGACGTCGCTGTTGAAGTGGACAGTGCCGCGCCCCTTGAATCGGCTGACTCACCACCTAATCTTCGTCGTTCTACCCATGAACAAAAGTCACCTGCTCGTTATGGCGAGTGGACTGTGTAGTATTGTGGTGATGTTTTGTGAACATTATTTTTACCGAGGGTGAATGCAGCGAGCTACTAAGCAATTTACGCTCGTGGGCTCCGCTCTGTATTTTGTTCACTCTTTGCCCAAAGGGTTATTTGTATTTCTGCGCAGTTTAATTACATTCCTTAGTTCCGCTTAAAGTCTCTCGTTTTCGTGTTGCTTTCCTCGGTTGTAGTTTTCGCGTTTACTTGACATTTTGTGTTTACTTCTATTTTACATTACAGGACTTATAGTGTCGATCTCTGTTGGTTAAATCTAATAAACATTATTACGTTTATGTAGTCAATTTATGATAATTTTGATGCTGTGTTTGCAAATTAAATTGCCTTTTTTGTTTCGCTGTAAAAAAAAAAAACTAGATAAACTAGGGATTTTCAATTAATTTTAAAAACAGTTGTTGTTATGCTGTTCCAAAGAACCGAAAAAAACTAAAACCGATTTCCTTGTTTAAGTGATCTGTACAAACAAAACCCAAACAAACCTTCCTGCTGCCTTCCGTTCTAATGCCGATAACCTATCGGTCGCTTTTGCACCATTGAGCTAGGTGTTATCACTCCACTGCGCTTTTTACCAGCGCCCCCTTTTGTGTGTCTGTGTGTTTCGCCGCCCTTTTCGCTTTATGATAACTTGTGTTTGCAATTTATGTCACTCATGACATCGAAACGTTGGCATATTAAAATAAAAACTGCCCGAACAGCTAAAATTTTATTGATAAACGACAACAAGGAGACTCAACGTTTTTTTGATGACTGACAAATAACTTTTACATTATACAAATAGCAGACAATGTGTAAAAATTGTATTGCACTACTTAAAACTAACAATAAAATATACTTGATCCAGAAGTGGCTAAATACAGTATTCGCATGTAAACGATTAGATACCAAAACAGTCTTCGCATATAAGATTATAAACCAAAACGTTAGAGAAAACTTTATGTAATTGATTGATACTTGTTTATATGTTCAGGATGGGCACATTAGAACATTCGAGCTTGACGTTAAACAAATAGCAGTATAGGAAGGACTAAGTAATTTGTGTTGATAATAATTTTTTTTCAAGGCCGATTGTTCTCGCTAATAGCTGTTTGGTTCTATGTATTCCCTTTTATCTTTCTCCATCCGGTTCGATGCTACTTTTGTGGTTTGTCCAGTTACTTTTGTGGTTGTCCAGTTTGCATCTACAAAAACAGTTAAATATCATTGATTTGTGCGTTGGGCGTTTGAAAGCGATTTTCACAATTACTGAAATTTTAGTGGAAGCTTTCGAAGCGAACATTCTATTCCATTCGTTAATTGCTAAGAATGTAAGAATCATCTGCTACAGCGGTGGTTCTTAACCTTTTTATAACGGTCGAACCCCAAAGTTACATCCTAGGTTTTTAACCCATTTTGTTTGGTGGGTCATAATTAGTTTTTGTTCAAACGTAGTGAAAACAGTTACTGTTTGTCATTTTATTAAATTCTTACATAATAATACAAGCAACTTGTTTCACGATTGCTTTGATTCCGGCAATTTTTACCAAATTAAAGCATTCTATTTTTAGCATCTGTACACAAACATGAAAAACATGAGGTATAAGTTTTTGCTGCCCACAAAATGTCGTTGTTTTTCTGCTTACGCACAACGCGAACAATGCTCTTTGTTACATAAAAAAAAATTAGTGCAGGGGTGCTAGGACAGCCGCATCGCAGATTGTTATTTCACCAACGGCCGCCATTTACCTGCTTATTTTGGTTTTAAAATACGTTTATATCATGTATTTACCATCTTAATAGCGCCCAAAAAGCCCAGATTAATTTCTAGCTTGGTGCACAGATTGAGCTGCACAGCGAGGAGATCAGTCTTAAGTGTCTATGATGTCATAATCTATATTGTGATGCTTGTGGTACCTGTTTTGTTCGGATTGACTTCACACAATTGGCGTACAATAAGTCTGAAGCATATGGATACTAGGCTGGTAATACTCTTTTTAGTACCACAAAAACTGTTTAGTGCAGTTTAAAACACACCTGCCTAAGTTTAACCTCCCAGTGTTTTGATATTGAGCAAATACAAATTGCTGTTTTTAGCGACTATAGACCCAAGTTTGACAAAAACGAATATTTCGTTAAACCCCTGATTCGGAGTTGCCAAACCCCTTGGGGTTCGATCGACCCGGTTAAGAACCACTGTGCTACAGCATTTTTACTCGTGTGAACCGAGAATAGCCGCCGAGTCTATTCATCAGGCATTATAACAACTTCTGTGACATAACAACAACTAATTTAAGCGTAACAATGTTATTTGGAGCCTACATGTGTTGTTGAAATGTTTTATTGATGCTTAAAAATATACATAAGCAACATATACCGATGGAAAACTGCGACCTATTTAAAGTTTGCATCGGCCTATCGCAGTGGTTCCCAACGAGGGCCCATGGCCCCCAGGGGGGCCACGGGTGCAGATTCACCAGAAACGCCCATTAAAAGCCATTTTCTTTTCAACTTTATTCCCTAATTTGGTCGACTATTTTATATACTATTTGTCTATATTAAGGCTTATCACTATTATGTGTTCTTGTTTACTCTATTCGACCTGTTTAAAGCCGAAATTAGTACCGAATTCCAACACGAGATTGCCATTTACATTTTTAAGGGGGCCACAGGTACTACAGGGTTACTTGAAGGGGGCCACGAGGCCAAAAAGTTACTTTTAGGGGACCACGGTCCACGAAAGGTTGGGAACCACTGGACTATCGCATCTTAAAGTTGCATTGTTTGGACAATTGCCGAATGGCCGGTTAATTGGTCATGCGTTTAAAAGTGGCGAGCATTTGTCAAACTTGCTGCTATGCATCAGTGTTCAGTGAATTTTATTCCATTGTTGTTTATGGATCGCCCAGATTAGAATCAATGTCGGCAGGGTAAAATGAAAAAAAGATTTTATCCTTACAGCATTATCACATCTTATGTAAGGTGAAACGCAAAAATATGAGCGTTACAGTATGATTGGAGGAACAAAGTAAATTTGTTTGTATTGCATTTGTATAGAATCCGACGCCAGATCAACGCTCTAAATTAGATAAATGCGATAACATCAGTTCATGTCAAAGCTTACATATAGCCAGGCTATTATGGAAGGCCTCCGGCGAAATGCTGAACTAAAGCAGAAACATTTGACCTGTCAGGCCAACGCTGTGTGTTAGCATTTTTTCTCACATGGCTCGTGTCTGCGTAACTGTGAAGACACTACGAACTGACGTTACTTCAAAGTTTTTCATGTATGCGCGACCACATGTCATGGTAGCCCAGTTGAAGGATTTTCAGTAGCATTGTAAAGTTAGTGAGCTATTGATTTTGTTCGTTTAAGAACTTGAGCGAGCATATCAGGTACGCATGAAAAGGAAATTGTTGCACAGCTGACTGACATATTGCGAAGCCAGTTAGCTTATAGTTGCAGACAATAAGTTTTCAAATGATGCAAGCGACGCAAGAATTATTATTGCACAAATCAAATATGGGTACTTGTAAATTGTTCTGATTCGTTTTAATTTGAAAAAAACAACATTCAGATTCAGATTTTTGCCTTCAATTAAAATGTTTGTCCCAAACCACTTTGAATTATTGCACTACATTAACTTTAACCTATTCTACTATAATTTCATGGCCTGATAAAAGTTAATAACCATGTTGCAATAACTTTTCTTTAATGGAATAAAATGTGTCATAGCCTTGACGTCGACCACTTACCGCACAAATAAGAACTAATATTTACGCGGAGATTAATTTATATCTGCTCCATTACCTTTGTTTTATGTCATGGAATTAACGCTGCAAAAACGGTTTAGTAATTTTGCCAGTGGAATATTTCTGTTTGTCCCAGTTTGTGACCAATACAAATGACGTTTGTAATCGGACATGTTAGAAGGAAAATTGTTGCACAGTTGGCTCCCACATTGCGAAGCCAGTTAATACAGGTAATTAGCATGTTACTGCAGCCGAGAGTTAGACATAAAATAGTTAAACGCATGTGCTGTGTTTCTCCGTTTTAATGCAATTTTAGGTGATAAGCATTGTAACGCACACAAACTTTAGTTTTGCAAATCTGACTGCTTTACCTGAAGGCTAAAGGTGTTCGTTTTAATTTGGACTGTGTAATTATGTTAATCAGCGTTACAAATCATGAGATGTTCTTATTTGTTCAACGTAGCATTCTTGGCTGTAGAACATATCTCACACCAAAAAGAAATTCCATCGGTATGCGAAAAAATAATGTGGAAGTTTTGATAACACATGATGAAGCACACCAATGAAAAAAACCATCGATGTGATGTTTGTGAGAAAACATTTAGCCTACGTGGAAATTTGAAAAGACACATGTTGACACATACCAATGAGAAATCCCATCAATGTCTCATTTGCGAGAAAAGGTTCGGTCTTAGTGAACATTTGAAACAACACATGTTGACACACAACAATGAGAAACCTCATCGATGTGATGTTTGTGAAAAAACATTCAGTCAACGTGGAAGCGTTTTAGTGTCACCCGTTGTAGTGCTGAGCTTATATATGGGTTTGTCACATTAAAAACTGTCTCGCCTATTCCAAAACAAACCAATACAATCGATAACAACTTACTTGCAACATTCCAACTTTTGAAAAAACACGCATAATAAAAGTCTGTTTTGACTTGTTTTCGCTGTTTCATTGTCATACTTTAGTAAACAAGCAGCGCCTTGGGTGTACCGCCAGTAAGTCGCAGGAAATAGGACGTCATCTAACATAGCATCTGCTTGATTCCACAACATTTCCTGTTATAATGTGATTACAATTTAAAATCGATTTACAAAGAAATAGGAGTGTAGAATTATTACCCACTGTGTTTATTTCAACGTTTCATTTTTTATTGTCATTATCTAGTGTATTTTTCTAGAAACAGTGGTTAGAAACGTGCCCAAGTAAGATCCGTTATGTAAAGTCACCCACTGAACACGCATACAAAAGCTACAGTGGTGTGTTAACTAATGCGTAGAAAGTCCATGACGTACCTGCCACTGTGAACGTAATATCCGCTTGACTGTACTAGCTATCAAAAGTTCGACGCTACATCCGTTCGTATGTAATTAATCTGTACATACCAATTGTTACGAAGGATCTTTTGTAATTGCAGATAGTGTTAGGCATAACCAGGCTGTATAGTTGAGGTATAAATTCACCAGCGTCTAGCGTTTTTGTTGTTAAATCGTTAAGCTAATCAGTGCTCTTCAACCTTTTTAGTGGCAGGTGTTTGTTAAACTTTACGGAACTCCACCATAAAATAATTTTAACGAAGTTAATACAAGTTGGCTACATAAAAAAACATGCATTTAAACTTAAAACAACAAGCACGAAATAAAAGACTTCATTTAAAAGCGATTCAAAGAAACGCATTGCCATGTTACTTCGATCAGTCATTAGCCAGTGTGGATCAAAGCTGTGTTTATTACGTCACAATTGACCAATAGTGTCACCAAGGTTTACTAGATTGTACAGGCAAAAGGCGAGCATTGCTGTTCGAAACAACGATATTATGATTCATTCGTCGTATAAGTGACTACTGACCACCAAGCATATCCTTCTGTTGACAAAGAAAAGCTAGTTACTGAAATGAAAATGTTTCTGTAGATCTTGTGCTTATGATTACTTTGAAAGTAATCTAGATCAGGCCTGTCAAACTCGCGGCCCGCCATGTGGCCCACGAAGCCCCCCAATGCGGCCCACGAACAGTCAACAACAATTGTAGTATTTTGTCAGATTTTTATCTAATTATGCTAAATTTTTCTTACTTTTTCAAAGTGAAAGCTATTATTTAAACGGACATTTACCGAAATTTAATAGATAAATACAAATTCATATGTTATTATTAAGAATAGAAACGATAGTAATTAAACCGTTCCTTAAAGTTTCAGTCAAGGGTGTACAACCTGCGGCCGAACAGCCACATTAATATATATGTACTGGCGGCCGTGATGTAATTGAAACTCCTTTGCCCAAACTAAAACTGATTTTCAAACTGCCCTAAACAGATTTTGTGTTACTGAAAAGAGTATTACCAGCCTAGCAGCATATGCGTCAGACTTTTGTAGACCTATTGTGCGCAAACAATGCGAAAAAACAGGTACGAAATGCGTCACAATATAGATTTTGACGTAATAAACAGTCAAAACTGATCTTCACAACGAGCAGCTCAATCTGTGCATCAAGTTGGAAATTAATCTGGGCTTTTGGGGCGTTAAAATATGGTATATATATATATATATGATATATACCTTTTTCTTTACATCTGTAATTTTAAAACAAAAACCAGCAGATAATTGGCAGCTGTTGGTAAAATAAGGATCTGCGATGCGGCTGTCGTAGCGAAAAGGTTGTTTAAGTGTATAAAATTAGATCAAAAATCACATGTGGCCCTCGGCATAATTTTTAAACTGCAATGTAGCCCCCGAGCCCCACGAGTTTGACACCCCTGATCTAGATGATATTTTGGCAAGTGAAATTATTAAGATGAACAATCCTTTTTGCATTTTCAATGAGTCCTTCAAAGGCAAACAGTTCTTTTCAACATTGAAAAGGATGCAAACTTTTCTAAGGAACACCATTATTTCCAAAAGACTTGCACTTGCAGTGCTAGCACTACATAGAAAAACGGTTTCTTAGTTGTCATTTGGAAATCAAAGAAGAAGCTATCCATTATTTTGCCCAAACTATAACTTTATGATTCATTTTGATTGTAAAAAGGAAGCACAAGGTTTAATAATATGGTTTAAATGTAAGTGAGGGTGTTGTGAATTTCAAAGCTTGGAGAAGTTTTGCACTTAAAAAAGGAATTATAAGCTATTTGCCACAAAATAAAGCAGCAAGTATAGCAGTTAAGAAACTGAAGACAATTAACAGTCTGTACACAGAATTAAAAAAAAAGATGTTTAATAAACAAGTTCTGACACAACTGTAATGTAGTTGTTAAATTTGTCAGTTATGATTCCAATAAAAAGCTTTATGGGTAGTTTTTAGTGTGGCAATAATCTGTGAAGTGTAATAGAATATGTTGAAAACGCTGACTGTGACGATAAGTTACTTAAATGAAACATGACCATATTAATGACCGAATAGAAAGTGTGTTAGTTAGTGGTCATTGTCAGTTTTGCTTAATTTACTTTTTTCTACATATTGTTGTTGTGTTGTACCGAACTTACAACCGCTTCGTTTCGAGTCTGTGTCACGTGTGTTTTTATGTTGACTTTGGTCCGTCGCCGTGCAAGTAAACAAAATACACAAATGATACCGTCTGCTGTTTACACTCGTGTGCATTATTGCGTAACAAAAATTACGTCACAATGGAGTTGCTATATAAGATATGTATTACCGTAATTTTCCAAGTATAGTGCGCCCCCGTGCATAATACGCACCCTAAAAATGGCATGTCGATGCTGGAAAAAAGCTTGTACCCATGTATAATACGCATCCAAAGTTTTACGTAAAATTATTTCAGAAAAAAGATAATCTTTTGAAACAACCGGATGTTATTCTGCCGGTCAGTATCACTGCGCATGCGCTCGCAAACTCGATAGCGAAAAATGTTTAGGATTTGTGCAGGGTACATCGTGACAGCAAACGAGATCTTACTGGTCGCGTTCAAGCGGAACCGATCTTAATACTTGCAGAGAACATTTTTATTTTTAAAACACAAATGAAGTTTAATATGTTTTAGATTAAAATACCTAAAAATCAGAATAATTAAATTGAAACATATACACAAAATTTTAGTTCCATCCGTTGCATATCGCCAATGATATCATCCCATTCACGTTGTCGCTAAATGGGCAGTGTGCAGTATTTGACAATAACACACCATCAAAGATTGCACCATCGCATCAAACGATGTGTCGTCGATTATGAAATTTACTGACCAAGTGTGTTGGGCAGGATGGCTAAATGTGATGCGCGATAGACAACAAACAAGAAGAAAGGTCTGATTTCAAGTTTTATTTCGAGGCAGATTTTCTTCAAAAACTGTTGTACCCATGCATAATGCGCACCCTAGATTTTAGGACAATAAATTAATTAAATTTTGCGCATTATACACGGAAAATTACGGTACTTGTTTTTCTACACAAAACAATGGCTACAAAACTAGAAATGTGGTTTTCCAATATATTGCCAACATATATATGTTCAATAAAGGCTAAAATTTGAAGCAGCACACCCAGAAATTTTAGGCACGAGCCGCCACTGGTTCGTGGTGTCGTTTGCAGCCTTAGAAACTTGCGCCGGTGATTGTATCTTAATTGTCGTAAACTTTTGTATACAATTCAGTTGTATAAAAATTCGGAACTAATGTATTCTTGCGCATATCTGCCTTTTCGATGTTTTTAGGATGCCTTTGTTGTATGGAAAAGCGAAGGTGCTTTTTTACTTTTGCACAATTTATTTTTGTGTATTTACTAAACTAACCTTATGGTATTGACGTTGCAGACGAAACGAAAGAACAAAAACAACACTAAAGATGTTGCTCAAACAAAGGGTGGAAGCCCTAGCCGGTGACGAAATGCCACTAGCTTTAACCAAAGTTTCCATAGTCACAGAACCAAAGCAAATCGACAACGAGTTACAACATCATCTCCATACAGAAGGGTTTTTGACGAACAGCAATGTAATATCACCTGTAACGAAATATTTGCTTGTGCAAAAGAAGCAACGCAGCAAGATATAAAACAGGTGACAAAAACGTCAATAAAAGAGTACGTGGAAAAACATGGAAATGTAATCGGTGTTGTTGGAGAAGCAGGAATAGGAAAGTCTACTTTAGCAACGCACTGGGTTAAACAGATTTTAAAGGGACATTTGGGAAATGTATCCTTTCTATTCTACATTAAGATCAAACACGTCGACCTTACTAGAAAGATGACCTTTCTACAGTTTCTTCTCTCCACCATGTCGATTGAACAAAATTACACCATGAAAGAAGAAAAGAGTATTCTAAACGCCATTTGCAATGATCGAAGCGTACTGCTAATTATCGACGGTTGGAACGAGGCAGTTTTCCAATCAATTTGCACAGAAACGGCCGAACCCAAACTACATTCGGAGTCTAATCCAGAAAACTACCTAAAGCATTTAGTGGGAGGAAACTTGCTTCCATATGCTCGGAAGATAATCACGTCACGACCAGCTCAATTATACAGGCTCCATGTTTCATATCGACCGAGGTTCATTGTGCAAGTGCTTGGATTGAATTCAAAGTCGAAAGATGAACTGGGACGACAGATATGTAAAGATAAATACGACTTTATACAACAAAAGCTGGTGCAAAACTCCAATGTGTTCTCCCTCTGCAATGTTCCCTCCAACTTTATAATGTCACTCAACTATCTGATGAATGATGAAACTTATTACCAATGTATAATGACCAACAACTTGAAAGGGCAAGAAAGCGAATTAAACAAACTGGCAAAGATGGCTTGGGATCAGTTTCAAAACATGGAGTTTGTATTCATGGTCCAAGCATTCGAAAACGCAGGTGTCAGGAAAGTGACGTCTGATGCATTAAAAAACGCGACCATCGCAAAACATGGAATTTCAAACATAAAGATTTTGGATATTGACGAAGTTCGATGTTTCTTTCATCTCAACTGGCAGGAATTTTTAGCGGCATTCTACATGATGATGATTATGCCCCTCGACGAGTTTGAGAAGGTCCATAAACGACTTGCCGACAAAAAATGGGAAGTTATTTCAAAGTTTGTTTTTGGGTTTTGCGATCCTTCAGTTTTCAATCAACTTAAGTCGTTTGTTCCTGACAGTTGCACAAAATCTTTGATCCAAAAAAATCTTTGCTTGTAAATTTCATCCAGCCCAAGCGATCCATCAGCAAAGAAGAAATTAAGCAAATATGCAGATGGGCTTATGAAAGTAATGATCCGGAAATTGCTTCGTGTGTGGCTTCACAACTTCCTGATGAGCTCCACTTTGGCAAAAGGTCCCTTCTCCCAGTGGACGTCCAGAACCTTTCCTTCGTGATTCAACATAGGGCGACACAGGTACGACTGTGTTTTGTATATAGTACACATTACATTGACTTGAAAATTTTACCCGAGTGATCTTGGTCTTTGGCGTGGTTTATTTGTAAATTCTATAAAAAAATTGTAAATATGCTTTAAAATCAGTTGAAGAGTCTCTCGACCTCACTGGTATGAAAATCGGCATATCAGAAGCAGCTTCACTAGCTTGTTGCCTTCACAACCTAAAATAGCTCAAGCTGGTGGGATGTAAGTTCGAAACCGGAGGCATCGAGAAACTTTGTGACGGTGTGAACAGGCTAACAAAGTCGGTAAATGCTTGTTTTCTTTCCATGTACAAATATTGTGATTTAAGTCCTTTTAAATCTAATTTCGACTCAGAAATTTAGGCTAAATTCATATTAAAAACACCTCCAACAGCATGACGTAACTCAAATTGATGGTGCGTATTTTTACTTGTCTGCATTTGTTGCCACAAAACAAATAAAAGTTATACTTTGTAAAAAAAAACAGATGAAGGTACTGAACCTCTCCTACATCAAGATTGGCAGCTTGGAAACAGAATTCTGGTTGAATGCATTCACAACATTGAAACGCTGCTGATGAGATGCTGCAAAATGGAAAATAGAGAAATAAGAAATCTTTGCAATGCGGTGAAAAATCTAACAAATCCGGTAAATTTCATAATTTTTTTGAATATTGGTTTTCGTAAAATGATTTGCAAAACAATTTTAATCAACTCTTTCCGATTAAACAAATCAATTATTATTGCATGAACTGCATGTGATATAATATTTGTCCTGAAATGTAATTTGTTACCACAATATTAGCGACTAGACCTCTCATACAACAAAATCGACGTTTTGGGCTCAGCTTCACTTGCTTGTTGCGTTCAAAACATTGAAGAATTGGATCTGGAGGGATGTAAGATCGGAATTGAAAGCCTCAAAACAATCTGCGACAATGTCGGGAATTTAATAAAGCCGGTAAACCCTTTTTTATTTTGTACAGACAATTTTGTTTGTTATAATTACCTTTATACCAGCGCCATGCTGTCTTACGTTTGCTCCTTTAGTTGAAAATATTCTAATCAATGTGTAACGTTTCGAAGCAAAACGGTAAAAACACAACACATCCGCAGATATCAACATGATGTGTTTATGTAATAATAAGTTTGCAAAAAATTTGACCTTGAAAAAAACATCGCCAATGATTATAAATAAACGGGTTGTTTAAACAATTCAGCACGTAAGTATTGTTGCTGATATATTGATTGGTGAGTTAGACTTTTCATCAACATCGACTGACTACATAAACAGGTGTATTACTACATCTAACACTTACAAATGTTGTGATAGATATTGACGACGTATGTTAGCTGATTGTGTGACGTGTGACGATTAACATTTACTGAAAAATGCAGAAAAATGAAATTACATTTTTGATTTACTTATTCTTAAAAAAAATTAGTTAAAGAAGCTCGACCTCTCTTGCAACAACATCGGCAATACTGGCGCACTTTTATTCGCTGGTTGTGTGCACAACACTGAAATCCTCCTGTTAAAAGGATGTAAAATAGAAAGTGGTGGCGTAGAGAATCTCTGCAATGGAGTGAAGCAGCTAAAGACCCCGGTAAAACAGTATACATCTATGTTGAGTGAAAATAAAAGATTTCTTTATTAGCAAATTACTTTACTTCAACAAAAATACAACCAACAACACTATTTAATTCAATTCATATGTAAGCAGGACAAAATAATTGTACATTTGTCGTTTATATTTCCTCTTTTCATTCAAGAAAAAGATAAATTTGGTTTTACTTGGGCGATATTGAATTAATTATTTTTTTGTTGTTGTTGCTGTGTAGTGTCTAAATATAAATGACTGTCTTCTTAAATATAAGTGACAAGGTACGCTGGAAAATGTTTTGTGTTCGCATTTAACTGTATTTGTCGTGACGTGAAATCTCATACTATTTTGTGCATTAAATTCAGCTAAAGTGCCTTGACCTCTCTCGCAGCGAGATAGGCAATGCAGGCGCAGATTTACTGGCTCTCCACGTTCAAAACATTGAGATGCTGATACTGGAAAGATGTAAAATCGAAAGTGATGGTGTCGAAACTCTCAGCAATAGAGTCGAAATGCTTGACATGCCGGTAAAAACTTGTGTTTTATTTTCTTTAGTGAAAACACTAATATGGCAAAAACATTAGGGGAGACATTTTTATTTCACTCCGTTATTTTTTATCCCTGCGTTTGTCCAAAACCTTTTGCCATGGTTGGGATAATTTTGCACGTGGTATATATCGTTCGCGTTTTTAATTTTTTTTTTAAATTTTTCGCTATATTAAATTGATGCCGGAATCTTGAAATTACACAACACTTGGTTGGTGGTTCTGCCGGTAGAAACATGTTTGCAACATCATATGTGGACAAAAAGACAAACATTAAACTTACAGCATATTTAAATACGAAAGACGATTTAAACCGGATAATATTTGTTGCATTAAAAACAGATGAAAAGGCTTGATCTTTCTGACAACAAGGTGGGAAACCAGGGCGCTGACTCACTGGGTCGCTGCATTCGCAAAACAGAAGAACTGCTCTTGAGGGGATGTGATATCGGAAATAAAGGCATCGAACAAATTTGCAATGGAGTGGTACAACTAACAAATCCGGTACTTGAGCAACTTGCAGCGCATAATACTTGTTTTTATCCTAGTGCATGTCTGACACACGTTTCGTTTTAAAGTGAAAATTTTATCATTAAAACAATCTTAATTTGTTGACATGTTACAAGAATATGGTCGCGTTGAGTTTATACTCTACGCCAATGGATCCCTTCTCCGCGTCAGTATAATCTGCACCATTTATCTCACATGTGTTCTATTGACGACAGTTCGCCTAATCAAACCCCGACTCAATGTACGATCGTTTCTTGACGATGTTTTGCACAAAACCGGCTTTATTAGTACGATGACGCGTTGTTTATCTGCAATGATCAGCAAGTAAAGTATCACTCTGGTCAGAAACATAACTGCCAAAAACTTGTGTATGATGAATACTTTATGCAGACGATTCAACAGTCACCGTTGTCATCATCAGGGATGGTTATTTTTTTACTCTTCCGTTAATAGTGTTCTTAAGTATCATTTTGTTTGTTAAATTAAATTTAGCTGAAGAAACTCGACCTTTCTTGGAACCTGATCGGTACTCTAGGCGCAAAGTCGCTGCATTAACAACATTGAAAATCTGCTGCTGAGCAGATGTGAGCTCGACAGTGAACATGTCGAAATACTTTGCGATGGAGTGGAAAAGCTAACACAGCCGGTAAATCTTACTACATGCCAATTAAAACTAAATTATTTAAATCCATCGCAATGTGTAAAACTTTTTTTCACTAAGTTTTATTCGTATTCCTCATCAAAAAATCACCATCTTTTTATTTAGTACACTAACAGACGCTGGACGTAACTGACTTTACAAACAACGTTTTAACGATTGGGTACACCTTTATTCCGCGTGTCAGCAATCAACTCAAAGCACAATTTCGTTCAAATGTAACGTTATACGTTCTTACAATTTAAATAAAATTTTAGACGTTCAATCGTTTGTTTATTAAGGGCGGACGAGGAAGCGGGATCTGCTATTTTAGACGTTTATTAACTTATCAGTTAAAAATGCAAAATCATCCACCAACTTTGTCAGTAGGGTCACTATGGTGACGTGTTAACATTTCCACAACAAAAGTAACTTGGTGCTCTGTTTTAGATTCAACATCTGAATTTATCTGACAACTGGCTGTTACACGATACTGCTGTATCTTTGGCGCGATGTGTTCACAACATCATAGACTTAGAAATTGTATCCAATACCTTTTCAGCCAACGAGACGAATTTCTTTACGTCAAGGGCGCGAGTTGTGTTCTGAATCTACACTAACCATACTTCCCGCATATCAAATTTTACAATCTTTGTCACCCTAATTTGAATTCATCCCATATTTAAAATAATTTAGGAGTCATTTTACATTAATCTGAAAAAGCCTAATGTCAATAAGGCGTGATAAAATGCTAAGCATATCCATTGAAAGCGAAATTAACAATTTGAATTATTTTCACGCAGTTAAGGTGATTTGTTATGAAACTTTGCTAGAGAGAATCAACATGTGATTGTTATTTCGTCTATCCGGTTAAAACAATTATATTTTTAATATTATATTAGAAATGATACTGTTATTATTACAGTCAGTTTTTATTTTGGCACTAGTAGAAGGTCACGAAATACAAAAACTTAATCACAACAATTTTTTCTTGTAGCAAGTAATGTTGTCTTAGAAGTGGTTATTGGAGAATTCTATTAAATAGCGACTGGTACGATATGACTGCGTGTGGTATTCAATCGCCTCTTCTGTGATATTTTATCCGGTTAGAATTTACAGCAACCTAGATTCAACGCACCAAAATACGTTACAGTAAATTAAACTATATAAGACACATAGTTGCAAGGGCTGGCATAGATACAGTTTGGAGAGATGGCATAAAGCAAGAAACACAGTTTAGATCAGGGGTCTTCAACCTTTTTGGCTCAATCGCCCCCCCTATGAGATTGTTATTTGCACAAAAGTTCTGCCTTTTGAGCAGATGTCGGTTAGATTCACCTAGCAACACGAAAGCTTC
Source organism: Phallusia mammillata (assembly GCF_965637545.1). Lineage (NCBI taxonomy): Eukaryota > Metazoa > Chordata > Ascidiacea > Phlebobranchia > Ascidiidae > Phallusia > Phallusia mammillata. Next base: position 15,063,968 of record NC_137254.1, on the reverse strand, counting down.
AGTTAACAGTTAAACTCTAATTTAATTGCTACTGCATCACGCAAGGTCGAACCACTGATAAAGTAAAAAGTCTAACTCAGGCATATATTGATCTGTTTGCATACTGTTACGTGTTCAATTATGAATATTGTCCTCACGTTCATTCGGCACTTATTAGGTAGCCAAACAGCACGTGTTAATGATTCAGTCAAAGAATTGGTAATGAAATTATGCCTAACTCAGTGGTTCTTAACTTGGGTTCGGTCGAACCCCAGTGGTTCGACGAAGGTCTTTTGAAGTACAATGCAAATACTCGTTTTCGTCAAACTTAAGGGTTCTATGAGTTAAAAAACCTAGGGTGTAACTTGTCGGGTTCGACCAAAGGCACAAGAATTTCGTAGGGGTTCGGTCGTGATAAAAAGGTTAAGAACCACTGATCTAAACGCTGGACCAAGAACATCAAAAGTTTCCAAAAGGAAACGCTATACTGCCATCCTAACTAAAGAAAACGTGAAAAAAAAAACAAATAAAATCTCTGCAGTGTAAAACACCAACCAAAAAACTTAAAAAAAAAAAAAAAAAAAAAGATGAAAACTGTTTCTCATAATTGTAAACAAAAAGCAACTGCAGATGCATTGTTTGTGGAGACAAATTTTTAAATTCATGTCCAGGTAAAAGTTGGGTCAAAATGTTCCCCGTGCCCGGGATTGTCTTATTTTTACTGCACTGAAAAAATTCACCCTTATGTCTGTGACTTGAGCAATTAGTTTTTTTTCATGTTGCCATTTATGTATTATTTATTTTTTACTGTTTACTTTGGTTAGATACGGTGTCAGCTGGAAGGAGCTTTGCTACCTCCGCGCTGATGGTTCACCCTTTCCTTCTGTGTTGTTGGACCGATAGCAACGGGAGAAACCTCGTTTGTCTACGGGTGGTATCTTGCAGCAAAAGTAAATCTTTCACTTTTATTGCAATTTGTATCGAATTAAAGTTTGGGCGAAAGTTCGGTCACATTGACATCGTGATTCTGGCTCTCGACACCAATGACGCAAATTGCGGCACCTCCTGATTCAAGTCTGCAAAGTCGTGTACCCAAGGGCCCAGGTACATTTAAGTCACATGTGAAAGACAGAAAGAAAAAATTCAAAAAAATAATAGAACTGTCCCTTGTAGGTGGAATTCTTCAGCAGCATACCACAAATGGTTTTCTGGTGCCTGGGACCAACAGGGTGCTACGCGATCTCGCCATCGAGCAAGGAGCTTTGGGGCGACTGCGTTCACCTCTCCGACGTTGGACTAGGTCATTACATGACCAGCCTGGAAGCTCGTGTCCATGCTCTACTCGTGACTGCAGTATAGGTAAATATTTTAAGAAGTACCCATCTCGGGAAGAAAACTGTTTCTTTGCTTCATATACGTGGTATATGACTTTTTCGCCATGTAAGCTTGTTGCACCTCATTACAATATTACATTGCTAGCCGTTTGTAATTCCCTCGGTGTTCACTATTTTGTATCGACAAGACCGCCAATTTGGTAGGTTGAAAGGAAAACTGTCAAAGGACCAATGAGGCGATAAGGCAGTGAAAGCTGTGGAGCCACCAAGCAAGAGGCAAGGATACAGTGGGCGCCTACATTTGTTGAAACCCTTTTATTAACCTATTTCTGTTTGGACCAATGATAATTTCAGAAAAGGAAACAACACATGTTATGAAACACGTTATAACGACGTGCATTGGTCGAGCTTTTTAGCGAGTAAACATGTACAAACTTCGGTAGGAACAAATTATTGCAATAAATTTTCTTCCGCCACGAACAAATTGTTCTATCCGATTGTGCAATTTTGTTTCAATTAAAACCAGTTACGAATGCATCTTTATACCCAGCAACTTGTATCCACAAATTCTCCACATCGTCGGCATGTTCCCACAGTAAAGTTGGAAGTCTTTCCCACTGGTTTTTCAAATTCCCCAGACGACCTTGATATAAAGCCAGAAAGGCAGTGGCGTAGCAGCCACTTGGCGGTTCTGGCTCTGCGCCAGGGGCGGCAAAATGACTTAAGGGGACACTTCTGGATAAAAGTCAAATTTTTTTTAAAAACGTTTTTTGTTCTTATAAAAAAGGAAATTTTATCAGGATTCTGAATCTGCAAGAGCAGTTTCTCAAAATGATAAAGTCGTACTTACGTTCTACCATGAATGATGATCGGCTATAAGCTCTATCGATTCTTTCTATAGAAAGAGACTACGTTCAAAAACTTCATTTCGAAGATATTATCGCTGATTTTGCTTGGACGAAAGCTCGAAAAGTTCAATTTTGAGGCGGCTATTGATCTTTTATTTGCCTAATACATTTGTTCTCCATTTTTTGTCTTTTATTTTTGCCCTTAACGCTGAGACAACGAGGCTTCTCTCTCGAGCAATATAGAACTTCTGAGACGCGGCACATAATTTGTAATTTTTTTTTTTGAAAAGATTGCTTGAACATGAAACTATTTCAAAATTTTCTCAGTCTATTTAGGGCGGCATTTTCAACGAAAGCCAGGGGCGGCAGCGTATGCTCCTACGCCACTGCAGAAAGGACAGGATTTTTGGATCTTTTATTTCCGAGAACTAGTGATGGGAAAAGATCTAGAGCAGTTATTCTCAAACGCGGCTCTCAGGGCCCGCATGCAGCTCCCACTAAACCTCAGAAAAACTTAAGAATTTGTATCATCTTTAGTGATTTTCTCGATGTGTCGTTTTTGGAACTCCCTGCACACTTAAAAAACTACCATTTGGCCCCGAAAAAAAAAGTTTGAGAACCACTGGTCCTGAGATTCTTTCACACATCTCTCGCAGCAATTCCAAATGTAGTTTTATAGCGATCCTTTACTACACTGACAGAACAGAAGTAAGGGTCCATGCTCCAGTTGTTCACCAGCAATTAAAAATCAATCCCAAAGTGCATGTCACTCAGAGAATTCATCTTCGACGTTGTAATCCAGTATCGCGCTCCACGTTGTGAAAGTACAAAGTATCATTACTCGTTTGAGCAGTATTAAATAGACCCGTTTCACGATAGAAATAACTTGTTGACTTGATCAGGCTTCTGGAGTAAAAACACCAGTGAAGTTTGTTTACCTGTCCAGTATAACATTGCTCGCTGTCCTTATACGATCCACACAAGCACAGACCGAAAGCAAACGTGTGTTGGATGCTTTGAGATTCTTTAGAGCTTTCCAAACATTTATATTGGGATACAGCTATTTGTACCTTGGTTGCCGCACGCTACTGTGTGCGAACCAGTTATGAGTTTCCGCGACGATGAATTCCATATTACGTGGTAGCGTTTTCAATGTATCTGATAAACTTCTCAAAACGACCTAATGGTAAAAATAAATAACCGATTAAATGTTATTACAGCAAATTACACTTTGGAAAACAACGATTTCTAATTCTGTAATAAAAAAAAAACGCAAGAAATTGACACTGGAATGCAATGAATCGCACACACATGCAATTGTGAAGGTATTTAGGCTCATACGCTGTAAAAAGCAAAAGAAAACTTTGATTGTGCACCAAATATTAATCATACGACTTGCCCCAAAACAAGTCGTATTATATGCGGGAAGTCCAGTTAAACAACCAGAAATGTACGTCAAGGTTTTCATGCACTGCACAGATTTTTCAAAAGTTTGTGGAATGCTTGATGCTAATAAAGCACAAGCCGAAATAAACTAACTCGTGTGGCAAGTAAAATTATTCACCGCGTTGTAACCAGTGGCGAAACAGCCAGCACCAAGCAGGATAAAGTAAAATCAATTTGTGACTTGTGAAGGATGTAAAGGAAAGTAAGAAAGTCGGAGCGGATAATCAAAGAGCCGATGAGTGGAAAACCGTTTTAAGGCGGAAGAAGATAAACAAAACAATAAATTCAAGACTGGAAAGTCTACCCTAGATATTGGAAAAAATAGTAATCTTACCCACATATTTCCTCCTGCATCTAACAGTTATGGGGCGTATCAAAAATAAAAATACACGGTGAAAAATCTTTTAAAGTTTAATAAGGCCAGTTAGATCGTGGAAAGAATTAAAATTAAACAAATTAAAATATTAACCGGTTTAAAAAAACGCAAACCGATCTGGACCAGATAATTTGACCGAACCGGAACAAAACCTCAACACAAAAATACACATTTTTAAAAACTAAACAAACCCGGAACCCTAAGATTGATCTAGTCCTAAAATGCTACACTGCAGTTTTTTAACGAAAATACTTAACTATGACAAGCTAATTATTAAACTCAATTAACTAACATTCGCGGTTCTTGTGGAAGAATCACAAAATGAAACCAGCGGTGTCTTCTAACTTTGTGGCCAAATCTTGCTTTTCACCAGTGCAGAAAACGCTTTGCAGGAATTAGACACATTCAAAATAAGTTTTGTTGATGATAAGACTGGGGCGGACTCGTGCTAGGGTGCTGCAGCACCCCCTGGATATTTTTACTTAAAATTCATACCACAATCTTACAGATAAGTTCCATTATACTTATTTTTTTATTCTTTAGCAATATATGATACGTATAATTTCCGCCTTAGACGGCATTATTTTCCCTTTTGTAATAAAAAATATGGATTCTATTTAAATAAGGTAATAGGTGTGTTAAATAATCAAAAAAATTGAAATGACACTAAAAGATGTTCAACTGGAACTGCTCTGCAAGACACAAAAATACCATGTTTTAGCGGATTTAAAAAGTGCATATGGTTTTGTTGACATTCGTTTTATCTACCAAATACACAATTTAATGTTAGCCGTCGAATTCCATTCACTCCACATGAAATTAAATATATTTGCTTTCATTTTTGGTGTCATGATTATGATTGTATCACACATGAACACATGTTCATTCGTACTTCAATAATTTCTAATCTTAACTTGTTTTTCAGCAAAACAAAAGCGCAACCACGTAGCGGTAGCGATAAACGACGTAAGAGCTTGTGCCCTGTGGCGAAATGCAATCAAACTCATGTTAATGTCACTAACCACCGAAAGAAACATCCCGATGTTCCAAAGGAACACTTCTTTGACAACAGAGCGAAAGAAAAAAGGGGGTTGCTACAAAAAATACAACGGATGCAAGTGCTGCTTTGGCGGTGAAACTATTTAAGGCTTGAACATTATCGACAGAAGCACAATAAACAAATTGATAAAAAAGTGAACAATTTGAAACAACCTTAATCTTAATTAGCAACTCCATTGTGACGTAATTTTTGTTACGCAATAATGTACACGAGTGTAAACAGCAGACGGCATCATTTGTGTATTTTGTTTACTTGCACAGCGACGGGCCAAACACAATAACATGCAGTAATATTGTGAAAATCAAAAAAACTTTGTGGCACAGCCCCGAAACGAAGCGGTTGTAAATACGGTAAAACACAACAGGAATATAGAAAAAATAGATATAAATGAGTCGAAAAAGGTCGAAGTATTTCATTTAGACAACAAAAATTGTCATGTTTCATTTAAGTAAATTTAGTCACAGTCAGCGTTTTCAACATATTCTATGACACTTCACGGATTATTGTCACACAAAAAAACTAGCCATACAGCTTTTATTGGTATCATAACTAACAAATGTAACAACCACATTACTTTGGTTTCAGAACTTGTTCATTTAAACATCTTTCTTGAATTTTTATGTACAGACTATTAATTGCATTTTAGTTTCTTAACTGCCATAATTGCTGCTTGCTGGCAAATAGCTTACAATTCCTTTTTTAAGTGCAAAACTCCTTCAAGCTTTAAAATTTACAACACTCTCACTTAAATTTAAACCATATGATTAAATCTTGTGCTTCCTTTTTACAACCAAAATGAATCATAAAGTTATAGTTTGGGCATGATAATTGATTAACTAAGAAACTGTTTTTCTATTTAGTACTAGCACTGCAAGTGCAAGTCTTTTGGAAATAATGGTGTTCCTAACAAAGGTTTGCATCCTTTTCAGTGTTTAAAAGAACCGTTTTGCCTTTGGAAGGACTCATGGAAAGCAAAAAGGATTTTTCATCCTAGTAATTTAACTTGTCAAAACATCATCTCTAGATTAATTATTTTCAAAGTAATCATGAACATCAGATCTACAGAAACATTTTCATTTGAGTAACTAGCTTTTCTTTGTCAACAATAGGATGTGCTTGGTGTCACTACTATCTTGTCTGTAGAATGTTCATTCTTAAGAAACACTTCCTGTGAAGAAATTTAGCAGCTACTGTTTAGACAAACAGTACGTGTTGTCCATTATATCAAAATCCACACTTTAAATTGTCTTCACTCAGGTATTTCAAAATTCCTGTTGCTTCTGCAGTTCTGCATTTGATATTGCCTGAATTTCAGTGAGGCATTTAACTTCACAGTCACAAATTTATTTTTTCTTTAGTAGCATTAAGAACTAAAACTGAGTATTTCTTGTTGTTGCTTATTCCTGCATGACATATTTGGAGTAGCAAATGTTTTGTCCCATACTTTCATAAAACGTTTTAATTCAGTTATTTATTATAAAGGTTAATTGTGACTTTTCAAGGTGTTAGATGACCTTTTTTTTTCTTTTTCAAGGTGTGAAATACACTTATTTAATTCAATGATAACTGTAAAAACTGAAACCCACTTACAGTCATCTTAAAAAGTCACGACCAACAGTCAAGCAATAAATTTATTGATAGCAAAATAATTATTTAACTGCACTCACCGTCGAACTTAAATATACAGTACATGGGTTTGGCTTTGGAGCTCACTGACGCGAAGCAGACAACACAACTAGCACGGGAGGGGCTGCGCGAGCCACAGCCCCCTGTCGCCTATTTCGCACGGCATTAGCTTTTCCAAGTGCGCATGCGCACAACTGAAAACGTCACGAAACTGGACCTGCAGCTCCACCATAGATAACATACTAATGGCATATTTTTTTCAAAGAAAGGGGAAAAAAATGCCGATCAAGGTGGAAATTATAATTATTAACTTACATATTGCTAAAGAATAAAAAAAGTATAATGAAAGTTATCTGTAATACTGGAATATTATATAGGAATAGTAAAAATAAAAATATGTAAGGGGTGCTGCAGCTCCGCAGCCCCCTCGCACGAGCCGCCCCTGACCACAACAAAAGTAAGTAGGGACGAATTCTGCATCCGCTGGGACATTTTATTCCTATCTGGCAACTCTGTCAAGTTTTATTGAATTTCTGACAACAGACTATCCAGACATAGAAGTCAAGAAGTTGCAGCATTATGTTGAATGGTGGCTTGCAAAGCAAAGAAAGCAGAAAGGGAAACCTGAACAATACGAAAAAGGCAGAAAAAAGCTCAAGGATCTCGACACGCCATATAAAGCAATTTTGCAATAACAGATAAAACAACAAGATCATATGTGCTGGAAGAGCGTTTGTACAGCAAAGTAAACGCTTAAAAGCATACATTTGGTTTTGACATGTACTGCGTTCGCTTAAACCAGGGGTCATCAAACTACTGCACGCGGCCCAGGTACGGCCCGCCACCATGTTTTTGCTTTGCCAAATCGTACTTAAAACTTTGCAACATTCAAAGATTTTTCCCTGGAAAAGTTTTCCTGCAACGACAAAATAAAATGATTAGACATACCAGGGGGCAGTGAGCTTAAACACACAAGCATCTAGTTAATTGTTTCACCATTAACTATTTACATTAATATGATTTACAACACCACACATGCTGATACCTATCATCAGGTCAATGACCGCCTACAACCATTCTTAATGATCTACAAACCGCTTAAAAGTCCCAAAAAGTATCTTGTTTTTTGTGAAAAAAACGGCTCTAGAAGCGCAAAATGTAAATCAAGCAATTATAGCCATATTCGCTCTATATTACATTATTAATTACGAATAATGTCCACATGTCTTGCGAGCTCTGCAGTTTTTTGCAACAATTCTGGCCAAAAATAGATTGTCCCAATGTTTACAGTGCTTGATGTATATATGGCCTTTGCTTCTTGGATGACCAGATCATCCGTTAAGCTGCTCTCTATTTTCATTTTCTTGGCAATGGTTGGTGGTTCAGCATCTTCCATCCATTCCGCTTCCACAAACCTTCTCTTCATTGGACGTACGTCCTCTGACTTTGCGATCCTTTCTAACGGGTGTGTCATGTTCGTTGTAATGTAAGCGCATGTTGCTTCTGTTACATCGCCTTGTACATATGTTTATGTTTTCTGTGTTTCCCGCCAGTAGTCTTGATTCCTGTGTATGACGCAGTGTTGTGCCACCTGCAACATTGTTTGTCACACTATCGGTGATTGTGATGTCACAACTTTGGCATTGTTTATTGGTATCACGTCTTGTAAGCGAGACCGGCTCGTGTTTATTAGTGACTGGCACTTACAGCGTCTGCATGCGTTTTTTAACTGGTCAATTATGTTTGTTTTTTGTGTAACGAACAGGAAAATTATGCTGTTTAGAAACTGAATCGTCCAATGTTTGACTTGAATATTTAGTGATCGGTAAGCATATGTTAAACCTTGTTGTTAACCTTTTGGATTTGAATTTATGTGAAACCTGTATTCAGACGTGAATTCCGCCGTCGTCCAACCCGTGTTATTCTGAACCGAACTGTGTTATTCCGGTAAGATTATTGTTGCTTAAAGTTTGCCGTCCGTCACTAGTGTGATTAAGTGATGTTTATGTGTGATGTTATTAGATGCTGTGTTTACACACCTTCTACTGATCGCTTGCATTTAAACGACTCCAGTCCTCTAATAGTTTGGTAAGCGTAAATGTCATTGAAATTCGACTTCTGTTGCCTTGTCTTAATTTGAACATTTTTTGTAGAAACCGCCTTTTGACCCTTGTACTCGCCGTGCTGCTATACTCTCGAGCGCCATCTATCGGCCATATTGTAGAATAAAAGAGTTCGTTATATAGCTCTTGGCGTCTTGGAGTTAGAGCGCAAGGAAAGGCGCGTTAAAGACAGTTTTAGGAACACAAGCGATCGCCCCTGCTGTGCTGTCTGGAGGCGCATGGAGTCACGCCTTCCGATAACAAAAGACAGCGCAACATCGTTTCAAACTTCTGGACACTTGAACACCCACGGCTTGTTGATTGACGTCAAGCTTGGAAAACTTCACAATGGAAACTGACAAAGGCGTCATTACTGCGCCGGACAAGGACAAAATTTCCAGTTGTACATACGCTTGGCAACAAGCTTGTTTGCGAGTTGAAGAATTAATGCTAAAAACCGAAAATGTCACCCTCGTAAAGGAGTTTGTTCTAGTGATTGAAAGAACCTTCAGCGATCTCGTCGCCGCGTATGCCCCTTTTGAGGAAGGTAACGAAGCCATGTCTCTAGCACGACGGGCATGCCAACAGGATAAACGTGAACTTGATTCCCGTGTACAGGAATGGTTCGTAAACGTCGAGAAGTCTGCGGGTCGCCACGAAACTCGATCGAGTTACACGTCCAGCTCCCATCTCGGTTCGGCAAGTACTCGAACGTCCGGTTCGACGGATAGTTGCCGAAGGGCGGCCATGGTGCGGATGCGCGTAGCTCGCTTGTCGCGACAGCAACTCGATGAAGATGTCGCGCTAGAGAACCAACAGGCTGACATGCGAGCTAAGCAGCAGGTCGCTTTAGCTGAGCAGCAGGCTGCTTTCGCAAAGCAGCAGACTGCCCTCGATGCCAAACGAAGAATAAAAATGATGGACAACGAAGTCGCGTTAGCCCAAGCCGAGGTCCTTGCTTGGGACGAGGAGTTGGAGAACGAAAGTAGACCGGTCGTGCACAAACCATTTCTATTTGAATAAGGTTGATGTCAGCTTAGGAATCTTAAAGCCATAAGCTCTATATTGTTAAACAAATTTGTACACTGAATATTTTAATTTGTAAAATCAAAAATGGGAGGTGCCACACAAGCTGCAAAGTTGGACAAGATGTTACAAGCATTAGAGGAAATTAAGAAGCGACAGGATAAGTTTGAAACACAAATGGAGCAGGTAGAATCTAATCCTGTTTCCACTTCTTCAAAAGGTGTTCCAACAGAAGACCTACAAAAGGAGGTAAAGGCGATGAGAACTACCCTATCTGCCCTAGAAGAGGAGATGCGAAGCTTCTCAAGAAGGATTACTGACTGCGAGCAAACCATCGATGACCTCGAGCAGTACGGAAGAAGGAACTGCCTCATCCTCCATGGAGCAAAAGAAATTCCAAAGGGGAGTTATGCTAATCTAATTGACTTCATCCTAAAAATATTTAACTCTAAACTAAGATTAAACTTCCCAGTCACTGCCATGGATATTGACATTGCTCATGTCCTGCCGGCAAAAAAGGGTACTCCCTTGATTATCAAATTTGTTAGAAGATCTGTAAGGAACTCAATATTTTTTAGCAAAAGACATCTAGCTGGAACTGGCCTAACGGTTACGGAATCACTAACAAAAAGAAGACTACATCTGCTGCGAAAGGTTCAGGAGAAAGTGGGAATGAGGTCAACCTGGACCAGCAATGGAACCATCTTCATTATCATAAATGATAAAAAAAAGGTGATACGTAGCCTAGAAGATCTGCAGTCCATTGCCTAGAAAGTGTTTACTTACCCTATGTATATATGTACATTCTTAATTTGTAGTATTTAGCACAAAGTGTGCTAGCTCCCTCCCTGTCTGTTGTAATAGTGTACTGGTTACCTATCTAAAATAATTGAGCACTGGCTTTTCATAATGTTGACTAAAGGAGTATATAGAGAGCAACAAAAGGATGCTCAAACTAATGAATATTATTCTGCCAGCGACAAACCATATGATGCAAACATGCAACTGCCTTATACCTCCATATCGCAGCCCGAGTTGTTGAATCTGTTTAACTCACCTACACCAGACACCAATGCTATTAATAAACTATTTACTGACCCGAATAATGATACCCTCCTTGACCAAAGTGACAATACCTTAAACACTGATGATGATTTTTCATCCTGCAATTATGTTCTGTCCACTCAAATTGCAACAAATGCTTCTTCCAAAAATAGTTTCTCAGCTATGTGTGTCAATATAAGATCATTGGCAAACCCTAGAAATTTTTCAAAGCTTGAATCCCTTATTGCAAATATGAATATTAAACCCACAGTTATTTGTGTTAATGAAACCTGGATAAAACAAAATAACCCTGGTATTCATTGCTACCTCCCCGGATACAACTTTATTTCCAATAGTCGTGTTATCACAACAGGAGGAGGTGTAGGTCTTTACGTTGACAACAAAATACCACATTCTGTCTGCAACGACCTAACTATAATGAAAGAAAAAACTTTTGAATCACTTTTTATACAATTTGAATTTTCTAACACAAAAATAGTTTGTGGAACCATCTACAGATCACCAGGACAGGACGGCAGCAGCTATAATGACTTCCATAACACATTAACTGCTTCGCTTTCAAAAATAAGCAAAATGCGGCTACCCACATATATATTAGGTGACTTTAACTTTAATCTTCTGGATACTAACAATATTCATGTAGACAACTTCACAACATCACGTTTTGAAAACTCCTTTATTCCCTTAATAAACAAACCCACAAGGATCACTGGCACAGTTAGCACATGTATTGATCATATATGGACAAATAACCATAAGCACAAAACAATCAGTAGCATTTTACTTGATGCAATATCAGACCACTTGCCAATTATGGTTTGCACAAATGTGAAAACAAAACATAATAACATGGTACCAAGGCAACGAAACTTTTGTAACAAAAACATTGAGAAATTCAAAACAAATCTTTCTGACATAGACATTTCTGGAGTAATGACCCAAAATGACCCAAACCAGGCCTACAGTTTATTAACTCAGCTCATTGGTCAACAATTTGTAAATTGCTTCCCCTTTAGCCCCACAAAATCAGAACACGAAACACAGGTATGGTTTGATCAGGAACTCCAAAATATACAAATGCTGAAGCAAAGGTCTTACAAAAAATATATGAACAAAAAGACAGAATGTAGAAAAGAAAAATATAACAAAATACGTAACTTGTATACACACATGTTGACTAAGAAAAAACAGGAACACTATCACAAATTGTTTACAAGCACTAAACAGAACACCAAAAGGACCTGGGCCACAATCAATAAGCTGCTTGGCAGGGTGAAAACAAAATCATCCAGTCCGATGATAATTGATGGATGTATTACAACTGAACCCAAGAAAATAGCAAACCATTTTAACCAATATTTTGGCACAGTTGCAAAGAACCTGGCTGTAAAACTAAATCCACCAAAGAAACCATTTCACTCATACTTGTCAAAAGACTGCCCCAATTCCATGTTTCTGTACTCAACCTGTCCTGGTGAAATCGTTCAAACCATCCAGTCCATGCAACCAAAACTAAGTTGTGGATTTGATGAGATCCCTGTAAAAGTGATTAAGAACTTCAGTGAAAATATTATACTTGCCCTTAGTCATGTAATTAATTTATCCTTCCGTACTGGTACTTTCTTAACTGATTTTAAACAGGCAAAAGTCATTCCAATCTATAAAAAAGGAGATCGAAAATTAGCATCAAACTATCGGCCAATAAGCCTGCTCTCAAACCTGTCAAAGGTAGTAGAAAGATTGGTTTACAATAGAGTATACTCATTCTTAATAACAACGAACTTTTTTTCCAACTCCCAGTTTGGATTTAGAAAGCAACACTCGACAAGCCATGTAACAACTAAATTAATAGCGGAAGTAAGTGAGAATTTAAACAATAAAAATCACACATTAGGCATATTCCTAGATTTGTCAAAGGCATTTGATACAATTGATCATAAAATTATGTTAAAAAAACTATATGCATGTGGTATTAGAGGGGTGGCGCTTGACTGGTTTGAGAGCTATCTTGGAGGCCGATCACAGCATGTTTTCTATAATGATTTTATATCAACTAATAAACAAGATATTTCTTTAGGAGTTCCCCAAGGTTCCATTCTTGGTCCTCTGCTTTTTATTATATATGTTAATGACTTCCCAACTTGCCTACATTATAGCACTCCATTAATGTTTGCTGATGACACGACTATTATAGTAAGTGCTAAAACTAAAGACGAACTGGAAAAAAAAGCTAATTTAGAAATGGAAACCATACATGACTGGTTAGTTGCCAACAAACTTACCCTAAATATAAGCAAGACAAAAACACTGGTGTTCCATTCAAGCGGACATCCTACAATAAATGTAGCCATCAAAGGCCAGAGACTGGAACAGGTTAAATCACTGTCATTTTTAGGTATAATTCTTAATGAAAGACTATCTTGGAAGGAGCATATCAATAAGCTTTACCAGACATGCAAGCGTAACCTTGCAATAGTAACAAAGGTAAAAAATTACTTACAAAAAGACACACTATTAAGCCTCTACCATTCCCTCATCATGTCACACATTCGATACTGCATAATAAACTGGCATCATGGTCAATCAGTTCTTGTTTCAAAATTACAGGGTATCTGTAGTAAATTTATTAAAATCATTTTTGGTGTAAGGGGCTCTAAAAACATCGAACATATAATGCGAAATAACGGCTTGTTAACAATAAAGCAGCTATATATGCTTGAAATATTAACGTTTATGTATAAGCATAATAACAACATGCATCCAGCCATATTTGCTGATTTTTTTTAAAGTAAGTCATAAAAGCATTAACACACGTGCCAACTCAAACTACCTCAAACCTTATTATGGCAATAGTGTCAATCAGCAATCAATGCAATATATTGGTCCAAAAGCTTGGAATGACATTCCCGACCAACTTAGGAATGCAAACTCTACAAGACAGTTCATCACAAACGTCACTGCGTTTTGTTTGCACGAGTTTTGAGCACCGATTAGCTATTTTTTTCTTGTATTTTGTTTTGCATGTGCACATACACAAATAGTATTATTTTCAACACACATCGTAGTACAGTGTTTACATTCTACCTGTTGCCGCATTAATTGCACGTTATATTGTTTTACCTTTGCACCACTTGCTGGCTCGGGTATGGCCCTACGCTGGAACATAAGTCTTTTTCACGATTGCCACCTTTTGTACAGTCCTGTTTAAGTTAAACTACTCTCACCCGCACGCTTGCAGTGTTCTTATTTATACTAGCACAAACTTCTGAATGTTATTTTTTTTTTTACCGAACACAAGTTGTTTTCACGAAAACATTTTCTACTTGAAGTGGTGTAGTCTTGTACATGTGTTGCTAATTATTGCATTGCCTTTGTCCTGGAACCAGTTAACTGCTGCTGTTTGTTTGTTGTTGCAGGACTATCATAGATTAAACCATCCTTCTGTCTTCATAGAAAACGGCTGTGCTGACAACGAGCTATTCAAATTTGAATTATTCATTGCAATATTTCATTGCTGTTTGTTCTTTTTTTGTGTGTTTTTTCTTCTTTTGGGTTTATTGTTTATGCTTTATTATTACTATTATTATTATTTATTTTTGTACTTCTTTGGACGTGTATAAACTAATATCCTTATTTATTTTAAATGACTAAATCAACTGCCAAAATACTCATCAATAATTTTAACTGCAAGTGAGTCCAAGGTTAACTATTAATGGCGACTAGGGATTTGTTGGGTGTTCTTCCTTCCGGCGCTTGAAACTATCCGGCAGGGTTTCTTTCGGTGGTTTCTTTTCCTGTCGAACCCCACCCTCTTTCCCTAACACGGGTGGTTAGATTCTAGGGCCCCCGCGACTGGTCCCACCATCGTTTCCCCCCCAGTCGTGTTATACTCATTTTGCGCCACACTCACTTTCTTGTGAGCACCCGACATATAACGCCTTATAATACGGTGTAGCTGCAGCGCGTTGTACCACTTTCCACCAATTGTGCCCGACACTTTTTTGCGCTTCATAACGTTTTAACGTTGCGCAGCTATTTCCGGCTTGGTGATTGTTTTAGTGCAATTGTGTTGCTATGTTGTCTTTCACCAAGCGAAATAAACTCAACTCAACTCAACTCAACTCAACCACAGATTAATGACTTGTCGCCACCGGTTGCATCACTTGGCAATTGTTCCAGGGAGCCCGTGTATTCTCCACCACGGTCATCCGCTGTGGACCAGACTCCGACAAATCCCGTAAAAATGTCACGCCCGCAAATTTCGAAAATGGATATAAAGCCTATACTTGCTCCTGCTGTTGTTCCACCTGTCGAAAGGTCGCGTACCGATTCCGACCCCTATCCTCCATACATGAACAAACCGCGTGCTTCTTCCCCGCCTCGATGTGCTCCCGACACCGATTTCGTTCAACAACAAATAGTCCTGCCTCAGCCGGCCATCAAGAAGTTCGACGGCGACCCGTTGAACTACTGGTCGTTTGTTCGAGCCATTGAGTCACATGTTCACCGCAGAACAAAATCTGAAGAATCGCGACTGGTTTGCTTGCTCCAATACTGTGAAGATTCTGTTGCAGACAAGCTCGAAATCTACAGCAAGGATACAGTCTCTGGTTACTCAAAGGCCCGTTCCCGACTGTATTATGATTACGGTCAACCACATATTGTTGCCAATGCTTGCGAACGCCGGTTAAAGCTTTTTCCGCCCGTTAGACAAGGTCGACCAAAGGAACTTATGGATTTTTCTGACTTGCTTGAAAAATGCCGTAGTTCTCTGGAAGACATCCAAGAGTTCGCAAGTTTAAACTCACTAGATACGTTGAAGCAACTCATCCGGAAACTTCCATTTCAGTATCAAGAGAGATGGGTGGAACACTCTTTCCAGGTGCTTGAGGAAACCGGGAGACAAGCTGGATACCTTGCGTTTACAAGTTTCGTTGTGCGGTGCGCCCGTGTTGCCAATTCACTGTTTGGGTCCGAAGCGGTCTACGAAGTCGTGCGCGAAAAAACGCCAATCGAGCCAAAACGGAGTTCAAGAGCCGCTACGTACAACGTCTCATCATCGAAGTTTAACAGGGCACGTTCTGACACACCGCCTGTTCCCGCTCCGTGTTGTGTCTGTTGTAAACTGTCACATGATTTGTCAACGTGCCCGGACTTCGACAAAATGACCTTACAAAAACGTCGCGAGGTTGTAACCTCTAATGGCCTTTGTTTCAAATGTCTCTGTTCAGGGCATCGTTGCGGGAATTGTCCCTGTCGAGAATCGTGCTCCGTTGAAGGTTGCATTAGCACCTTTCATCATACGAAGCTGCATGGTGCATTTCAAAGGAAACAGGTCGTCGGAAATGCTGAGAACCCTGTCATGGAAACGACTACCCAAACGGTTTCTAGTATGAAGGCGTCCACCAATAACTGCGGAGTCTACCTCAACGTCGTGCCGGTGAAGGTCAGACATAATGGTATCGAGGTAAATACGTATGCCTTCCTGGATCAAGGGTCTACTTCAACATTTTGCGAACAACGACTAATTGACAAACTCGGCCTACAGTGTAAGGGTCGAAAAATATGCTTAAGCACGCTTACCGATCAATCTAGAGTGTATCAAGGTTCCACGATCTCTTTCACTGTTACTCCGCTTGGTGGAGGAAAGCCTCTGGTCCTTAACGAAGTTCTGTCTATTGATAAAATTCCTGTATCGCCAAATTGCTTCCCTACGCCAAATGTTCTTCACAAATATCCACATCTCCAAAATCTAAACCTGCCTCATTTGGAAGGAGGAACAGTCACGATTCTCATAGGCGCTGATGTTCCTGCAGCCTTTAACGTGCTGCGTATGCGTTCAGACCCACAGGGGGGTCCGTGTGTTGTAAAAACCCCTCTTGGCTGGTCACTCTTTGGTCCTACATTTGATTCGTCCGCTACAGATGAGGCTCACGTTCGATACATGAAAGTGGCTCGGGTCATGCACCAACAGGAGGTCAAGTGTCTGTGGGAAAACGAATTTAGTGACGGGACCTCGGTATTCGATATTCGATCCAGAGAAGATCGGATGGCATACGACTTAATGAAAAGGTCTGTCAAACACCGCGATGATCATTTTCAACTTCCGTTGCCGTGGAAGGCTGGGGTAGAAACACTACCAGCCAGCCGCACAATGGCTGACAAACGTCTGGCCAGTTTAAAAGGACGGTTGTTGCGCAACGAAGACCTCTGTAAAAGGTATGTAGATACAGTGCAGACCTACATATCAAGGGGCTATGCGGAAGAGGTCCCTGAAAAGGAAATATCTATTGGCAAGCACATCTGGTATTTACCACACCATCCCGTGTTTAATCCCCATAAGCCGGACAAGCTGCGTGTTGTTTTCGACTGTGCTGCTCAGAGTAAAGGAGTCTCCCTTAATGACAGTCTTATGCAGGGTCCTGACTTGGTGAATAACTTGGTAGGACTTCTGACCCTTTTTCGAACGCATCCCGTTGCCCTAATTGCCGACATTGAGGCAATGTTCCATCAGGTGCGCACATCAGGTGCGTAAGCACTTTTTTCCAAGGAATGCAGCCTGACTACCATGAATAAAAATGTACGCATTATGACGTCACATACCGTTGTAAACAAACTGGCGCCAGTTTGTGTTCTTGGTTTTAGGTAGGTAAGTTATATTGTGTACGCTCTCAAAAGGAGTTTGAGGTACTTATTAAACATTAAATGCGTATAAACACTCCCATATAAAAGATTCAATGTTAGGGTTGATTCTGATGAAGTTTTGCTCCTACTCGTGAACTTCACTGTCCTGTTTTTTTAATATATGTACTCGAACTATTTTATTCAACATCGAATTTTTAACACAGTTGGGAGACCCAGCCATATTGCGACTTAAATGACTAACAAAACGGAACTGTTCTCCTTTTTTAAATGGAAACTTTTTCTGAGAAATGAAGACCACAAAGCTGTGCAAATGCCTTTTTATTTTTGGTATAAACTCCACCCAGAACCTACTACACCATACACAATGTTTTGATCATGCATTAATATCCTAACATAAAACACAGTTTACTGGCTAGTTTGAAGCAAACATGTTTGCGATTTTCTTAAAAAAGCATTTAATCATACAATTGTAATTACAGAAGCCATATTTTTGTTTTAAACAAAAAAAATCCATGTTTCACATTCTCTTTCACATTTCTGTTTTGTAACATTTTACTGTTTGTGCCAGTGCATTGCAAAAGGCTGTTTTATTCATAAATTAAACACACATAAAATATGAGTCCTTTAGTTATATGGAGTACAAGCCTGTGACTGTCATTAAAAAGGCAAATTAGGTAATCATATTGATTTTGAAATTGTATTGTAAATGAATCAATAAACAAACATCAGTTTTTCAAAAACTTCAGAAAGAAAATAAGGAATATTTATTTTTATTACAATATTAAACTGAAAGTATACAATTTGATTGAAATAGGTACAGTAAAATTTGACCGTAGTGAGAAGGTTTTTACCAACAAAAATACCAAAAACACATTTGCTGAAAGATGTGGCAGGTTTGTCAATTAGAACAAAAACCTCAAGTTATTGGTATATTTAGCTCCTGATGTTAATTAAACCTTAACTGAGTCTTCCTCACAAAATGTAAAAATAACCCAATAGTACCAAGAAAAAAATCTGCACTCAGCATGCATAAAAACAGCTTCCATTATATAAACTATCTTCAAATGTCATTTGTGGTAAATATCATACAAGAAAAAAAAAATGTTTGTACTACTGTATTCGACAACCAAGTTCTAATTGGTTGGAGAAATGATTAATTTATCAATGGGTAATAACCAACACCCAGACAATATGTAATCTTTATTCTGACTGCCTGTAGAATGTAGACCAGTGGTTCTTAACCTTTTTTTCTTTTTTTTGCACCCCCCTGGGTTTCTTAATTATATAGAATAGATCTAACCAACCTTAATGATTCAGCATCCCCGCACCCCCTAGGAACAGTTCTCACACCCCTTGGGGGTACGAGAACCCTTGGTTAAGAACCCCTGATGTAGACATTGCTAAAGAAATACTAAACCTTTTCAACAAAAATAAAACTACCATGGCAACAGATTTACATATTGTATGAGCAATAAATTTTGTACATTGGAAGAAAATTTAGTATAGCCATATACACTGCAAAAATACCTGCGCACAATTATCAGCCCGATAACACAGGCGTGCATGCTGGAGATTTTATGTGAGAGTGGGTTGCACAGAAAGAAAGTGTACTGCAAGTCTGCAACCAACAAAATCTGTATTAGAAAATAGAAAAAAAATGTTTTTAAGTATTTCTAGAAGTTGCACTTTTTTCAGTCATAAACACCATGCACTCACTGGATGACAATAGTAACTGACCAAATTTCTTGTTGATGCTATCATCTTGTGTAAACACCACCTCATTGCAAGAAGCATCTTTTACTTGTTTATGAGATCTGTTTATAAATTCAGAATCAATATTGATGTAAAAACCTGAACTTTCTAAATTAGTAAAATTAGTAACTAAAAGTTAAGTTTTTATGAGGAACACAGTATGTACTATTTTGAGTGAGTATTCATTTTTTAAGGCAAGGGTGTTTTTTCTGTTAACTTGTGAAGTTTCTGTTATTTATGTCTGTTCTTAATCTGACACAAAAAATATGTTTGTGTTCTGCCATCTGATACCTACCTCACACTTATTGGTTGATTTCTTGTCCCTGATTTCAACACCATTTTGTTGCTTTTGTAATTGGCAGGCAAAATTGTTAAAGTTGAGCAATATGTTCCCAATGGTGATGGTCATGGCATGTCAGTCAGGAAAAAAGGTTTCGCCCATCAGAACCATATGCTTTCACCAGTGGCTGACTTGATGCTGTAGACTTAAAGGGCACATGACCTGTATTATACTATTTTAGTATACTATAAAATATTTTAAAATTTTAGTAAACTATAGTACAGTGTAGCTGTGGGTGACACTAAAACGCTGAATGGGCGGGACGTCGCGGAAACCGCTCAATATCGGGTAAATTGCTGACGGTTAGTGCTATTAGGGTTAGGTTGAGGTTTTATAATAGTATATGAATCAAAAAATGTCCCTGCCTAAAACTTATTCAACTATTTCCTGACATTAGGCAAAAATGCTATGGCGGGACGTCGCGGGAGATGGCGGGACGTTTCGGGCGCGGAATGTAGTGTTCGGCGGAATTTTTTTTAATGATTTTCTATTACAAAACCTTATCCCAACCTTAATAGCTCCAACCGTCAGCAATTTAACCCGATATTTAGCGGTTTTCGCGACGTCCCGCCCATTCAGCGTTTTAGTGTCACCCGTAGCTGTTCTTTATAGGCTACAGTCTTTCTAAAAAAACAAACAAAAATACATTGTGTGATATTAAACAGGTTGCAGACGATGTTCGCGACTTTGCGCAAAATAAATTACAATTAAAAATGTTATCCGTAAAGTTTTT
Source organism: Phallusia mammillata (assembly GCF_965637545.1). Classification (NCBI taxonomy): domain Eukaryota; kingdom Metazoa; phylum Chordata; class Ascidiacea; order Phlebobranchia; family Ascidiidae; genus Phallusia; species Phallusia mammillata. The sequence continues at coordinate 15,043,636 of NC_137254.1, read as the reverse complement.
TTAACAAAAATAGTTGGTGCAGACTGCAGACTACATGTCACATTATAACAAGAAGCAACAAAACCGGTATCACCACGCGCCAAATTGAAACCAACTACCATGACGGAAACAATCACCTGGCTATAGTTACCGTAGTCAGGCTGCATTCCTTGGAAAAAAGTGCTTACCGCGTGGAACCCACTGATCGCGATGCTCTCCGTTTCCTGTGGTGGCCTGATGGGAATTTGAGCTGCTCCCCGACACCTCATCGGATGAAAGTGCATTTGTTTGGCGCGACATCGTCCCCTAGCTGCGCTTCTTTCTGTTTAAGGCAAACTGCGGAAGAATTTGGCAGTGACTTCGACAGTCGTGTTCGTTCGACTGTTCTACGTAATTTTTACGTTGATGATTGTCTAACATCTGTTGACAGTGCAGATGTAGCGATTGTTGTTCGTCAACAGCTAAAGGATCTTTTATCCAGAGGAGGATTTCGCCTTACGAAGTGGCTTTCTAACGAAACTCTGGTTTTAGACTCGATTCCCGAGGATGATCGTGCGAAGATTGTAAAATTACACTGCCTTGACGACACGACGCAGCAACGAGTTCTCGGGGTGCATTGGTCCGCGTTCGATGATGAATTTGGGTTCAAAATTGAACTACCGAGGAGGCCACATACGCGCAGAGGAATTATCTCGACTGTCAGTTCACTATACGATCCACTGGGATTTGTTGCTCCTGTGGTTTTAACTGCAAAATTGCTACTGCAGGAATTGTGTAAACTGCAGTTGGATTGGGATGATGATATTCCTGAAATGGTTTCATGTCAATGGAAAAAATGGCTCGATGACCTTCCGAATTTGCGTGACGTTGCCATCCCACGCTGTTTTAAGACATTGGTCTTAAGGGCACCACTCACATACGAGCTGCATCATTTTGCCGACGCTTCGAGGTTAGCATACGGCGCTGTGTCATATATGCGAATCGAAGACCGGAACAGAGCAGTCAAATGCTCATTTCTTATTGGAAAATCCAGACTGGCTCCGCTGAGTACCACGACAATCCCGCGACTTGAATTGACCGCCGCTGTGCTTGCTGCAAAACTTGATCGCTTGATGAGAAAGGAACTGGACTTGCCAATTACCCGTTCAACCTTCTGGAGTGATTCCACTGCTGTTTTACATAGCATTCGTAACGCTACGAAACGTTTTCCTGTGTTTATAGCCAACCGTTTGGCCGAGATAGAGAGGTTGACTGACGTTTCTCGCTGGAGGTACGTTCCAACTAAAGAAAACCCTGCAGACGATGCTTCCAGAGGATTACCTGCCACATCTTTCGTCGGGTCATGTCGTTGGTTAAAAGGGCCGTCGTTCCTTTTTGAGTCTGAAGAAAATTGGCCTGTGCAATCAGTTCCAACCCCTGAACTTCCCGCAGAATTTAAGCCTCTTATCGAAAGGACTGCTGGGTCCTTTGCAGTCGATGTTTCAAGATCGACTTTTCCTGTTGATCGCATTGTCGATCATTACTCAAATCTGCATCGGCTAAAGAAAGCAGTGGCTTGGTTGATCAGATTTAAGGCTTATCTGAGTCCTGGGATCAGACAGTCAATCAAACGCACTGCTCTTGATGTGTGTGAACTTGAAAATGCTGAATTGGAACTTGTCAAGTATGTGCAACGGAAACACTTCGGCTCACTGCTATCGTCTTTGACTCAACGAGGCTGTCCGAAAAGGTCCGATTGCAGTTCCGCAGTGTACAAGCTAAACCCTATCCTCAAAGATCAACTCATGCGTGTTGGAGGGCGCTTAGCAAAGGCTCCTGTTGACTACAATTCCCGCCACCCGGCAATTCTGCCTGATTCTTCACATCTTACTGACCTATTGATTCAGGCGCACCATGAAAGCGTTGGACACTCTGGTTTAGCGCACACTTGGACATCTATTAGAAAAAAATACTGGATTGCAAAGGGCGGCGTTGCTGTTCGTCGCGTTCTTGGAAGATGTTTGCCCTGTCGTCGTCGCAGTGCTAGACCCGGACAGCAAATAATGGCTGATCTACCACCGGCCCGTCTTGGTGTTGCTGAACCTCCGTTCTCAAATGTCGGAATTGATTATTTTGGACCATTTTTGGTGAAACAAGGGCGCAGTGAAATTAAACGGTACGGCTGCATATTCACTTGTCTTACAATCCGTGCTGTACACTTGGAAGTCGCCCACAGTTTGTCTACCGATTCGTTTATTGCTGCCTTTCGTCGTTTCATCGGGCGCCGTGGAGCACCCGTTCACGTCTACAGCGATAACGGTACAAACTTTGTTGGCGCAGAGCGCATCCTGCGAGAGTCACTACGAGCCTGGAACCAGTGTCAAATTACTGAATTTCTCCACCAGAAAGGAACGTCGTGGACTTTCAATCCCCCTGCTGCGAGCCACATGGGTGGTGCATGGGAACGGATGATACGGTCTGTTCGCCGAATCCTGTCTTCAATTACGTCCTCCCAAGTGATGACTGACGAAGCTTTGGAGACATTGCTTGTGGAAGCTGAGGCTATAATCAATTCTAGACCCCTGATACCTGTGAGGTTTGATCACAGGGATGAAGAGCCGCTAACCCCGAACCATCTGTTGCTGATGAGAAGTTCCCCGAATATGCCACCGACAATTACCGATGAGAAGGACTGCTACACAAGACGTCGGTGGCGGCAAGTACAGTTTCTAGCCGAACAGTTCTGGCGCCGATTTGTGCAGGAGTACTTGCCCGCCGTTGCTACTCGTTCCAAATGGCACGAGAGCCAGCCGAACTTTAAGGAGGACGACATCGTTCTACTGGTGGACGATTCCAAATGCCGTTCAAGGTGGTTGATCGGCCGTGTTGTCCGCACTTATCCCGACGAATCTGAAAGGGTACGGACGAGCGGTGGTGTGCTCCAACGGCCGATCGCCAAGCTTTGCCGCATCGTTGATTCTGACGAGAGCTTAACACCGACCTCACCGAGCATTCGCAGCTCGGACTGCTAGATGGAAGCCGAATTGAGTTCTCACAACAGAAACTGTCCGACAAGAAATCATCGCCTCATTGCGATGCACGCGCGATTGGCGATGTTGTTTTTGAAAAAAATGTGTCACGTTGTTCCCACATTTTGGGTGGGAGTGTTACATCGCCTTGTACATATGTTTATGTTTTCTGTGTTTCCCGCCAGTAGTCTTGATTCCTGTGTATGACGCAGTGTTGTGCCACCTGCAACATTGTTTGTCACTGTCACAACTTTGGCATTGTTTATTGGTATCACGTCTTGTAAGCGAGACCGGCTCGTGTTTATTAGTGACTGGAACTTACAGCGTCTGCATGCGTTTTTTAACTGGTCGATTATGTTTGTTTTTTGTGTAACGAACAGGAAAATTATGCTGTTTAGAAACTGAATCGTCCAATGTTTGACTTGAATATTTAGTGATCGGTAAGCATATGTTAAACCTTGTTGTTAACCTTTTGGATTTGAATTTATGTGAAACCTGTATTCAGACGTGAATTCCGCCGTCGTCCAACCCGTGTTATTCTGAACCGAACTGTGTTATTCCGGTAAGATTATTGTTGCTTAAAGTTTGCCGTCCGTCACTAGTGTGATTAAGTGATGTTTATGTGTGATGTTATTAGATGCTGTGTTTACACACCTTCTACTGATCGCTTGCATTTAAACGACTCCAGTCCTCTAATAGTTTGGTAAGCGTAAATGTCATTGAAATTCGACTTCTGTTGCCTTGTCTTAATTTGAACAATTTTTGTAGAAACCGCCTTTTGACCCTTGTACTCGCCGTGCTGCTATACTCTCGAGCGCCATCTATCGGCCATATTGTAGAATAAAAGAGTTCGTTATATAGCTCTTGGCGTCTTGGAGTTAGAGCGCAAGGAAAGGCGCGTTAAAGACAGTTTTAGGAACACAAGCGATCGCCCCTGCTGTGCTGTCTGGAGGCGCATGGAGTCACGCCTTCCGATAACAAAAGACAGCGCAACAGCTTCATTATCCTGTCGGTCGCCGTGTGTCTTTGCAGACCAGGTGTTATGAAACATGAACTTCACCGCACTTAGAATAGCATCGTTATTGAAAAAGGCCGGTCCTGCATCGTCTATTTTTAACATCTTATGGCGAAATCTTAATGCCATTTGGCCGACTCCTTGGCTGTCATTGGTAAGTATCGAGGCAACTTCTGTTGGGAACAGCAACTGACCTAACAAGGTCTTCCCCTTTCCAGTTGCCCCGTGTAACAAGAAGTGGGGTGCGTGTTCGATTCCACCACTTTCAACGTTTCTTAATTCCAAGGCTGCCTCTATTAGGAGAACCCTTAAGTCTTCTACTGTAAGTTCTTCCCCATTCCAGTTGATATTCTTGGCCTGGCTAGTGATCTTGTGAAATATTTTAGTTGCTTCTTCCAGTGGCATTTTTTTGGTAATCTTGTCTTTCATTTTTCTAGACACTTTGGCGAATTTCCTGGTTTTATCATTCAATTTGGCTGTATTATAAGCTCGCTTGGCAAGCAATTCCGGGAAGGAGAAATCCCGTTTGAAGAGTTCTTCCTTATACTGGTTCATGCTGGGTTTCGATTGAAATTTCTTTGCCACTTCTTTGGCTATTGTCTCGTAGTGAGACGAACCCTTTACCGTGCTGTGCTTCGTACTTGTAATTAAATCTTTGAGTTGGTCCGGTATCATTGAGCGATCGCTTTTGTACACATAGTTGACGTACGCCGCCATGTCCTTGATCGGGGCTATGTACGTAACCTTCACACCCATTTGTTGCAAGATTCTGACAACCGCACTTTTGGTCCTTGGTGAAGGTTGCTGACCGGGCGTCTGACAAACACAACTGAACACGCCATGGGTATGCGGATTGGCGCTTCTCCCTTGCTCTCTTGGGCCCCAGTATAAGACAAACGTTGGGCCGCTCTGGATGCGATTTTCTCCATTTATATCTACATCTGTTGTTATGGCCCATTTGCGGCTTCTTGTACTCTCGCTCGTAGAGCTCTCGGATCCAATGACATTCACGTTCGCGTCTGCGGGCATGCTCACTAGCAGTTTCAGTTTCAGATTTTGTTATATAATTATCTATAATTCGATCAGTCTCTGTTTTGCAAGGAAACATCTGTAAGGTTACATATTTTTAATAAGCATGCAAACTGAAATAAACGGAACCATAAATCATGCAAACAAAAAACGTAAAATAAAATATATTCATTTGGTCGTTGATAAACAGATTTTTGCTGACATCGTATAAGGAATTGCTATGTAGTTGTCCTCCTTTGCTGCGAACCCGTCGTCTGTGGTTTTGTAAGAGGCTGCTTGTAGGTCCTTTGTCACCGAGTCTGCATAGACTACCATCTGTGTCAGCATTGCTTTCGAGGTCGGTGCTGGACATTTGGTAATGTCGTACCATGGGGTTTCGAATGCTGTGTTGATTGTATCTGCTGTCTGGTTGGTACTGGTCATCCCCACTGTATGTGAATCCCTCTGCATGAATTGCATCGGTATCGAAGTGAAGTCTTCTCCGAGTTGATACCTTTTTAAGCTTTTGTTGTGGCTTAGGGGAAACTCGTACACATTGATGTTTGCTCCTGTCATGCTGGAGTCCTGAAATCCCAAGTCGAATTGGTTCGCCCGCAACAGTGAATCCTTTTCCCACGCTATGTCCATGAATATCAATGGGCTTGCTCTTCCCCCGTTTCCCCCTCCGTCTGGATTGGCTGTGTGGAGTCGATTCATACTGACGCATGGCCACAAGGTTACTTCCCAATCCTTGAGTTGTACAGAGTTGTTATCGAGCTCAGCGAGGTAGAACTCAGAGTCCCGATCCCACCGATGTCCGTGAACCGCCATCTGCTACCTGATTGCGTACCTCTGTAGTCTAGACCAAGGTTGATCTGTCTGCCGATTACTGATGAGGTTACGATGCTTTTATTCGGTAGAGATGGTAACGTTATTGCATTGGCCCCTGCTGATCCACCGTCGTAATTATTATTGCCTATCCAGTTTTGTCATGGTTGGAATGTCCCCCGTACTGTTCCACTGTTAGTGTAAAACCACAGGAAGCCCTTTGTTCTTACTTCAATCTCACAGTACCCTCTCATCAATGGTCTTATTGGTATAGGTACAGTTCTGGATCTATTGCCTGAAGTTGGGTTACCCTCTACACCGGTTCCCATTCGAGCCTGCTTAGCTGCTGGCCCATAATCATCACCATCTATTTCGTCATCTTCCACATCACGCTTGAATGACACGGGATAAAACTTACCTGGCTTTCATTTAACCGTACAGTGACGTCGCTAAAATAGAAGATTTAGTTTGAATTATCGTCAGTAAACCATTGGGATCAATTAAATTTGCCAGAGGAGGTTGTTAGCAGTGATGGGGAGACTCGAGTCAGTGACTCGACTCGAGTCACCTTTTCAAAAGACTCGAGTCTCAGTTGTGAAAAGACTCGAGTCTCAGTTGTGAAAAGACTCGACTTTACTCGGACTCATTATTTCACCAACAAAAACGGAAATTTCTTATAATGGATAACCTGTTCAGTTGGCTTCAACCAAACAACAGCGGCAATTTACTGTGCGATGCGATGTTATTTCTGCTTAATTTTAACGTAACGAAGTCGCTGCTAATGCACAAAAACTTTATTAGGCGTTGTACTTATTGCTGGCTTTAAGCGTTGTACTTATAGCTTGGGTTAAGTATCAAATGCAGTACATGTCAAAGCCAAGTATTCGCTTTTATAAGCGCTTATATTCCTGAACAAACGCTCCAGCGCATGCAGTAAAATATGAATTTTTGGTTTTGAAAAACTTCTTTGAACAGATTGACGTTTTTTTTCACGCTGTTTAATGAGTGTCAACTAACGTGTTTCATTAAAGTTGACCCTACTCTAAGAAAGGGACGTTGATGGGATTTGTTCATTGTCATGAAGCGGTGTCCGTTTTAAGTTAAAAAAGGCGCGATGAACCATTCAAATAGATTAACTATCTCAACCTTTTAGCAAAAACTTTTTGTGACTTGCCTCGACTCGAATTGCTAATGACTCGACTTGAGACTCGAACCCTACTGACTTGACTTCACTTGAGACTCGACTGATAGGACTCGTTACCCAACCCTGGTTGTTAGAGACCTTTTGTGTGAAACTATGGACGATGACTTGCCTGAACAACCGACTAGTCGTAATTTTGAAGCAGACTCGTTGCCTACCGAAAACCAAGTGCGGCACTTCATCTTCACATGGCTCTCGGATAAAGATCATGAAAAAAGCTTCGGGTTGTTCAAAATATCCTTCAGATGATTTCTTATATTTTTTTGCAATACATGTATTTAAAGCTGTCAAAGCAAACGAACAGCAAGTTAGATCCTTCACATGTCTGCAAAATAATATTGTATATTGTAAATCTTTTCTTCAAAGTGTTGTCACATGCATTTGCCAAAAAAATTGTTTTTAAAAAAAATGCAAACAGACAGTGGTCCAGGCATTTTTCCACCTTTTATCTGTTTAATAATTTTGCGTTGAGTCAAGTGTTGTATGCCATACGAAACTTAAAAACGTCTGGATTTTGGGAGCTTCGCCCAAGTTGCATCTGTAATTTGTAACCATGTACCAATTATTCCTAACGCCGTTAGATTTTTTCAGGAAGTGTGAACATAGTAGCAAACCAAATTTCCGAAAAATGCCTCCAAGTTGTCTTGAGTAAAAGTATGAAAACAAACATACTAAATATCCTCTCTTTGAAGCAATTGCTTGAACAATTCAATGTAATTGTTTGTAGTAAAAATCAGTCCAGTGAGAGTTGGCGCTTATACTCTCCAGCATGCTTCTCCTCCACCAAGTTCTAAACATTGTTAGTGGATGATTGGAATACTTGAGTTGTCATCAATTTGAAAAAACTGCTACTGTAGTAACTTCCACGACATTATTTTCTCAACAACTTTTGCAAAAAAGCTATCCGTGCAACACTTGCATTGGACATTCGACAGAGCAATTCATTACATCAAACCATCTAAGTCATGCAAGCTTCAAAAAAATGCAGTCATAAATGGTTTATGACAAATGATACTCTGCAAATAGAAGCACAAACTTGGATGTGCCCAAAGCACTTGGCATGGATTCCAAACCCTTTCCAACTTAAGGTATCTGTTGCAAGTCCTAAATGGTTGTTGTGCAATATGAATTATATCCATGTTTGTTTTGGTGCCAACAAAAATGGCTCATATTTGAAACATGATGTTGTTTACTTCATTAAACTTTAAATCAGTAATCTCAGTGCATTTCAAGAGATAAACATGAGAAAGTTTGGTGTTGTAAGGTAAACACAGTGATCAGTACTAAGCATGCTGTAATTATTATAACTACTACAAACAGCTTTGAAATTACAATTTTTTTTGTAAATGTTAAGAGGTTGAAGAGAGCCTAAGACAGCAATTTGGATCAGAACGAGATGATGCACATCCTCTTGTCTGCTGAAGGAAAGAGCCATTTTCATTGAATTCATGATATAAATGAATGGAAATTACTTCTCATTGCACACAATCAATTATACCCCTTGCAGATGGTTTAATTTTAAGAGGTTGAAGAGAGCCTAAGACAGCAATTTGGATCAGAACGAGATGATGCACATCCTCTTGTCTGCTGAAGGAAAGAGCCATTCTCATTGGATTTATGATATAAATGCATGGAAATTACTTCTCATTGCACACAATCAATTATTGCAGATGGTTTGTTCTAACACTACAGCAAAATTGTTTTGCCCGTGCAGCTAGTTGTTAGGTTAAATTTGTGAACTAAAATGTTAGAATTTCATTTTACTGAAAGGATTCAGTGCAATATGAGCTTTTGACAATTTGGTTCTGCTTACAGTGCTGGCAAAAAAATCTTTTACACTCGGTCGGCAAAAAACAACAACTTTACACGTAAATTCTGCATTAGTTTTTAGCTTACGTTTTCCGCCAAAAGCATTGTGTTACAAAAACGCTTCTAGTTATGTCATAAGCTACTGTCTGGCTACACTTCACCGCAAAGCCATTGCTATGCGTGCCTAGTGCCTACTTTTCAGGTTCGTGAATAGTAACGTCGGTGAAATCACACAATATTTTGTATTTTCCTAAAGTTTCGAGGTCTTCCAAAATTTGATTCAAACACGAAAATGGGTCGAAAAAAGATGCAAATGGAAGAAAAATCTCGTGCCTTGACTTTGTTAAAGAATTTTTCTTTGTTAAGAATTGACTTTCTAGCAACTGTTGGTGTTATTTTTTTAAGTAAGTTAAGGCATGGCATTGCTCCACACCTTGACATAATTTTGGTTCCTTTTCTTAATAAATCCTCATCTTTAAAATGCAATTCACATATGCCAGCTCTGCAACATACCCAAATAAAACTATTTTTACAGTAACAATTCTTTTCAAAAATAATGTCGCCTGCTTCGGAATCCCGCATGGCCAACAGAAAATTAGTTAAACTTTGTCTATGGTTGCGTTCTTTTTCGCATTTTGCAAGGTGTGGTCGCCGTACACCGAAAACGTCTTGCATTTGGCACCTTGTGCTTTTGCAAATTTTACATACCATTACATCCCGGCACTGCGCAGTGAGTTACGCCCATTTCATTTTTAAAAAACAACTCTTTTGTACTAAGATTTCCTATTTTTCTACATTTAGCAACACAAAACACTAACAATGCGCTGGATTTTATTCCGTGTCAGTGATGCGTGACGAGAACAATGAGTTGACGTTTCTGGTTGTAGAGTTCTTTGGTTAAATTCTGCACAATAGAAATATCCGGTGGCCACTTACATGCATCATTGCCAACCGACCATCCTTTAAGCACAACATCAATGGCGACATCAGCAAATTTTACGTACATAATTGTATTTTGAAGTATAATAATGGCTTTTTTCGTTTAAACCATACACTTTGTACATTCACATAATGCTGAACGATGAAACGTAAACTAGTATTAATATCACGGATGTTACACACTTTGTAAACCAGAAGTCGTGCATTTTTGATGCCAGATTTGTTTTCTGGTCTAGCTAAGCTTTGCATAATTGGGAAATTTAGTTTAAGCATTAGAATTTTCTTTGTACAGCTTAAAATCACCCCGCAAACTCTTGTCTGTGATGTGCAGAAATGTTATTTCGTTTTATAGACGTTTATTATATAGACGTGCGCCATCTTCGTTAGTGCAGATGCAGCGAAATGTTTTTTTCTAGGCGGTTTCGAGCAAACCTGACCCACATGTCGCATACATCACCTTCACGCATCAGATTTATTGAAACTAGTGCAACATAGTTGAACACTTTCGAGTATAGGCAGATCTAAGATTATGTTGTCGTGTAATGCTTGCAGTGAGTCAGCCTGGATAATACCCTGCATAATTCTAGATACAATCTCTGGATTAACTGAATTCTTTAACAATATAGATTTGACACTCATGCTTCGATGCAACACTTGGTTGGTAAATAGATTCTTCCGCTCAATGTAGAGTAAATGTTATTTGGCTTGGCAACATTTCCAGAGGCCAGCAAACACGGTTAGTTTTGGCCAAGTCCACTACGGTCGCCAATTGCAATCAAGGTACGTTGGGCCTGGGTCGGCCTTTTTTCAAGTAATTCTTTGCAAAGTCCTCCTTTGACACCTTTTTAAATATGACGAAGATTCTTCTTTTAATGAATAAGGAATTTTATAGAGATAAGAAAGTGGTTCATTTGGATGCCCTTTTTGTTATTGTCATTACACCGTCACTTATGCCCTTTCCCCCCCCCCCCCCCCGTGGATTAAAACAATCCTGTTTTTGTCATTATTTTGGTTTATACTGTGATTCCCATCACTGAGTGGAAATGTAGAGTCTGAAGAATGTGAGCAAAAACATTCATTTAAAAAAACTATCTGAAGAAGTTTGTACTTCATCCTACAAAGAATAAATTTGTTTTGCAACAATAAAAATGTATAATTAAACAACGTTTGTCCACAATGTCAAAAATAGTACAAGTGATAATCATACTTTTTACCGCCATCATCTGATGACATAGGTAAGTAAGTCAGGGGTTTAAGTGTGGTATGTGTACATTGCATTCTTTATTGTAAGTGTAAATATGCGCCTTGTTAAGTAACACAATTATAACTAGTAATTCGACCGCAGCATAGAAAATGCCAGATTTAATTTCCTTTGCACAAGCATTAGGTCCCTTCCTCGCTGCTATGCCCACGGTCATAAGTGGTTGCCCTCGCGACGTTGATCCAGTCCAAGAGTTCTCCGTCTGTGACGTCATCTTCACAAACATATCCGTGCTTGTTTTAGGTATTTGAGGTACGTGTTGCTCTGCCTCTTTTTTCAATCTTTCTGAATTTTTCTTTTTTGTTTTTTCTTCAATATCAGCCATATCTCCTTTCCTACGCCCTTTTCTTGCTTCCTTGTTTGCCTTACATGTTTGTGATCATTTCCCAATTTGGTTTGTAACGACATGTCTCTCCTTCCGGTTCCAGTTGACTTCGTGCCAGATTTGTCCACAGAAATTTTTCTCCTATAGCACTATTTTGATTGCAATGAATACGGTGCAATTTGTTGAAAAAAGCAGCTTCTAAAATAGTTTGCCGTTTAGGAGAGGAACGAAAGAAATGGATCACGTCGGATAGAACTTTCAAAGTTCTCCGAATATCCTTTACTTCACAAGATTGCATTAGAACCGGATTTAGACAACGTGGTGCACAATGGGTGTGTAACAGCAATCGGATGATTTCGCAGAATGTACGACTGTACGTCACGATATCGTCCCGGCATATTGACTGCGCCGTCGTACCCCTGGCAGATTCTTCACTTTAACAAAACCTAGGAACACTTCTTTAATGCACCAATCAGGTCAAAGCGGATCGACAGACTTTTGTTTGGGCTAGCGTACAGTGACGGACAACTGCTCATTACCAACGACATCTGTAGTTTCGTCAGCAAGGAGGGAAAAATAAATGGTTTGATTTATATACACAGAAGTTGTTGTAGTGTCATGACTAGATGAAGACGAAAGAGATACTACCTCATTGTGGCCAAATGGCTCGCTCACTGATGGTGTATGCTGTGTGGTGGATGAGGTCTGCTTGCACTTAAAAAAGACTCTAAACTGGACTGCCTCATGTTTATTTTTTGTATGCCTATTGTAACCCTGTAAAATAACATGCACATATTTTTCCTGTATGAAATTCTTCCTAGTTATACTACATTCGCCGACTACTTGCAAGTTTCTATGCCAAACACTGTGCTTAGTAGGAAAACGGTAACTGCTAAATTTGCTTTAACACAATAATCTAGCAGATGCTGAGTGTGTTGGCATAAGAACTATGTCATTATGGTGTTTAATTTTTTGGTTTAAATTCAAAGCTCTTTTAACTTATATAGATAAAGCATATATTTCTTCAATTAACACTAATTCTGGTAACAAAAACTATCAATCTGCAATATTTTTTCCCTCCTGATTTGTAACTGCTGCGTCATAAAGCGTTTTGTTTTCTGTCAATACCACTGTGTTAAAATAATTAAAAATCTGCTGAAAGTAATGTCGTATCATTTCAAAGCGTGCAAGTTAGTCGGCATTTTTGGCGTTGCGAAGGTATCCATTTCCACATTTATATTTTGATCGAATTTTTTTTCAAAAAATTTTAAGTTACAGCCAACATGTAACAATCACGTAAATATTTCAAGCAACAAACATGCTACACAAATCTGAAAAAATTAAGCTGAAAACACAAAAATGTGATTTACACTATTTTATTGTAACATTTGCCACAGTATAATGTTTGTGTTTTGTTAAAAAAATAGGTCGAACACTGCGGCAAATGTAACTGTTACTAGGGACGTTCCAGCTAGCGGTTGCACGTTTTCGCCACCTGCGATGTTAATTACAGGCAGAGCCAGTGGAGCAGTCTTGAGGTGCCGAAAAGATGGCACGTCAAAGTATAGCAAAATACTAACCGACGTATAAACCGCGGACACCCGCCAATTTGTTTTCTAGATCCGCCCCTGGCTGAGCAGAATCTAAAAACTGAGTAGGACTTAGCTCAGTAGTACCATTAGCAGGTGTAGTGGAATTAGTAGGCTTGGATCCTGCACTGAAAATATACACTACTAATCCTTTGCATTTGTTTGCAAAGGTCAACTTCACGCATTAATATTAAACTATACATTTTTCATGTAATCTGTTCGGGATTCAAGTATAAAAAGCTATGTCTGTCCAGCAACTACCCGATAAAAAGGTCTCTACAAATCATATGTATAGGCCATCTTTTCCAATGCTTGTCTTGAACTTAGAACTTTCTCATATGGATGGCTCACATCATAAATCCTTTCAGCAACCAACACCCTCTGCTCTTGCTACTGCACTTTGAACTGCTTTGCTTTACCTTTCATCCTCGTGGCTATCAGTTTTCTGATTTCTGTCACAGTTAGCAAAAATATTGCATTGAAATGGGAGGATGACATTTTTTGCTTGCAATTTTTTTTACAGAGAAAGATGGGAAAACATAGTCTCGCTCCTCGCAGTTACTTTTTGAATACACCCAAATGTGGTTAGAGGTTATCTATAAAGCATTTAATTCTTCAGTAGATATAACTATGCCCCCATGTCGTTTCTTTTCTTTTTGTTCTTCCACCATTATTCGCCAGATCCCTTCTTCAACTACTTTAGCTTCCTGAAGTTCTTTGATTTTCATTCCAGTAAATAATGATGAACGATATCCACGTCTACATATTTTGCGTGCAAAAATGCTGCCACATATTGTTTTGTCGAGTCCAGTTTCGGAAGGCTTTTGTGCATTAATTTTTCTACTTCCTTTTTATGTTCACTATTCATTGGATATTCCAAGCCTTCAAGTTTTATTCGTGCTTTCTCCTTCACATAACTTTCTCTCTTTTCTTTTCTCTGTCTTTGCTTTAACAACCAGTCCTTTACATATACTTTCATTCTCTTTACTGCACCTTTGTTGCATTCATTATATTCCAATTGGAAAAACTCCAAAAAATTTAAAAGGGTAGACAAATAGACAGATTTTGTACCATCTCCCCCCTCACGGTTCAACCTTTCACACAAATTTCTATAAACCTGTAAGGGATGGTGTAAAGTGTTTTATATCTTGCAGCAAGCAAGACATTTGCTTACAGTAAGTTTTCGCTGTGCTTTCATCTACTGCCTGTCCCTTTCCACTGCCGATTTCCATCATGTATATTTGATATCTTGCCAAAATGGATTTTAGTCTGCTTTGTCCAAGATCGCACTCACTTCTCATCTTCTTTATTTCTGAGTTAGTCAACATCATCTCCTTATGCATGTTTTTATGTGGCTCTCTAGCCATTTTACAAAACCTGCGAAATTTCCAATTGTTACTTTTAGCTGGCTATCATACAGAAACTCCTCTTTCTTTATATTGGGATGTATTTCTTTTTCTGTGATGTGTGCGCTGACCGCGATTTTTGCCATCTTCTACCGCCTCCACTGCTACTACTGCAGGACCCATTCCGTCATAAAATAATGAAGGAACTGCGAATGTGCAAACTACACGAAGCAAAATACAAGTACAGTATTGCATGTGCATTTTCTGCACAAATGTAAACATTAGAAGGGAACAGGTGGATTACTCAACCTTACAGAACAGATGGCACACCTATTACAATGAACCTTCTTTTTCTTTGATAGCCTGTACCACACACAAACATACATGCTATTGCACACGTTTATATATATTTTCACAGCATATCATACAACTGCTATATACCTAACAGATTTTTTGTGTCTGAAACCAACATCAGAATCTGGTGATTCCGAAGAAACGTCCAAACTTGACTCATCTAAACTTGAAACATCAGTTTCAGAATCTGATTCGCATGAAGATGTCATATCTTAGCTGAATACTGTTAAAGATAATATTAGAACAGTTTCTTTACTTGTGGTGAAAAAAGAAGTTTGACGCACAGGGCAAAGCCAGCAGTTTAAAGTGTGGTGATATTCTTAATCAGTTTGACATATTTAGACAACACTGTAAAAATACTTGGGTACTGGCAACCCAAAATGATTGGGTAGAACGACCTTTTGAAATTGGGCACATTCGTTCAGACACCCAAGAAAGGATATTGGGTACATTTTACCCAAAATATTTTGGGTAGTGCACTTTTGGGTAATCACTTTTATTTTTCTTATTTGGGACAGTACCTGAAATTTTTATTTTGGGTATCAATAGCTATTTACCCAAAATTTTATTTGGGTATCAAAAACCTATTTGCCCAATGTTTTGCATTGGGTATTTTATGAATTTTTGGGTGCTTTGCGACATATAAAATTTCACTCACATTGAGCTCTTTTTTGAATGTCTTTCCAATTCAGTACAACAAAAGCATAAACAACGAAGTTTAATGACAATTAAATACCATTTTCAAGTGCATAGTTTCATTTGCATTGCAAGTTCATGCACTGACTGCTTTACATCCGGTTTTTCTATTTTAAGCCACTGTTTTTGCAAAAATGCCAAATGCACATGAAGGCAATACTCATAATTGAATACAAAATAATAGGCAAACATTGCAGTTACAGCATCAACCATGCTTAAAGGCCCGTTTACACTGGACGCAGCGTAGCGTAGCGAAGTTGGGCGAAGTTGAGCGAACGGGGTGTTTACACTGGACGTAGCGTAGCGAAGCGAAGTTGGGCGAACGTGCAACTTCTTCGGGGAAACTCTTACACACAGAAACATTTTGGCAAAGGAATACAAACCATTTAATGTTTATTTGTCAATAAATAACTTAAATCATATATATTTCACTACAGTTTGAATTAATTGACATTGTGACGTCATATTACGTGTACATATGTATCTGTTTACTGTACAGTAATAAAATGTTTGAATCACCAAGATGCAAAAAGAAAAAGTTTCCGGATTTTTCTTTGCCATATCTTGACAGGATGTCATTAAACATATGTTACCGGACCCAACTACTGTTTTCTAAGAAAAAATTCTGTCCTATTTTTGATTAAAATACCTGTCCTTTTTATGTAAAAATGATGGTCACTTTTCATGTACAACATGGAAACATAAGCCATAGCCACAAACAGTTTATTGAAAATAAAACTAACATCAAACCATTTGAAATACTGCATAATTTATTGCTTATTGGCACAGTAGTGTTCTGATGTTTAATTTAAAGCCACTTCACAACATCTGCCTTGAAGGAGACTTAGTTTCACCATCCTTGTTCATGAAATGACCATTCATCAAGATCTTTTAAATCTAAATAACAACACTCTGGTTTAGAAGTTTATTTGAGTGTTACATCTAAATTACAACACATTATAGTTTAGTTTAGCAGAGTAATTAGGTGTGAAAAATTATAGTTGGATAGTATTCACATATTAAAACTACTTTTATCTAATAATTTTTCCTACTGTACATAACATACAAAACTAGGCCACAAAATTACACCGACATTTGAGAGAATAGCATGTGGATGATGAGGCAAAAAGTATGCAAATGCCAAAATCTTAAAACATTACAAAAGTTATACTGATTAATGATACATATCAAAAATATCATTACACAATACAAACCTATATATGGTAAATCCAATCAAGCCAGACATAGGAATCCATGGTCATCCAGGAACCAGAAATCTGAAGCTTAATTTGCACACATTAAAACCAGTTTCACCTATTTAAAAAAGTTTTGTATTGACATAACACCTGGCTTGTATAACATATAGATGTCTTCATTTTACCTGCTACACAAAACATAAGTTTTCATGACTATATATCACACAAAACTTTTCTTGTAACTGCAAGTCCGCTCACATACACATCTTAGTTTGCTATAGTGACTATCCCTTCATAATATTACTATAATTCACATGTACATATTTTTTAAATTGACTGCTATGTGTTTTATTACACTTACTTCAAATTCAAGCAGTATTTTTATTGATTTAAAAAAAATAATCTACTAGTTTTACATTTTTTTAGACAGCCAACTGTTTATTTTTACTGACAAAGTAAAAATTGTTACTTTTAAACCTTCACCTAGCCTACTGTACAGTTTTCGGCAAAGTTTCTGGCAAAAATTTACGACTGTACAGGAACCTTCGCCCAACTTCGCCCAACTTTTTCGCTACGCTCACGAACCTCGGCGAATTCGCCCGAATTCGGGCGAAGGCTGCGCTCAGTGTAAACAGTCCCATTGAAATCCATTGTAGCGAAAGGTTCGCTCAACTTCGCCCAACTTCGCTACGCTACGCTCAGTGTAAACGGGCCTTAAAACTTCCATGACTGGCGTTTTCTCACAAAAAACAACAATATTTTTTATGCTGGTAATGGATCCAAACACAGCTACAAAAGACTGATGACGGTCAACCACTGCCTCTTTGATGTCGTCCATTGTTGTGTTTTCCTGGATAAAAACCCATATTTACCAAGTGAATATTTATTGTGTATGCCATTCAGGCACCAAAATTATTTTATGTGCTATAAACCCAAAATAGGGCATGCTTTTGATCAGCAGCATCAGTATGATACAACAAGTGTGCAAATAGCAACACATGACATGTTGATTGTTCAGTCAGGTCCAGCCATATATTCAACATTTAACAAGAAATCAATCACTTACAGGACAAATATCCACCAAGTAGCGTTCACTGATATGCACTTTCTTTGTGTTTGTTCTCAGCATGTTGCACAACAACCAGCAAGCAATGATAACAGATATATCTAAAATAAAACATGGTTTAAATATTTCGCGATCACAAAATGACAAATCAGTCTTTCATTAAAGATTAAAGCTTTAAAACAATACAACTATTGTGTTTTGTCTAGTGATAAGCATTATTTTCATTATACTGTATATTCAATATCAACTTAATGTCTGCATTTTTCATTCAACACATACAGTACACTGAATTTCCAGCAGTATGTGCACACTCTCACCTAATGATAGTGATTCCTCATCAGAATTTTGAATCGGCAAGTGCTGTAGTGTCCTTCTTATCAAAGGAGAGTGTGTCTGCGATTGTGCATGTGTGATGATTTTGTGAAAGATAGTGTCACAACTACATATATTTACAATTCTTTTCAATTCTTGAACCAGCTGAAAGAAATAGAAGCATAATTAACAGTTTTATATCAAATTTAAAGACATGCATTTTTTGCATTTACCTCACTATACATAGCAAGAGCAGGCCACTCCTTCACAACAACAGTAACAGTTGGGTTTGTTGCCATAAAGTTTCGTCATAGTGGAAATGTTTTTTCCATTAATTCAAAAATCAGTCTCTTGTTTCTTTGAGCGCTTGGTTTTTGAAATTCATCGCCCAACAACTAAAAGCAACAGAAATGTAATAATGACATACATACAGTTTTTATTGTTACAAATACATGCTTTCCTCAGCTTGCATAATAAGTTACTCCAATCAAACCAATTTGCAAAAAGCCTTTGGTGTCTTAACACAAAACACAAGTAAAATAATTGGGCAGTCACTAAACAAAACTTACTTCTTTGCAATGATTCATTTCAACCAGGTCACTGTCTTCCATGTAAGTAGATTTCCTCCGTTTTGCCAATACTGTTGAAGCCGTTCCACTAGAGTTGTTTTTTGCACGTTTTGATTGTGATTTGATGTTGTTTAAGCGACGATGTTGTTTTAATTGAGTATTCAGTTTTTGTGTAACTTTTTGTAACCAGAAAGTCTGAAAAAACAGTATTCTTACTTTTTTCAAACAACAGTCAGTGTAAAAACTGCTTACCTTTGCTTGTTCTTCAGACAAACTAAGTGATGCTTTTCCCAATTTGACAAGGGCATTTATTGCTGACCTTCGGGTTGATCTGGTTGGATGACTATACACAGTAGACATACATAAAAACAAATTAATACATCTATTTCAACTGGGTAAACAGAAAGCAGACTGCACCTAGGATACAATTTTATACCTTTAGTTATTGCAGATGTTACTTCTACATACATATAGACATATAAAGTTTAATACATCTATTTTAACTTGGCAAATGAAATACGGACTGTATACCTTTCATACAGTTTCATGACTCTAATTATTTCAGATGTAATTTCTTTTTTTCCTCTAGTGGTTATCTCTCCAGTGCGAATCAAATCCTTTGCATAAAATCCAAATTCACATTTGTCTATGGGAAACTGTTTCGGCAATGGCCTTGTTATGTTAGGAAGATCAACACTACTGTTGAGTGATGAACTTGATAAGCTCTCGCTATCCTCAGAGCTTGACAAAGGTTCGGTATCAGAACCTGAATTTTCTGGCAAAAATGCTGTTGGAACAACATGGATAGCTTTAAGTGCTCCAAAAACCTTAAGTGTCCTCTTGGGATTCCTGGCAATATTTTGAACATAATGTCCAATTCTAGCACAGAAGAGAGGGCTTTTCCATCAAGTTTGTTTTCTGAACATTAAGCCAAAATTATAACACGCTTTAAAAAACTGTAATATGGAACTTAAAAATGCAATAACAATGTGATGAAAAATCTCACCAAAAAAGGCCTCACACACTTTCTCCTGGTCTTCACTGTCCTCATTTTTTAGTGCAGACCTAACAATTTCAACCACTTCATTTACTGACAAATCCATAATTCAAACCTATACTGAATAGCTTTATCATGCAAGTTCAAAGTTTGTAAAAACAACAAACAAAACATTAATATAAAAATAAAGTTCAAAGTACAAAGATTTATAACGTGAAAACTACTTGTTTAAAACCTGCCACTGCAACATCGCTGTCTCGTGTTATCCACAAAGCGCGCCTTTTTGCGGCGATGGGAGGACGACCAGTGTGGGTCGCGCGCCAAATTTAAATTCAAAATTTCAAAGCAAATTTTCTCTCAATTTACAAAGATCTGTGGAAAATCAGCAGTGTTAGTTTTGCTTCGCATAATTGTACTAAGTGAGTGTGTGTAGCTAAAACGTATCGTGTTCATAAATAGCCAAAAAATAATTATTAAGTCTTCCCTCTCATCCGATGCGCATGCAAATAGTTGTTGAGCAATAGTTTCAGGCGCGCATGCTCACTCATGTCATGTGTCGCTTGTAAGCGGTTTTCCGAAAGTGGAAAGGTGGGTAAGATTCGAGACAAGTGTTTTGGAGTCTAAGCACTCATTAGATTTAAACATTTTACACTTTGCGATTTCAGAGTGAGGTCTGTAGGTGACCAAGGTAATATTGTCACATAATCTGTGTTGAGTCGTGTTAGTTTGAAGGATATGGAACTAGAAGTCAAGATTTTGTACATGTGCACTTCTGCAGAAGGAAATTTCACAGTGAAATGGCAGTAAAAAGGCATATTTTTGGTGCTCATTGTTACGACAGAGGATTCAATCTTGAATGCAATGTTGATGGGTGTTCTGCTTGCTTGAATGACAAAGTTTCTCTGCTAAGCACATGTATAGAAGACACAATGGAAAGCTCTGGCGAATGCCCAATACATGGTTTGAAATTATATCTACAAATTATGCATTTGGGAATGAATACGAACAGCAAGTTGTGGCCTTGCACGATGACATACTGGAACAAATTGATGATACAATTTGCAATGATCTGACAACACCACAAACCAGCAGTGAGTCTGTTGTAGATATGGATATGGAGTCCCATTATGACAGTGAACATGATGATATAAGTAACATGGACTTAGACATTAGTACCTTCAACATGACATTAAAACATGTTCACACCAGACAACAAGAAATGGCTGTTTCACTGTGCAAACTTAAAAGTGATTGTAATTTAACTGAGTCCTCCTTGCATACTATACAAGTTTGGGTGGAGGCTCTTCTTGAGGAATGTGTTAGAACTGTTATAGGAGGAATTAAATGTTCTTCAAATGCTACCAGTTTTTCAAACTTTGAAGATGTTTTTCAGTTGGGATTGGGTTTGGCAAATCCTTTTCGTGACATACAGATGGAATATCAAAGAAAGGCTCTGCTTCCAAGCTTGGCCGTAAGTGCTATTTGGTATACCACCATATGTTGGAGCATGTGTGTTTCAAATAGGTATAAAAATTATTAATTTTAGGCTCCAACAAGGCACATACTTTTTGAATGTCCCCGAAATGGATCACAACTGGGCATGAAGCACCATTCACTTGAATACATTTCTTTGATTGATCTTCTGAGAAGTTTGATTGAAAATTCCAGCATTTACCAACAGGTAATTTTGTGTCCGGCTTCAATAAATTGCAACGGTACATGTGACAAACGTATAAAATCTTGATGACAGGTGAAACAGTGGGAAAATGAAGACCATTATTTGTATGAAAGCTTTACCAATGCAGACTATGCGGAAAAACATGATCTCTTTTCATGTAACTCCGGTTTTGCAGCTTTTGTTTTACTATGATGGATATGATCAGATATGTGCCCCAATTACCTTGTATTTGGTACATACATATTAAAATGTTGTTTCAGGCATGATATATTTTTCAATCTTAAATGTCCATCCAAAACTGACTTCATCTGTGCATAGAATTTTTTTGAATACATTGTTCCACACAACTGATTTGAAACACCCACAAATTGGTTGGAAGAAGATACTGGAGCCACTCAACAAGGAATTGAAATTGTTGGAAAAAGTAAGATTCCTTTTTGCTTGTGTTGGCACCTTGAAATGCAAATATGTAGCACACCAAAAATTTTTTGCAGGAGGGTATGGAATTAACTATTTCTGGCAAAACTACAAGAGTAAAAGCCACAATAGCATAAATGTCTTTGGATAATTTAGCAGCCCATTCCATTTTTGGATTCACTGAACGGTTTTCAGGTTCAAATACATTTGTCTCCAGATACTGCTTATGTACTGGCAGTGATATACAAACTAAGGTATGCATAAACTAGTTTATTAAGAATATCGGGCATTTATATTTTAGCAATAAACATTTTTATCGGAGTTGTTTGCTTTCAGAACTCCTACAAACAATGCCCATTAAGAACAAAAGAAAATTATGAAAGTTCAGTTCAAATTGTTGAAGCCAGAGGAAAAAATCATAATGGAATTAAAATGCGCTGTCCAATAAATTCTATTTACTTTCATCCAACTGAGAATTATGCTGCAGACATACATCATGATTTGTTTGAGGGTTCCATCCCATACATTTTGAAACTGACCTTACAGGTATATATTTTTAGTTGCATATACTTTGCCTTCTCCACCAATATATATGTTTAACAAATGTGGTTTATTTTGTTAAGAGTTTAATATTTCAAAAAAAATTCTTCACACTTCAAAGTTTGAATGCAAAGATAGACTGTTTTCAATATGGTGTTGATCAAAAAAACAAACCAACAATAATTTCTCACAGCAAATTGTTGGATGATAAAAGCAAACATTTACGACAAAATGGTAAGTTTTGCTATTTTGAGAAATAGCCAATTTCATTTGTGATAGCCAGTATTTTTGCCTTGCAGCCTCCCAATATTGGTGCTTGTTTAGAACTTTGCCTATGCTGGTTGGAAACTATATTCCAGATGGAGATGAAGTTTGGGAATTGTATTTATTGTTTTTGGACATTGTTGACATGTGCTGTTCTCCCAGAATTGCAGATGAAACAGTTCTTGAACTTGAGGTTGATTTAAAATGTTTCATTCAACATTTTCACCACATTTATCCCGAGGCTGTTATAATCCCCAAGTCCCAGGCTAATTAAAATGGTTGGACCTTTAACTCAATTTTCATGCATGCGATTTGAATCTAAACACAAAGAGATGAAACAAATCATATCTAGAAGCAACTGCTATAAAAATGTGCCATACACCATTGCAGTTCAACACCAGCTACAATTGGCATCAACCATGTTGAAAAGGGACATATTTTCTTTTGATTGTGATATCAAGAATTTTACGTTAGTAAGTCCAAGTATAGCATTTCAATTGTTCGATACCACTCCCACTAATGAGCGATACTTGCAAAAAACTGAACATCTAATTTATGAAGGAATTACATATTTTAAATCCTGCATCTTGTGCAGCAGTGTCAGTGAAGATGGTGTGCCGAATTTTATGCAAGTTGACAGTATTTATCTGAGTAAGTTGTGTGGTGCTATATTTGTTGGTAACCAACTTGGCATAATATCATACTCCCAACATTTCCATGGTTGGTCAATTCATAATACCTTTGTCAATGAATATGTTGTGCAAAAGAAAATCACTTATCCCCATCCGATGCCATTGCGCTCACCGTTTGGTTGCTTTAAAAAGTTTGTGTGTCCCAAATTCAGACTAGAGGCTTGCTGTTGAAATTGTTAATGTGTGTCAATGTGCATGTTTCATAAAACCACAGAGTTCTTTTGTCACTTACTGTAAAAAGGGCAATAAATGCTTTCATAGTGTTCATTACAATGCCTTTATATTTGTCAGCTTCATTTAATGCATTTTGATGTTGCCCCAAAAAAGTAATGATTTTCTATTTGAACAAGGTACTAAGGTATTGTGGTAAATTAACAGTAAAAAATAATAAAAAAATTGCAATGTCTACATCTACTCCAAAAAAGGCTGGACAAACATCACAGTCAACATGGATAAATAAAATTGATGTTGTATTGCAACAAACAAAAGAAAACAACAAAAAGATGGATACAATGATGGAAGAGATTCAAACTATTAGGAAAAGTCAGCAATTTCTCTCTGAGAAATATGATTGCATCCTAAAAAAGGTAACAGAAAACGATGAAGAACTCAAAAAAGTAAAAACAGAACATGTATCACTGAAAAACGAGATTGAAGGAATGAAAAAAATAATAAGTGAAAGCAAAACCAAAATAAATGAACTAGAGCAATATGGAAGAAGGGACTGTTTAGAATTCAAAGGCATAAAGTACAACAACACGGAAAACACTGATGAGATTGTCATAGCGGTGTCAAAACAAGTTGGTGTGACCATAACAAAATCTGACTTAAGTGTATCACACAGGATTGGAGTGTTGAAAAATGTCCACAGAAAAGATCCGCCAACTATAATTGCAAAATTTACAACCAGGAAGGTACGTGACCAAATATACAGCCAAAGGGGAAAATTTCGACAAGCTAGACTAGACAACAATTCAAAAATTTACATCAATGAAAGCTTGACAAAAATAAACCGACAGCTATTTAATAGCTGTCTCCAACACAAAAAATCGGCTAATTTCAAATACATCTGGACAAAAAATGGAACAATTCTATTAAAAAAAGATGATGATAGCCAAACAATTGCTATTCGGAATACAGAAGACATGAATCTCCACAAAATTCCACTTAATGATCATGAAGCCTCAACAACAGCCTAAAGCGTTGTATGTATGTGTTTATGTCATTATCTACTTTATTATTAATGGTGCTACACTGTCAAATGAACACTAAATTTGAAAATGACTAACAACGGGGCAAAATATGTTGATATGCATGAATATAATTCCTTACTTTCTAATGTCAATAGCAATAATATTGTGTTGGTTCACTTTAATGTAAGAAGCTTATCAAAAAAACCACAATCTTCTAGAAGAGTTTATTAATACCTGCAACACACAGCCAGATGTCATTGCCATCTCTGAAACTAAACTTAATGACCATACCTCTTCAAATGTGGACATATCTGGCTACAGGTTTGTGCACCATGACTCTGAAACCCATGCTGGTGGAGTTGGCCTGTATGTAAAAAATTCACTTAACTTCACAATTACCCACACATACCTCATTACAATGCCAAAATGTGAAAACATATGGATTAATCTAAAGCTTCAGGACACAAAATATGCAATAATAGGGGTAATCTACAGGCATCCAAATTACAACATTTCTGAATTTCACAAAAACCTAAAAAAATGCCTGTTTGCTTTGACCAAAAAGAAAACTTTGTTCTACATTCTTGGTGATTTTAATATTGACCTCAATGCTGACACTTTACAATGCCACAACTACAAAGACATGATAGAAAGCCTAAATGTAAAATCACTAATTAACACATATTCTCACATAGCTCCTTCACTTACAAAATCTGCAATCGATCACATTGATACAAATAATGATACAGGACAGCACATACCTGGTTTAATAGAATTCGACATATCTGATCATCTTCCAATATTTGTAATCATCAAGCACATCCCACATAAAACTGCAACCACATTCCGGAAATTCAGAACCTACAAAAACTTTAACTCCCAAAACTACTGTGAAGATATATTGCAAATTCAAGAAAACATTGCACCACTTTTGTCTGTTGAAGAAAAAATAATACAAATGATTTCACTTTTACAAACAATAACAAACAAACATGCACCATATATAACATTACCAAAAAAGGCCTATCACAAACACAAACCATGGATCACAATGGGTATTCTAAATTCGATAACTACCAAAAACAAAATGTACAAAAAAACTCTCCACACAAGCAACAACAACATTATAACAACTTACAAAATTTATGCAAAAACACTTAAAAACGTCATAACGAAATCAAAACAAATTTACTACACAAACATTTTTATAGCGAATAAAAATAATCCCAGGAAAACCTGGAAGGTAATTAAAAATATCACTTCACAAAAAAAAAAACGAAAACAACATAAAACAACAGTTATTGTAAACTTACAGCAAATCACAGATCCTGCAGCAATAGCCAACACATTCAACAATTACTTTTCCACAGTTGGTAGTAATATGGCAAGTAAAATTCCATCCACCCCACAATCTCCATTATCATTTCTCCCCCATCCTACTTTCAAATCATTTTCATTTGCACCCATAGACATCAGTGAGGTATACAACATCATATTAGCATTGAATGAAAGGAAGGCACCAGGACCATATGATATACCAGTAAAGTTATTCAAGTTTGCAGCACCATATCTATCTCCCCTGTTATGTGACACATTTAATGAATGTGTAAATTCCAGTGTGTACCCAAACTGCCTTAAACTGGCAAAAGTCATTCCTATTTTGAAAGGGGGGAATTCTCAGGAAACATCCAATTACAGACCCATATCTCTTTTACCAACTGTGTCAAAAATTTTCGAACGATTAATTTACAACAGAATGACAGACTATCTGCACAAGTTCAAATTTCTCACCAAGTTCCAAAATGGCTTCAGACCTAAACACTCGACCGGATTGACCATAGCTGAAATACATGACAAACTTGTTTCAAATTGTGATAATGGCAACATCACCTGCGGAATTTTTCTGGATTTGGCAAAGGCATTTGACACTGTCGACCACTCCATACTGTTACAAAAACTGGCTTGTTATGGATTCAGAGGTCATATATCAGACTTTTTTAAAAGTTACCTATCAAATCGACAGCAATTTACTCACATCCATCCCAATCACGATTCTTGCTGCCAAACAACAACTTGTGGCCTTCCGCAGGGATCTATATTGGCTCCGTTACTCTTCCTTTTGTATATCAATGACCTGCCAACAGCGTCAAAATTCAACACAAGATTATTTGCAGATGATACATTCCTTTGGATGTCAGACAGAAACTTATCTGTCCTTCAAAAAAATGTCAATGACGAGTTCGGTAAAATTGATCAATGCGAGCTAACAAGCTGTCGCTAAATTACAAAAAAACAAAGTTCATGATATTTACAAACAACAGGCGCCACCATCATTCCACTTTCAAAATAATGTGCGGACAAAATTGTGCAGAAGAGGTACAAACAGTTAAATATCTTGGTGTAGTATTTGACAACAAACTAAACTTCAATACTCACATTCAATTCCTTCGCAAAAAAATTTGCCGCAGTGCAAGCATACTTGCCAAACTCAAGCATTTCATGCAATTGCCAACTCTCCGAGCCATATATTTCTCATTGGTGCAGCCATACCTTCTTCATGGAATATTAGCATGGGGTTTTGCCAGTAAAACCAATCTACAGCCAATAATATCACTTCAAAATAGGATCTTAAAAATTATTACACACAGCCCATATCGCACTTCACCAACACCCTTGTACAAAAAAACAAACATCATCAAGTTAAAAGACATTCACTTTGCAGAGGTAGTGAAACTAGTGTTTCTTTTCAAAAACATGGCTTTACCTGAGACTTTCCATCAATTTTTAACGCCAATACAACACATTCACCAGCATAACACCAGAATGGCATCTAGAGGTCAGTACTTCTTAAACCGCGTTTCGACCAAAAGAGCCCAAAACACTATATTCTATGCTAGTATAAAAATGTGGAACACTCTACCAGACAACTATAAAAATGTAAGCTTGCATACCTTCAAAAGGATAGTCAAACGCTTTCTTGTTGCCAGATATGCTCCATCCTGAAGTTTTTTTTTATACCCAACTCAGTTGGTAATGACATGCTGCCTCACCCACGTGCTAACGTAAACATGCCTTGCATTGTTTTTCAATCAACTGATCTCGCCCCAATTCCACAATCGACCAATTATGCGCATTTGCCCTCCAGCCTCATGCTTGAGTTTCTCCTACAACCGCATCTACAACGATTCGTGCTTTCGTTTTCTACAGTTGCATTACTCTGCTGCTTTCGTCTTCCATAATTTTTCTATGTTCGCTTCTCGTAATATCTATGTTCGTTATTGCATTTTGTGTTTGCCGTACTGTTTGATGCATTTTTATTTTGTTTGTCGCTCCAACACCAACATTCCACTTATCCATTCATTACCCTCCGTCCCTTCCCCTTTTCATTATTAAGTTAATAGTAACGGGTCAAGTGACTCGATGGCCAATGTTTGGCTCTCACTGACCCGGTCGCGCTTCTACTACGTTCGTTTTATTTTGGTTATGCAATTGTTTAAATTTCAAAGCGTGACAAATAAAACATTGAATTGAATTGAATTACATTTTGGTATCATACCAATGTACACAATTTCACATTTTTGGGTAAAATCTACCCAATGCACCTTGTGATTTGGCATTTGGTATCATGTCATTTTACCCAATAAACATTTTGGGTAGAACAATGAAGAACCCAAACAGTATTTCATTTTACATTTGGGTACCTCGTTATTTACCCCAAAGTAAATTCACATGCATTTTCAGCAACCATTTTACCAAAATTCGGTTTGGGTCAAATAACAACTTACCCAAAAATTGATAATTTAGTTGGGTACAATAACCCAATTTCTAAAAATTAAAAAATTTGGGAATTGCTTTACCCAAGTTCATTTTGGGTAAAACAATCCTGTACCCACAAAACAATTATTTTTCAGTTGGGTACCACGAGATTTTACCCAATTTTGATCAGCAAAAGTGTTGGGTACTTGCTCTACCCAAGTTCATTTTGGGTAAAACTATCCGGTACCCTAGTATCTACCCAAAAGTGCCAAAAATATTACCCAATATTTTGTTCAGTGAAGCTAAGCAACAACTGGCACGCACCTCCCTCGCGTGTTTACAATTATTCCCAATACCCGTATTCTAACTTTCCCGTTAAATGCAATGGAATCAGAGATATTTTGTCGCACAAAGTTTCTAGCATCGCTTCCAAAACGACAGCCAGACCACACGGTGCATGCGATGTATGTGTGTTCGGTGCGAAACTTCTTTTACATGTGTTGGTTATCTGTTGAATGTATGACGTAACAACGAATATTCTCATGAGTATAAAATATGACAATAAAATGACGTAAAGTTAATTTGACTAAAAAAATTAGTAGTTTGAAGTTGATGCTTTAGTTTACTAATGTGTCCTTGTGAATCTAGAATAATGTGTACCATTTTAATCCCATAACCAATTCTCACTGGTGTGTGGCAGCCCGTTTGTTTTTGTTTGCGTAATCAATCATGACAGTATGTGAAATGGTGTGCAAATCAGTAGATAGGTTTTTGGCAATTGAGGCTCAGATTTTTAGATTGCAACAATCACTGGGGTCAAACGCAATGACTGTCCTGCCCCAACGCCTGCTATGGTGACAACTGGGCCTGAAGTGGTGTATTTGCCGATTAAAATGCGAATGCTTCAGGGACCTGAAACCAGCAATCGTCCAATGGTTCTTCATGTGATAAATCAAAAAGGAGCCCCAGTGGCGCCAGGACGCATCATTCGTGTGGTGTCGGCCCCAAATTAAAGTAATACGTATTTTTTCTATTTTGGTTAAACAGCAGGGCACAAATGTTTAGCAGCGTACAAATTATGCAACATTTTTTGTTAGAACAGAACGTTTAGCAGCGTACGAATAATGTAACAAAACAGCATAAAGATAAACGGACGTGTGAGTTTCAAGTTTTCACGTGAAGATATGCTAACAGAATTCATGGCCTACAAGAGTGCCTTGGAAGCGTTTACTTTAAGCTACATTGGAAGACAGAAAAAAGTTTTTTCGCTGATCATGCGCGCCCTCCGTTTCAGACAGACTGGTTGGAATTAAGGTGTGTTGACACAACACGCGACGCAATGCGGCACGCCGCGCAAGTGATCAACTGTTTACACTATCGGTAACAATTTCGCGTGACTTGCATATTGCAAGCTTATCAATTATTTATTGTCGCACAAGAAGCATTTTATTCAGCATTTTATTGTCATTAGAAACCAGTTATAGTTATTTTTACTGACACAACAAGAGACAAATACATATTTTTATCATGGTTAGTACAAAAAAAATAGAAACGTAGCCTTGTTATTGATAGCTAGGAGAATGGCTCGGAAAAAACCACCGGCGCGACGTTGGTGGGTCCATCCGATTTCGCAGCGAGGGACCGAACTTGGTAAGTTAAGAAACGTTTTATACAGAAAAAACAGTTTGATTTTTTAGCTAATCATACTTTCTTTAGGTGAATTTTCTCGTTTAATTTTGGGGTTGCGCCTCGAAAGACTTTCCGAGTTTTGGACTTATTTTCGGCCTCGAAAGACTTTCCGAGTTTTGGACTTATTTTCGAATGACGCCAGAAGCGTTTGATTTTTAGCGCATAAAATTGGACCTAAGATAAAGGAACAAACAACTCATTTAAGAACATGCATTTCCGTTGAAGGACACCTTGCACTGACGCTTCGGTAGGCTTTAAAAAATTACAATTAGCCTACGATTATAAAGCCGTTCTGCTGTTTTGTAGTTTTTTGGCCAATTGCGATTCTTATTCAACAATTGCCGCATCCTTCCGAACATCATAATCGACAATATGCCATGCTGTACCGGAAACGTGTGCTGCTATATGGGAGACAGTGCGAAACGAGGTCATGCCTATTCCATCAAGGCAAGGTTGGTTAAAAATTGCCGAAGGTTTCGACCGGTTTTGGCAATTTCCAAACTGCGTAGTAAGTGTTGATGGCAAACACATTGTCCTGCAGGTACCAAGTAACTCAGGGTCGTCTTACAATTACAAACATTCACAAAGCATTGTTTTGCTCGCGGTAGCTGACTCGCAATGTCGATTAACATGTGTGAATGTGGGGTCTTTCGGTAAGCAATCAAGTGTATTTGCCAATTCCGCGTTCGGAAAAAAATTGAAAGCGAACGAGTTGGGCCTTCCTATAGTTGTTCGACATGCGTGACAGCAATCAAGTTGCTCCCTATGTCTTCTTTGGTGATGAAGCATTCGGTTTAAATACCAATTTCATGAGGCCGTTTCCAGGAAGAAACCTTGGAGAAGAAGAGATCCAGGAAGCAACCTTGGAGAAGAGTCTTCAATTACCGTTTGTCTAGACCAGGGCGGGCAACTTTTCCAGTCGGCGGGCCTGATATGGGAAAATGAAGTACTTGGCGGGCCGGATTCCTGAATTGATATATTAATCGCGTATTTATCCAGTGATTTAAAACGGATTTTTGACCACCTAAACCAGGGGTGGGGAACTTTTTTGTTTATAAAGGCTACCAAACGATTTATCGACACTCGTGTAGGCCGCATAGACTATTTCCCAGGCCAAGGACAGTGATGTTCAAACTTTTTGACTTACAGAATGGTCGTTTTGCTATTTCCTCGTAGTTTGTAGGACTTACGGTCCCAGCTAATTAAAATTCCTCACTACATTTTCATCTTCACTACAACATTCAGGATTTATTTAACCTAGAAACTGCTGAACCTGGAGTTTTTGGTAGTCCTAACTATAGAAATCGCTTTATGTACCACTATGGGACCACATGGGTCTTGTTTGAAAACCGCTGCCCTGGAACTTATCAAAAAATAATCTGCAATAAAGTCAAAAATACGTTTCTGTCTATTTTTTTTAGCGCCTGGTGTAGTCGGTTATATCAACATCTTAAAAATGTATTTAGCCATCGAAGGCCGCACTTAGTGCCCTAAAAGGCCGCATGTGGCCTTTAGACCGCAGGTTCCCCACCCCTGAACTAGGCTATAGGTGTGGAAACAAAGAAAACCGTTAAAGTAGGACACACACAAGGTTGGTGGTTATGTCGTAACAATGGACGTATGGTGCAATGGTAACAACGGCGGGAATTTTTTTTGCTATTGGGGAGCGTTACTGTGCGTTACAACTGTAATTTGACGTAGTAAGCAAGTAATGGGGGATTGCGGCAGACTGTGGCCGCGGGCCACATTATCATGTAAGACCGGAAACTGTCTGCGGGCCGCTCAAAATCCCGTCGCGGGCCGTATGTTGCCCACCCCTGGTCTAGACCAGTGGTTCTTAACCTGGGGTTCGCGGACCTCCAAAGGGTCCGTGAAGATGGTTTTAGGGGGTCCACGGAGGGAAATATGTTAAATCATTAACCAACAGAAGAATAAGTTTCTCAACCTTTTTTTTACAATCCTGCATACGAGTGCACGCTGTTAATTATGCTAAGAACAATTACTTTTTGTGATTGTCTTCCCTAATGTGACATCATAACACACACAGACAATAGATTTTAAAGGACAAGTGATTATTAATATAGAAGTTGTAACTGATATTTTGGCAACTATATTGTTGGCAGATGGCTATTAAAGAATGACTTTTTGACGGCTTTTTTACCATTTTTTGTAATATATGTAGATTAAAGTGTTGTAACAGTATAACTAATGACACCACTGTGTTTTTAAAATCTGAACAGACTTAGAATATTGTAAGTATGCACACAAACAACTTGCCATTTTTTTTCTTCTAAAACTGAACCGTTTCTGTGCTTCGCAGAAAAAAATAAATACAAATTTAGATGTGGTTTATGATTTTTTTGTTTTTGTTATCATGTGAACAAATTTGAACAGAGATAGTAAACAAACCATTTTTGCAATTCCTCTTAAACTTAAACTATTGTGAGAATTCAAACCATACCCAGAAAAAATTGGAGTCGCATTTTTATTTTTCTAGTAAGGATTATGATGAAAAATATTCGCTTGGATCAAACGAACTGGGTAGAAGGTTGAAGCAATTGCCAAAAGAGTTGATGTAGCAGCAATCAATTTTCAAAGCACAAACCAACAAAGCAGCGGCAAGTATTTGTTCAGATATTGTTTTTGGGAAATCGCCAACAGGTGGGTGCGACGGCTACGGTGCAATCAGTTTCCTTGTTTGTTTTTTCTATGCACAGAACACCGTGTAGCTTATATGATTTTGAAAGAAGGCACGAAAAAAAATTGCCAAAGATTTGGATGCGAGTCACCCGTGCCACAAGAAAAAATGTCTCAACCCCATTCATCTCCGTTTAAAACATAGAAAAAAAAACAATATGACCCGAGTACGGTGTTCCAGATCTGTTTGATGCAAAAGTCATGGTTTTTATCAGGACTGTTTTATTTTATACCCAGTTTAGTTTTACTTCGCTTACCTCAAAGTGAGCTGTTATGAATTATGTGAGTTTAGCAAGAGAACTTACGGAAACAAACCCAACAAAAAAGGTAAAAGGCTTTATTGATAAATAGGAAATCTGCGTGTAGGATGATTTAACATAAATTTATTAAAGCATGAAATCATTCAATACGAATTCAAGATTTGAATCAATAACGGTAAGTGTTATTGTGGTATTCATTATTATTGGTCAACCGCCTATGTCTATGGAACAGCCAATGACACAAACATTTCTGTAGCTTCCAAACCAAGAGATCGCCAACAAGTGTTGGGTACGATGGCCGCGGCTACAGTGCAATCAACTTTCATGATTTTGTGAAGAGGAACACACTGCGTAGCTCAATGATTCTAAAGAAAGCAACACCTTTTGCCCCAAAAAATTGGATGCGTGTCACCTGTGCCACAACAAAAAGTGTTATTTATATCAGTTTGGAACCCAGAAAAATCAAAATGGCCCGCGTACAGCGTTTCAAATCTGGTAAAAGACCACTGCCATTGACACAACCATTTTTGTTCATTCCAAACCAGGACACTTTAACTGAAAAAGTAAGTACATGGAATTAAACTTGTAATAACACATAGACAGTGGGTTGCAGTAGGGTGTATGTTGTTGGTAAAAAAAATATCAATTACTTATGTCTATGAAACACCTAATGACACACAAAAAATGTAAATTCCTTCCAGAACACTTTAACTGAGATAAATAAATTGGTTCATGGTGACTTTTCAAGTCTACAGAAGACATACTTAGGTTAATACTTATTAGTTAACCACGCTCAGGCGTTAAGGCTTATTGGCTAACCACACCTGTGTTTTGAGTGTTTCAATACAACTGTTACCGTTGACATTGCAAATCCGTACCGGACAGCGGACACAGCTGCATAACTGTCTTCCTAAATTTGAAGAATAGGCTATGTTGGACAAAATATTACTTTTGAAAGTGACGCGGTTGTTGAGCAAAACGTCCACTATAGTTGCGGCATCTGCGTGTGTTTTGCAGTGGATGAAATTTGTTGTCGAATTGCAGGATTAAAAAACTTTACTTTTGATTCACAAGTATTCAGGAGATGGAAAATTTATGCGCTAATTGAAGGTTCGTAGAAATGTGACAATTCAAACTAGGACGACAAACAATATAGCCAACCACTGCAACCAATATTTCGGCACAGTTTCTAAAGCTGGATCAACACAGTAATTCTCGCCGGCGCAGGTACGTATACCCTATTTGTTTTTACTGCTGTTGCACTAAGCATGTTTGTTTTTCAGAAGAAAAGGAATACTGTTGTAAAGTGTTGGCTTTTTTAATTAAAAAAAGAAAACAAATGCTCTACACCAGGGGTGGCCAACTTGTTAGTCGTTAAGATCGACGAAAACTTTCTTAATTGCACACGATCGACTGATCGGAAATAATTTAGGCTACCACTTACACAAAGCAATAACGCAAATTTCTGCATGGGATTTGATTGACAATTACCACATATTTATAGTCATGAGTTTTATTGTCAAGAATCTAGTTCTTACCACAATAAATCGTCGCAGATGTACATATTTTTAAATCTTTAAATCTCCTCAATCAATTGCAACTGCTTCGTTAACGTAAACATTAAAGTTGTGACGACAAACATTGTAGTTGTTACGACATAATTTGTTGCTAAAATCACAATTGTTACGCAACAAAGAGAGTCACATTTAGATTATTGTTGTCTCATTGAACATTTGTGCGTTGTGTCAAAATGTCAGAAGTGCTGTTTTATATTATTTAATTTGTTTTTCAATCAATAAGCTTTTGATTAGTAGTGGAGAATTTAGTGCGATCGACCAGTCAAAAGCAGACGATCGACGTGTTGGCCACACCTGCTCTACACGAAAAGAAAACGACGGTATTGTTTTCATCCTATTAAAGCCGCGAAAAAGTTGTTTTTAAGTACGGAAACATTACTTTAAGGAAATCTTCAAACCGGTTAATGATATCCGTCACGACAAAGTTTTTTTTTAATACGTTTAGATTTGCACCTGAGCTTTTTGACAACTTTCGCTGGCATTAGAACAATCCTCTGAAATCAAACTGGTCGCAAATAAGAGAAAACGCATTTTACCTGAGGAACGTTTCGCTGTTATACACTAAGCGCAGATACAACCTTTTTTAAACACGTATATTGTTATTATTTAAATTTAATGTTGGATGCTTATACAGGAGTAAGCCAATAGCCCAAAAGATGTTTGTTGTGCACGAAGTATCTGCCATTTCCTGACCAGACAGCTTGGATTACGATAGCCGAGGACTTTAAAAGCATTTGAACTTTTCTAAATCGTTGGCTAAATAAATAAAACGTGATTTAAAAACAAGTTCGAATGCTATTTAATGCAATATTGAATTACGGGAAAAAGACTGCTATTCAATCATCTGCAAAATGTTGATCGAAAGTTTTAAATACAAGAAAAGTTTTAGCTGCCAATTATTAATTCATCATTGTAAATTTTGGCAATTATGGTCGTGGGTAGAGCTGCTAACACGATAACGAGGATCTACCCCCCAAAAAGACCTGATTTCCGGTAGGTGGCGCAATAGAGCATTCCGCGCCAAACAGGCGTTTGCGCCACGTTTGCAACTAGTTTAATTAAGTGTGGTGTGTAGTGAAATTAAGCTATAAGTAAATTAAGCTGAATTTAATTTAGTGTAGGGTTGCCATATTTTATGAAACACAATCCCTGACAAAATTTATCTCGGTTGCGTTCCCAGTTTTTCAAAAAACTTTTCGGGTTTTTTTTCTAAACGGCCCCTTAGCCATTATTTCGAGGGCTCGCGGTGCGTAAGCTTGAATGTGTGTTTTAGAAAAACGAAAGTTGATTGCAGGATTCAAAACAATGATCCAATCTGACATCAAAGACAAGACAAAAACATTACAATTGTGCGCGAACAATTGTATTTTTGTTAGTTGTCATGCAATAAAGCCTATTGTTTAGCAATGGAGAAGGTCGATTCTCATTTTCACTTTGATTTAAACTTATTCAGTAGCACAAACTGACGCCAAATAAGAATATAAAACTACTTCCACCTTTTCGCGGTTCTCGCAAAATGCCTTCAAGGACCGCGGATCCCAGTTTGAGGACCGCTGCGTTAACCTTTTTTGAGATCTAAACACTTCTATTCTGCAATAAATTTAGAATATTCGGAAGCCACACGGACAGCGACACTAGAAAACGTTAGATACGATACTCTGATCCTTGTAAAATAACTTTCTGCGTAGGCTTCTGTTTAGTTAAGTTTATTAGGCTAAGCTCACTACTCTTAGTCTCTTACTAACCTTGAAACAATAAACACATATATCAGGGGTCGCCAACCTTTACCACTCTAAAAATCATTCGGACCAATTTCATACAGAAAAGAAACAAACAATGGGAGCCACAAAGACCTTTTCAAATTTAAAATAAAATGCGCCTGTAAAAACGTTTTTGTGTCTCACGACATTCGACTTTTTTGTTGTTAGTTAGTTCCTTGCACATTAGGTACACAGTTAAAGCAAATTAAATTTCCCACGTTCCCACGTAGCATCGAATGCTGTGTTTTCTTGAGACGCGGATTTTTAGTTGTTTATTTAATGCGTATTGTCAGACAACTAGTAACGAACAGGTA
This sequence comes from Phallusia mammillata, assembly GCF_965637545.1. Taxonomy (NCBI): domain Eukaryota; kingdom Metazoa; phylum Chordata; class Ascidiacea; order Phlebobranchia; family Ascidiidae; genus Phallusia; species Phallusia mammillata. Next base: position 15,007,301 of record NC_137254.1, on the reverse strand, counting down.
TTGTTACGCGCGCACACACACTACAAAACGAAACAGTAACCTTGTAGGTTAACCGTCGCGCCTATAGTTTGCCGCTTTACGTTTATAGAAGCGGTTGTAGCTAACTACTAGAAACTTTCTCCGTTGATACATTAATTTCATAGTAAATGTATTTTTTTTCTTAAATTCCTGACTTTTGGGTATATTTTAACATTTCTCCCTGACGCAGATTTAAACACTAAATTCCCTGACATGTCAGGGAAAATCTTGACGTATGGCAAAACTAATTTAGTGTAGCTTAGTGAAATTAAGCGTTATAGTGAAATTAAGCTGAATTAAATTAAGTGTAGCTTGAAAACAATTAATTTTCGCAAACCAACATGGTGGAGGACTCAAATGCACAAGATATGACTCCATGCAATGCTAAAGAAGCCACGTAGGTTGTTTTGTAAATAAATTGAGAACAAAAGGATAGTTATTTTTTGCAGAGATGAAAATGCAAGAACCTTGCATGAATTTGATTTTGCAACATCAAACCAAATTCAAAAGGTTGGCAATTGCGTGAAAATTTTGATTTGGTTTGTCTTAAAGTATATTGTTTTGGCTGCAGTGATTTCAATGTAAAGAAAATGCAGAGAAATCATTTCTGCAATTCCAAACTGTGACGGATTTAAAGCTGCATTTGCATAAATCAAAGGCATATGGTGGGTCTACATTTTAACCTTAGTTTAAAGAAATTTATTCATCTGCATATATATAACATTTCAATAACATATATGTACATATATTTAAACACATACACTTACAGACATAAAAAACAACAAAGTGTGTTGGAACAATGACACTCCATACATTATTGTTCAAAGTAATTGCTGGAAATCATTTCAGCAAAATGAGGAGTTGTTTTTTCAGCATGCTTACACGATAACAATGTTTGAAGTTACCATGTTTCCAACCTTTAAGGTATCAAAGTTAATAGTTTAATAATTTTAAAAATGTAATTTATTTTAAAAAGATATCAGGTTTATTAACAACCTGTCCTTTATACATGTTCTTTGTGTTGTGATAAACAAATATTTCAGATACTTGGTTCATACAATTTTCTGCTTTATATGTAGAACAAGTCACAGTTTAGACCAGTGGTTCCCAACCTTTCGTGGACCATGGCCCCCTTAAAGTAACTTTTTGGCCTCGTGGCCCCCTTCAAGTTACCATGTAGGACCTGTGGCCCCCTTTAAATGTAGATAGCAATGTCGCGTTGGAATGCGGTATTGTTTTTGGCCTTAAATATATAGTAAATGAGCGTGATAAACCTCACTATAAACAAATAGTATGTGAAATAGTCGATTAAATTCGGGAATAAAGTTAAAGTGAAAATGACTTTTAGTGGGTGTTTCTTGTGAATATACGTCCGTGGCCCCCCGGAACATAGCTCGTGGCCCCCCTGGGGGGCCATGGGCCCTGGTTGGGAACCACTGGTTTAGACGGTGGGTAGTAGGCAAACACATCAAAGAAGCACTTTCAACTGGAAAGCAGCTGTCTCAACAAACAGCATTTTACTTAAACTTTTTAAAAATTCCCATTGACATGGTTTGTATAGAACTAAATGTACTAAGTTTTCCTTTTGTGAACCTATAGTTGTTACAAAAAAGAAACATGTCCTTCTTACATTATATAATTTTCAGCTCCCCTAAAGTCATTTTATTATATTTGTAACAGTTAACGGAGACATTGCCTACAGAAAAAATATGCAAGCAAACCAACAAAGTAGATGAAACAAAATTAAAGGTTTTATTTGTCCTATACTTTTTTATGTGGTTTAATGAACTACTATTCTAATACATTTCAGTGGTTTTCTACGTTTAAACAAGCCGAAAGGGCAGTTGAGGAGTTTGAAATTACCACTTTAACCAAATTTATTGTGTACCAAAAAAAGTCTTATGGTATGTGAAACATTTCTATTGTATACCATTTTGTAAAAATCGACTGTCGCATATTTATGTACATGTATATTTATTGCTGATCATGTTATGTTGACAGAGATATCTCAAAAGGCGGTATACGATGGGACAAAGATTTAATCCCATATATCAGGGGCGGGCAACTTCTGATATGGGTAAATGAAGTACTTGGCGGGCCGGATTCCTGAATCGATACATTAATCGCGTATTTATCCAGTGATTTAAAACGGATTTTTGACCACCTAAACCAGTGGTCTTCAACCATTTTAGCGAAATCACCCCATTGCTAGTGCACTGGCTCAATATCGCCCCCGCTGTTATTTTTTAAAGTTCTTGACTCTTGAGCATTTGCATGCAATTAGATTTACCCAGCACCAACGAATGCCTATGTTAACAGTTAAAACCCAATTTAATTGCTACAACAACACTGAGGGTCAATTTCACGCAATTCTAACGCATCCACGCAAAGTTTGTGACATCATAGACAAGATAACATCATACGATTGTGCGCAAACAATAGCTATTTTTGTTATTTTGATTAAAAGTAATGGGGCATTACTCGGCAGAAGAGAAACCTATACTTTCCACATTGATAACTTAAACTAGATTTATCAAATTTAAGGATGATACAAAAACTTCGCAGTTTTTGAAGCGCTAGCAGACCTATAGAAAGTGTAAAAGTGAAACAAGTTTGAGGGAAAGCTCGTTACCGTTATATTAAAAAGGTATAGCCGGTCACCATACATAGCTTTAAGAAAGCGTCCACTGTGGCCAAATAAAAGGCCCAATCTTGCTCTCGAGATCGCAAAAAGTACAAACAAATCGCCAAAAGCAATTTATTTAAATAGAGGCAAAAGCTGATGCCCAACATGTACCCGGTGTTTGCACACAAATAAAATTTGCTCGTAAGTCAGCCTAGTCTCACAATTCTTGTATATTTTTAAACAATCAGTAATTTTGAAATCGCCCCCCTTGGAAGTAAAATCGCCCCCCAATCCCGAAAATGTCACTATCGCCCCCCGGGTGGACGAAATCGCCCCCGTTGAAGAACCCTGACCTAAACCAAATAGAATCAAGAACGTCACAATTACAATACAGTTCAAACAATCAAACTGATATAACATAAAATTATTCACCACAGCAAATGCATACACCACAGACTTAGATACTGCTATAACACTAACTAGGCTACACGTGTGGAAACAAAGGAAACCGTGAAAGCAAGCCACACACAAGGTTGGCAGTTATGCCGTAACAATGGACGTATGGTCCAATGGTAACAACGGCGGGAAAGTTTTTTTGCTATTGGGGAGCGTTACTGTCCGTTACAACTATAATTTGACGTAGTATGCAAGTAGTGGGGTATTGCGGCAGACTGTGGCCGCGTGCCACATTACCATGTAAATCCCAGAAACTGTCTGCGGGCCGCCGTCGCGGGCCGTATGTTGCCCGCCCCTGCCATATATTATTGTAAAAAGTGTGTGGCTGGAGTGCCAACATGCAAAAGATGAAAATAAGAAAAAAAAATGAAAAACGTAAACCATGCATTCCCAAACAGGTATGCTTGTGTGTTACTCATTACATTGACTTGAAGACAAAAATAGTATTTTGTTGTTGTGTACAGTTGCTTGACCATCCAAATCCTGCCAAAAAAAGATGTGTATTCAAGGTTCAAAAAAGTGCAACTGCAAAGCAAAAATACTAATACAAGAAATACTAAGGTTTCCCCAATTGTAAGTGAGTATTTTTTTCATGGTAATGCTTTACCATTCCAATAAAAAATAATTTCATATTTACCGATGTTTGCTGTTGTTAATATCAGGTTATGGCAGGATCTCGAAACCGTAGGAATAAGTCAGCTGTGCTTATTCACAAGGCTTTGAAAGACAAAGCTTCAAGGGAGTCTATGTTAAAGGAATGTGCCTGTAGCGTTTCTAACCCAAGCAGTGGTGATCATTCTGGCCATGTTATTCGAGAAGTATGTGATAAACACCATTATTGATTCCAACATCTAAATAATTTTTTTTTTGATTTTTTAAATCTTTACGTTTTATTCTTTCTACCAAATATCTCCATAAGTGATCATTGTTTCACCTAATATAATAGTTTGACATACGTATATGTGTTTGTTTGTATTGTAGGCGGCAGGATTTCTTCAAATGGTTGATAAGCGGATCATTGATGAAATGGTAAATGAAGGCATATGCAATAATGGGGAGATCATGAGAGGCCTAAAATTATTTGTGATGCATGAACTGTTTAAAAATGATAATGTACCATCCAACACAAACAGAAGATTTTTTCCGACAAGAAAGGGTGTCGAGAGCCACTTCTACAGGGCATTTTCCAAACGTAAACTGGCTAAAATGGATCAAACAAATGTCCAATGTTTGGTTGACGAGTGGGTCAAGTCTGGTGATCCAGAGGACAACATTTTTTTTAGACCATATATTCCTAATGTGGTAAACACCACTAATTTAGACCTTACAGATGAAAAAACACCTCCTGTAATTGAATCAGAGCAAACTATGTTGTTTGTCCATCAACTTCATTGGCAGCGAAAACTTCTTCGTTACGGGCAGGACATTTGCCTACTAGATGCTACATATAAGACTTCAAAATATGCCCTGCCCTTGTTTTCTTGTGTGTTAAAACTAGTGATGTACCGAATCGGCTAAATTTCGATTCGGCCGAATCAACCGAATCATTTATGACGTCACGCAAAGTCGTACGCTACGCGTTTGACGTGAAAAAAATGTTGATCTACCAGTCAGCCAGTGCAAAATAGTTGTGTTTCGTCTTTATTTCACTTCTGTGGGGTTTAAAATTGCCTTAAGCTTAATTGGCAACCTGCCGATGAATTACTAATTTTTTTGACTACCGTGGGAAAGACAAAAATGTGTTGAAAAACATAAACATTGACGCAATTTTCGTTATGTTTGGGCTTTTGAAAGATTGCGTGGACCTTAATAAGCAGAAAAGTCACGTTTAACGCTTTAAATTTGTGTTTGTAAAAGATTCGGTTTCGGCCGAATCGCAACCAATTATTCGGCCGAAACCGAATCTTTACAAAAATAATCGATTCGGCCGAATAAATTCGGCAAACCGAATATTCGGTACATCTCTAGTTAAAACAAACATGAACTACCAGGTTGTGGCTAGTTTTATCACACAAAATGAGAGGCAAATTGATATTGAAGAAGCTCTTTCAATTTTGAAGAAATGGACACCTGGCTGGAAACCAACTTTTTTTATGACAGACAAATGTGATGCTGAAATACATGCCATTGAAGCTGTTTTTACAGGTAAGCTTGTTTTTAATTTTGAACTTATTTATATGTTTATTGAAAAAACTAATATATAAACTATATACTTTGGCAGATTGCCATGTTTTAATATGCGACTTTCATCGTGAGCAAGCATGGGAGCGTTGGGTTAAAAAGTCTGAAAACGGTGTTTGGGATAGCAAAGATGAAGTATTAGTATTTATGAGAGCAATTGCCAGAGCTGAAAGTGAGGAAACTTACCAAACAGCATTAAACGACTTTCAGTCATGTGTTCAATGGAATGATAATGATAAACTTCAAACGTATTTTATTAAAACTTGGCTATCACAAAAAGAGGTAAGGAAGGTTGTTAAATAAAAGATACAAGCTAGGTATTTATGACAGGTATGTTTTTAGCGTTGGTTGTGGCTGTATCGAGCAGATCGATTAAAAGTACTTGTTCGCACCAACAATGGTGTGGAAAGACAAAATCGAGTTTTAAAAGAATGCCATACACGTTTCAGAACAGATAAATCTTTATCTGGACTGATTACAATTTTACACAAAGATTTTCTCCCAGAAGGATAAACCAAGTAAGCTGCAAAAAATATAATCTGTTGGATCCCTGTTTCTACAACATTTGTCAAAGTACTCAACTTGTGTCTTATACATTTTATTTAATTATAGTTGCCTGTCGGTGTATGAAAAAAGTATGTAATCTAGGTATGAGCAAGAAAACTTGAGATCTTCAAGCAACTACAGAAGTTACAACAGTTCTGTTCCCGACTTTTTACAAAACAGACCAAGAAAATTGGTAAAACATTGTATTCAAAGAATTTGAGAGTCTGCAAATTTGCAATCATACACAATTGTAAGAAATGGAAATGTATTCTCAGTTAAATGTGAATCTACTGACCAAATGTACACTGTGCAATTGGGATCAAAGGCTGAATTTCCCAAATGCGCAGGTGCAGATTTTACCCGACACTTCCCGCCATGTAAGCACATGTTTGCTGTGTTTAACAAGTATGATGATGTTGATCGGTCCAGCTTACCTGAATGGTACCAGAATTCTGTTCACATGGTGTTGGATCCAAATGTTGTGAACGCTATCAGTGCATCAAAACCGAATGAAGAAGCTGTGACAAGTAATATCATTTCAACTTATTCATTGTGTTCAAACACAACTGTGAATTCACCCACTGTTGCGAATGAAGACATTCCAAGACAGCAAACCATCTGGAAATTCAACGATTTGTTGGTTGACATAAAAAATATGTCTTATGATGTAACATCCCAAAAAGTTTTGGAGCAAGCAATTCAAGACCTCGAATGCATCAAAGATAACTTAGCAAAAACCTGTTGTTATGATGATGGACTTAGAATTTCAAAAATTCCAAAACACAAATCTGTTAAAACAAAAAGAAAGGTGCTTTGGTCTGAAAGTGGTGATGAGCTTCCCCGTAAACGACCAAAGGTGAACCCATTTACATCAAGAGTGGGAGCTTCTGCAAATACTCTGCAGACATTGTACCAAGTGACTACTATGCCTTCCCCTTCACACAAGGTAACTTCAAACGTTCCCATTGTCAAGCCAATTTTAAACAGTTTTACACCAAGTGTAGAAAGCCTTAGAGCAGGGTTGGGCAACATACGGCCCGCGGGCCGGATCCGGCCCGCGACGGGATTTTGAGCGTCCCGCGGACAGTTTCCGGTCTTACATGATAATGTGGCCCGCGGCCACAGTCTGCCGCAATCCCCCATTACTTGCTTACTACGTCAAATTACAGTTGTAACGCACAGTAACGCTCCCCAATAGCAAAAAAAATTCCCGCCGTTGTTACCATTGCACCATACGTCCATTGTTACGACATAACCACCAACCTTGTGTGTGTCCTACTTTAACGGTTTTCTTTGTTTCCACACCTGTAGCCTAGTTCAGGGGTGGGGAACCTGCGGCCTAAAGGCCACATGCGGCCTTTTAGGGCACTAAGTGCGGCCTTCGATGGCTAAATACATTTTTAAGATGTTGATATAACCGACTACACCAGGCGCTGAAAAAAATAGACAGAAACGTATTTTTGACTTTATTGCAGATTATTTTTTGATAAGTTCCAGGGCAGCGGTTTTCAAACAAGACCCATGTGGTCCCATAGTGGTACATAAAGCGATTTCTATAGTTAGGACTACCAAAAACTCCAGGTTCAGCAATTTCTAGGTTAAATAAATCCTGAATGTTGTAGTGAAGATGAAAATGTAGTGAGGAATTTTAATTAGCTGGGACCGTAAGTCCTACAAACTACGAGGAAATAGCAAAACGACCATTCTGTAAGTCAAAAAGTTTGAACATCACTGTCCTTGGCCTGGGAAATAGTCTATGCGGCCTACACGAGTGTCGATAAATCGTTTGGTAGCCTTTATAAACAAAAAAGTTCCCCACCCCTGGTTTAGGTGGTCAAAAATCCGTTTTAAATCACTGGATAAATACGCGATTAATATATCAATTCAGGAATCCGGCCCGCCAAGTACTTCATTTTCCCATATCAGGCCCGCCGACTGGAAAAGTTGCCCGCCCCTGCCTTAGAGGTTACAAACTTAATGAGCAAGTTTTGGTAAATGGAACACATTCCCTTTCAAGTGTGGAGTAAAAGTCACTGAAACCAACTTTACCAAAACACGAAGAGCAACTATTTAAAAGAGTTGATGAACGCTTTGTAGCTGGATGGCTTTATGGCGAAGTAATTAACATTTTTTTGTGGCAGATAGTTTCTGCCAACAACCATACTTTGTATGTCTGTTCTATGGTGGCACAACACCTTGAAAAAAAAGGGTCCCATTGAAAATCTTTGGCGTGGCATGTCCCTTACAGACAAAAAGCTTATTTTCATTCCATGGAACCCATCGCAGTGCCACTGGATTCTTTTGACAATTGATATTGAAAACAAAAAACTTATTTACTTGGATCCTATTGAAATGCATTGTATTAGGACAAGTACAAAGATTCAAGCTGCAAAGGAGTTGGCTAACTACCAGCTGGCTGAAAAATTCCATTTCCAACTAGAATCAGTGGAAGTTCCAATGCGAACCCCACAAAACGATTCTTCTAGTTGTGGTGTTTTCATTTGCATGTACGCAAAATGGCTTGCAGCAGGCACAAACCTTATGCAGCCCGCTTTTACATTTGTATATCGAAAAAATATGTTCCAGTGTATTTCTGGTAACTGCCTTCAAGGAATCTGAAGAGAGACCAGTGTAAAATATGTCAAACTGGCACCATGTTAAACAATACCAGCATTATGAAAGGGGAATGGGTTAAGTGTGTGAGATGCAAACAAAATTTTCACACCAGCTGTCTTTACAGAATTTCACAATGTTCTATAGTGGACAATAGGTTTATATGCCCTTAAATGCTGCAATATCTAGTTGTGCATGTAATAGACAAAATATCACTTTTTGTAATACATCGTTTGAAAAGTTTGTCAGTACAGATGCTTTAAAAGTGTTATTACCTAATAAGCATTTTTCCTGAAACACATTATTGTGGTCAACCCCTAAGCTTTTTAGCTTGAACGCCTGAGTGTGGTTAACCCTTAAGCATTTAGCTTGAACGCCTGCGTGTGATTGACTCACTGCAATAGTATTTTACTATTGCGGCAAGAAGTTTTGAACACTTCAACAGGTGTGGTTAGCCTTAAGTCTGCAGATTTAAACACTGCAGTCTTGAACGCTCAACAGGTGTGGTTGTGTAGGAAATAGGTATGTATGTGTATTACGTGTTCTGCGACTTGCGCTTCCGATTGTGCTAACAGCAATAGTCCAGCCGTTGGTTAGTTTGTTTTATTATAACACCAACAGTAATGCAATTTAAACGTGGCTTGACGTAATGTGATTCATACGCCCAACCGAAGTCGAATCGAATAGAATAAAGTCCAGGGCTGGGGCGAAGCCCAGTCAATTCTGCCCAACGAGAACTTGAAAGATACGGTATATAAACACATATCAAAACAACGTCATTAAACTACGCACGTGGGATCTGTGATTGGCCTGGAGGTACAGAACGTTTACATCCTGTGTTCAAAACATCAATTAGTAATTATATGGGATGTACCTCTGCGGTCTCACGCAATCAAACACTTGAAGTATATAAATCACGTAATGGGAAAACTTACAAGTCACGTCCGCTCTTACTCATGACGTCAATACGAATATTAGGTCATTATGTTACATTAGTCTTCCTCCAAAAAGTGTTTTACAAGAAACATTCACAAGAAAGAATTGCGAGAAAACATGTGAAAACAATTATGACATACAAAAGAAAAACATTTAATTAACCACACCAACTGATAAGCGTTAAAAGTAAAATTTGTCATAACGCTTGCGCGTCTCTCGAGCTCGGTTGTCGACAGTTATCCGAAAATTCGAGAATCGGGCTCAGCAGTGGTATGGGAAATTCAAATGTCCTCCTTCATTGTGCCACAAGTAGTTGTATGAATTCCCATTTCTGCAACAATAAAAATAAACAGCAGTACACGTACATAAACAGTTTGCTTTGTGCTAGAGCAAAATTTAGATGCAATTACAAATAACAAAACATCACTAAATAATAATCGCTTTTACTCTACGTGGTCAAAGTTATTCACGCAATATGCTTCGGTAAGCAACATCTGAGGCAGCTATGGCCTAGTAAAGATATCTGGTCTAGTGTCTAATGCATCATGTTTCCAATTGGGACGCCATCTAGCCAGTAAAGGTATAGCAACCTTGTGAAGTGTCATGGGAGAATATAAGTGCGGGGAAAAGCTCATCCCGTCAAAAATAGAGCATGTTGCTTGCAGACAATAAGGACTGGCGTAAAGCAGGTACGCGCGAAAAGCTAACGTATTTCTCAGAACCACGAAAAGTAATAATTTGTGTTGATCAGACACAAACGCTACTAAGAGCTAACTTTTCCTCGGTGGCATACTAGAGAATAAAGTGTCTCAACTCGAAAAGTCGAGTCTCCACGAAGCTAATGGATATCGAGACAAGCAAAAGCGATAATAAAAAGCTTAGTTTTGGTATTAATAGTTCAAATTAAGTGTGTGTTTCACAATAAGTAGCTTTTAAACTAGCACATTACAAATAAAGAGACAAACAAAAGGTGTTAGTATAACATATCCCAAGAATGGGGTAGGCAAAGAACTTAATGACATAGTAAAAACAAAAAGGTAAAACTTAACTGGTAAGATTCAAAGAAACGTCATCGTTGAAGTAGTGATTCATGACGATGCTTGATGTATTTGCTTGTTTTCATTTGTTCCGTAATCCAGTTATAATAGACAGTTCGTGTTCCGATCTTCGTACCTCGAATAATGTGAATCCCGTACACGATCCGATGTCCGTACCACGAATGATGTGTGATCTCCGCACGAGAATTAGTGCGACCTCCAAACCGAATCCGTCTCCGAACGTACGCGAATGGATAGTGTCCTCCTCAGTGGCTCGAGCTCGATTGATTCGTCAAGAAATTGAAAGCTCGTGCTCTTGAATCCTTGTGGATGGATTGATTGATTGATAGTAACCTTCTAGCACTTGGCAAGGCTTAGTGCTTGTTCGTCGACTCGTCGTAGTCTAAGCGATGCTTGATTGTAGCGGGGTTAAATTGTACCGCTTGCTTGATTGTTGCTTGACGCTTGAATGGATCAGAAGGTTATTTGTTGAATGGTTTAAGAAAGATTATCTTCGTTTAGATGATGAAAGATCTTCCGACCAAAAGTACAATTGTTTTGGTACTCACAGTCACAGTTGTTCTTCTTTGATGTATTTCGTCTTCTTCTTAGTCGTTATTTTGCTGCTGGAAGCTATCACGTCGGGGTCACCAAATTTAAGGAAATAGGTATGTATGTGTATTACGTGTTCTGCGACTTGCGCTTCCGATTGTGCTAACAGCAATAGTCCAGCCGTTGGTTAGTTTGTTTTATTATAACACCAACAGTAATGCAATTTAAACGTGGCTTGACGTAATGTGATTCATACGCCCAACCGAAGTCGAATCGAATAGAATAAAGTCCAGGGCTGGGGCGAAGCCCAGTCAATTCTGCCCAACGAGAACTTGAAAGATACGGTATATAAACACATATCAAAACAACGTCATTAAACTACGCACGTGGGATCTGTGATTGGCCTGGAGGTACAGAACGTTTACATCCTGTGTTCAAAACATCAATTAGTAATTATATGGGATGTACCTCTGCGGTCTCACGCAATCAAACACTTGAAGTATATAAATCACGTAATGGGAAAACTTACAAGTCACGTCCGCTCTTACTCATGACGTCAATACGAATATTAGGTCATTATGTTACAGTTGTACTACAAACCCCCAGTTTCATAGGGCTACTGGCGAGGCGTCTGGGTTATCAAAAATGCCAACGACCACAAATGAGAGTCCCATGGGTGTGGTTGGAATTCTCATGATAGTTTACATGAGTTCTCATATTAGTAAATAAAGTCCTAAATATTGTTATCTTTTCATCATGAACATAACTGCCAAAGAACTTGTGTATATGGAACACATTATGCAGACACTTTAACAATCACTGTTGTGATCACCAGTGCATTGTTATCTTTACTTTAAAACTTTCAAAAAGACACAATAAACAACTTGTTCATTTTATTTCTCTTCATTCTGCAAAGCACAGCAACAGTTTCAAACAACTTTACACCTAAAGGCTTTTACCATACTTACATTTTCCGCCGGGGTGTCCTGTTTTGGTGCCTACAAAAATGGTGATGTCATTAGCTCTATCATAGACATAATCAATTGGCACAAACACCTTACTGAAACCCACTGTTATTAATAATTCCACACACTTACATTTTCCACCGGGGTGTCCTGTTTTGGTGCCTACAAAAATGGTAATGTCATTAGCTCTATCATAGACCTAATCAATTGGCACAAACACCTTACTGAAACCCACTGTTATTAATAATTCCACATACTTACATTTTCCGCCAGGTTGTCCTGTTTTGGTGCCTACAAAAATGGTGATGTCATTAGCTCTATCATAGACATAATCAATTGGCACAAACACCTTACTGAAATCCACTGTTATGTCACATACTTACTTTATTTTTTAATGGGACTCTTCTTAAGTCTAAAAACACAATGTTGTCATCTTATTTTATAAACAGGCATATTTAAAAAAAAATGGTCTTACTTCTATGATGAAATTTGTTTCTGGGAAGCCATCTGTAAATAATAATGCAATAGATGGATTAATTACACCAAATTTCAGTTACACAACTTTGCTTACTGTGCATTTTGGGATATTTTATTTTGTCTGTGAAATATAAGACATATAATAGTAACACATAGTATGGTAATGATTATAAACAGGTCACTTACTGTTGTAGGGCCCTAAACTGCCGGTAAGGCATAAATCTGTAAAATTGAACATATATACAGCATTTCTATTTGTGTTAAATCATCTGGCACACAGATTTCCTATTACCTTTGTTGGCGATTTTCCTTTTGTGTCTGTATAATAAACACAATGGATTAAGTTCTCTTGCCAAATTTTTAACGACTACTTACAATTTAAAACAACTCACTTTGCTGTCAGCTCGCTGCTGCAGCAGCTCCACATGACAGTTTGTGCATTTTATGAATTTAACGCTATTGCTCTACATGACAATTAATAAATTTAATTTCCATTTTATGAAACAAACACAACACAATTAAACTACACACCACGACCAAATAATATAAGTACACTTTCAATAATACGCCTTTTTGGCGCGGAATGCTCTATTGCGCCACCTACCGGAAATCAGGTCCTTTTGGGGGGCAGATCCTCGTTATCGTGTTAGTAGCTCTACCGGCGAAACGTATGGTGTTAGTAGCTCTACCATTTTACCTATGTATAGGTATTCAGCAGCAAATATATATATTTATGCAATTGTTAATGCTTATTTTATCTACAAATAAACAATTTGACACACATGCAACGAACCCCAACCCACTAAATAACTTTCATTGCATGTTTTAAATTTTAAGAAGGGCTCTCTTTAACATTTTTTGGTTGTTGTACCTTATTTTTTTCTACCATGTTCTCTTTTGAATCTTTTTCTTTTTTTGTTTTTATTCAGTTTGTAGTGTATAATCAACAACTTAACATAACACAACAGTATATATATATATATTTGACACCGGCACCGCAGTTTTATATTTTAGTTCTGCTGTGCCAATTCGTCCAGTTCTATGCCAGCGTCTTTCATTAGTTTGAGAAGAATATCGTCTGACGCGTTTGTGCTTTCATCTGTTTCTGTTAGATTTTCCAATTCGCACACACATTGTGCGTCACAGCCGCGATGCATGCATCTACGGCTGTCCGCTTGCCATTGTGCTGGCATAATCATTGATTCCAATAAGCTTCGATCTTCATCTTGGCTTTTGTTCTCCCACACGCAAGGGTCTTCGGGCTTCTTCTTTAGGCTTGGGTCTATGCTCTCTCTCAAGGGGGTCCACTGGATCTCCGAATTTGTTTAGATATGGCACCGGATTCTCCTTTATTTTTTTTTTGCGGTGCGGTGCTTGAACCCGCCCTCCTTTTCACCCCTCATTCGTTGCTTTCTTGTTCCATATCTGAATCTTGGCTGTCTGTGGCTTCGTATTCTTCTACTATGTTGTTGATGTAATCTGCTAGGTTACAGATGTCAGGATCCACTGCGGTTTCTTCTTCGAGTAACTTCCTCATGCACTCTTGAGCTAGTATAATCACTATTTCGTCGGTTACACTTGCTTTTATTTCTTTGTGACCACCTGTGTTGGGACCTTTAGACTCCTCATTCCAATGTGATTTCATAAATCTTCTTTTCATGGGCTGGAGGTCACCCAAACATGCCATCTTTATAATCGGATTTTTCGTATTTGTAGTTAGAAAAGTACAAGTTGCCTTGTTGTCTTGTCTATCTCCATGGGTCTTGGCTGACCCATTGGAGTGGAACATAAACTTTACGGAAGCTATGAGAGCATCGTTATTGAAAAAGGCGCTACCAGCATCATCTACTTTCAATACTTTGTGCTTATGCCGTAAAGCCATCTGTCCCACTCCTTGGCTATCGTTCGTGAGGGTACTGGCGTACTCCATTGGGAACAAAAATTGTCCCAATAGAGTTTTGCCCTTACCTGCTGACCCATGGAGACAGAAGTCAGGCGAATGTTTGATTCCATCTTGCTCGCTGTTCCTTGCCTCCAATGCAGCGCATACTAGTGCTACTTTTAGTTCGAAGTTGGTCATTTCGATGTTATTTCATTGGATGTCTTTTGCTTCTGATATGATTTCGTTAATGATATCTGCCCCTTCCTTTGCAGTCCATTGAGCGCTCATTTTCCTGTTTGCTCTGCGGAAAGCCTTTTTCATCTTCCTGTTTACGGTGCCGAATTGCACCGTATTGTAGGCGCGTTTAGCCAATAACTCAGGATATGAGAAGTCCTCTTCGAAAAGAGCTTCTTTGAATATATTCGTCAAATTTTGCTGCTACTCGTTCTGCTATAGTTGCCCATCGACTCTTTGTGTAAGCCTGGGGTTCCCAACCTTTTTGCGATCTCGTACCACATGGACGCTCTGTACTGCCACGCGTACCACTTCTTGCAGAACTACTAATTCGATCGAATCATATTTTATTCAGAATAATAATATTGGCCTACTAAAATAAAACTAAAGCACCACAACGAAATTTAATGAGATTTTTGTTTGCTGTCCACCAATTGGTCGATGCGCGGTGTAAACTTGCAACTCATCGAAAGTCATTTCCGGGCGCACCTAGTCGGTTTCAAATTTTTGACTTGATGATCATCGTGACGGAAAATATCTGCTCACATTCCTATGCACTACTACGAAGCATAAACTACGTCTTCATACGTAACCGTTATTGAACATTTTATCCTGATCTATTTTTAGCTTACAACACTAGCATTATTCAACGCTATTGTAGCTTAAGCTATAAAATAGTAGATGATAT
The DNA here is from genome assembly GCF_965637545.1 of Phallusia mammillata. Taxonomy (NCBI): domain Eukaryota; kingdom Metazoa; phylum Chordata; class Ascidiacea; order Phlebobranchia; family Ascidiidae; genus Phallusia; species Phallusia mammillata. The sequence goes on along the minus strand of NC_137254.1, from coordinate 14,992,090 downwards.
CTATCAAGAGCAATCATTCGACATAATTAATGCCCACTGTCCCACAGCATTTACGTTTTTTCAAGCAGTTGTGCTTCTTGTTGACAATTGACATAACCTGTATTTTGAAGATCGTAATGATACGAAACAACAGGAATAGTTACGTATAACAATAAGAAGAAGCTTGGAGAATTTTTTTTGTAAGCAAAATCAGATAAACAAAATATAAAGTTGTAAATCCAGGTTTTTGTGAAAAAAGCGGAAGCTACTCGCGTACCACCTGAAAAACCCTGACGTACCACAGGTTGGGAACCCCTGGTGTAAGCGGTAGTGTTATTTTTTTCGCTTGATAACTTTTCGATCAGGCTGTGCGGTATTTCTTGGGTCCCTTTGTACATGTACCGCGTGTACGCGGCCATGTCCTTTACTGCGGCTAGATAAGAGACACTTATTCCCAGTGGCGGCTCGTGCCTAAAATTTGTGGGGGTGCTGCCTCCTCAAATTTTAGCCTTTACTGAACATATATAAGTTGGCAATATATTGAAAAGCTACATTTCTAGTTTTCTAGCCATTTGTTTTGTGTAGAAAAACAAGTAATACAAATCTTAACTAGCAACTCCATTGTGACGTAATTTATGTTACGCAATAATGTACACGAGTGTAAACAGCAGACGGCATCATTTGTGTATTTTGTTTACTTGCACAGCGACGGGCCAAACACAATAACGTTCAGTAATACTGTGAAAAACAAAAACACACGTGGCACAGCTTCGAAACGAAGCGGTTGTAAATACGGTAAAACACAACAGGAATATAGAAAAAAATAGATATAAATGAGTCGAAAAAGGTCGAAGTATTTCAGTTCGACAACAAAAATTGTCATGTTTCATTTAAGTAAATTTAGTCACAGTCAGCGTTTTCAACATATTCTATGACACTTCACAGATTATTGTCACACAAAAAAACTAGCCATACAGCTTTTTATTGGTATCATAACTAACAAATTTAACAACCACATTACATTGGTTTCAGAACTTGTTCATTTAAACATCTTTCTTGAATTTTTGTGTACAGACTATTAATTGTATTTTAGTTTCTTAACTGCTATAATTGCTGCTTGCTGGCAAATAGCTTATAAAACACTTATTATAAAAAGTGCAAAACGCCTTCAAGCTTTAAAATTTACAACACTCTCACTTAAATTTAAACCATATTTTTAAATCTTGTGTTTCCTTTTTTCAACCAAAATGAATTATGAAGTTATAGTTTGGGCATGATAATTGATAGCTTTTTCCTTGATTTCCAAATGACAATTAAGAAACTTTTTTCTATTTAGAGCTAGCACTGCAAGTGCAAGTCTTTTAGAAATATTGGTGTTCCTCAGAAAAATTGGCATCTTTTTCAGTGTTATAAAGAACTGTTTTGCCTTTGAAGAAATCATGGAAAGAGCAAAAAAGGATTTTTCATCCTAGTAATTTAATTTGTCAAAACATCATCTCTAGATTAATTATTTTCAAAGTAATCATAAACATCAGATCTACAGAAACATTTTCATTTGAGTAACTAGCTTTTCTTTGTCAACAATAGGATGTGCTTGGTGTCACTACTATCTTGTCTGTAGAATGTTCATTCTTAAGAAACACTTCCTGTGAAGCAATTTAGCAGCTACTGGTTAGACAAACAGTACATGTCCATTATATCAATACACATGATTGCACTTGATTGCAAATACTGTCCACATGGTGTGTTAAGAAATCCACACTTTAAATTGTCTTCACTCTTTTTTTTGTCTTCATTTCAAAATTCCTGTTGCTTGCAGTTGTTTGTTCTGCATTTGATATTGCCTGAATTTCAGTGAGGCATTTAACTTCACAGTCACAAATTTAATTTTTCTTTGGTAGCATTATAGGAACTAAAACTGAGTATTTCTTGTTGTTGCTTATTCCTGCATGACATTGGAGTAGCAGATGTTTTGTCCCATACTTTCACAAATCTTTTTAATTCAGTTATTTATTATAAAGCTTAATTGTGACTTTTAAAGGTGTTAGATGACCTTTTTTTCTGTTTCAAGGTGTTAGATACACTTTTTTAATTCAATGATAACTGTAAAAACTGAAACTCACTTACAGTCATCTTAAAAAGTCACGACTAACAGTCAAACAATAAATTTAATGATAGCAAAATAATTATTTAACTGCACTCACTGTCGAACTTAAAAACACAGTACACGGGTTTGGCTTTGGAGCTCACTGACGCGAAGCAGACCACACAACTAGCGCTACGTCACGGGAGGGGCTGCGCGAGCCACAGCCCCCTCTCGCCTATTACGCCCGGCATGTAGCTTTTCCAAGTGCGCATGCGCACAACTGAAAACGTCACGAAACTGGAGCTGCAGCTCCGCCATACATAACTTATCATTATTTTGATTTTTTTTGAATAATACAAAATTTTTACTAATTTTGTTTTAATAAATGCCGATTAATGCCATAAAAGTTATTCTTAGTATACACTGATCAAACATAAAAACTATATGTAAAGATTGTTTTGTATAACAACTTGGAATAGGAATGTCAAGTAAAAATACTGGGGGTGCTGCAGCTCCGCAGCCCCCTCGCACGAGCCGCCCCTGCTTATTCCTAACTGATTTCGAATTTTGAGTACCCCTTTCTTCCGCAAAGAATTCCCTCTTGTGTTGCCTTCTGGCGAGGTTGAAATGTACAACCCATGGCGATGGGGAACCCGGCTGTTCCCCATCTCCTCTTCTTCGATGTAGATCACCCCATTTGGAGTTTGGAATATGCCGGTCCGAGCGTCTCCACTCGTGAAGGCCCATTTTCGCCCGCGGTATCCTTCTGTATTTTCTTCTAGTCCATTCATCGCAATATACTTCTGTTAAATCCAAAGTTGCTTGATTTTTTTTCAGACTATTTTCAGCCACCGTTGCTGATGGGTCAGCTTTAAAATTATTTTCTACTATACTCCTTATTTCTGAAGGAAGAGGAAAGCTTTCGTTAAACATTGTAATGAAATAAAAAACGATACATTGATATATATATGCACAATTGACACCGGCACTGCAAATAAAAAGTCACAACGGTGCGGTGCCAACTAGCGAGGGTTTGCGAAAATGACATCAGCACTCATTGTGTATGGTATGCAATGAAATTGTCTGTTTTTGTGGCGTAATCATCTGCTTCATTGCTGTATGTTGGTGCCTTTAAGTTCTTTTTGATGCTTTCTTCGTAGACGTACATCTGGGTCAACATCATTTTGCCGCTTGGTGTGTTGCCAGAGGTGACGTCGTACCATGGTGTCTCTGTTGTATTATTTACTGTTGTGTTGTCACTTGATCCGTTTAACGAGCATGTTGTGTGCGTTTCTCTTTGCACGAAGTGGATTGGAATGGTTGTAATGTCTTCCCCCAATTGATACCTTGTCATTGTTATGTTGCCTTCAAGTGGAAAGTCAAGAGCACTTTGTTGGTATGCCCAGTTTGTTGCTGATCCTACGTCGAATTTGTCGTCGTATCCCATGCTGTCCTTATCCCATGCGACGTCCAAGTATACCAATGGTTGTGTGCGTCCACTATCCTCTTGTCTATTCATGCATGCTGCAGGCCATAAGTCCACCTTCCAATTGGCTGCTTTGTATATTTCGTACTGCGGCCCATTTCCCAGCATTTGGCTTAGTGCGTTTTTGTTGTGTCCAATCCTTGTGGTCCGTAGATTTGACATTTATATCCTGCGTTGTTTCCACGATTGCCTCCTAGGCAGCTATTACGTCTGAGTGTACTATACAGCTTACACCCATCGGGGGCAAAGTCGCTCCTTCCAACCCCGTGACACTTGTCCAGTTCCACCATAGTGATATGGCTGATGACATTGTCCCCTTATAGAACCATAGTATGCCCTTTGTGATGAAGGTATACTTTGCGATGTTTGGTACGGGTGCCATGTGGGATTCGTACGGTACGTGATAGGGATCTTCCTCCCCCGCTGTTCCCACTGCCTGAGTCCCCCATTCGTGCCTGTTTAGCGGCCGGTTCTCCTCCCCCTTCTTCAAAGTCTTCAATATCTGCCCCATCTTCAAGTTAAAATTAACATAGTCTTTATGGTCTTAACTAGTTTTTGAATCTTTGAAAAACTACTTTGCTATACTTTTTTCTGGTGTCGTTTCCAGTGATTTTTACAATTTTTTTCACTAAATGGTGAAGTCGAACTTTTGTGTAGCATTTGGATATTATTTTGATTAATTCAAATTGATGGTTGTCCCTTCTCCATAACAGGGCAATCAAATCAATGGTCAACACTTTGGAATGAGGAACATTCATCAACACTGACAACGCTATTGCTTCAGGAATTCCTTTGCATTTGGGTAATTTGCCATGTGTAGTGGCAAGCATGCATTGATATATTTTTTCTGTTTCCTGGCAGAGGGCCAGGACGGAAAACTATGGTGAGCTGGTGAAGAGGGTGAACTAAGTGCTTCAATGCAAATGAAACAAAGTGCTGTTTTTTTACCCGTGGATAGGGTCTTCAAAATAAAACTTTCTAATTATTGCAGTGTGAAATTTCCTTGGTTGTGATCCTGCATTTATTACTCATTACATTTAAAATATTTGTAGAATCTTGATTTTCGCAATTGCCTTTTTTCTGTGATGATGCCTCTTACTGAATGTGTACTAAGGGTGGGTGATTTTCGTGTACTAAATTTTCAAATAGGCCTTCAGTACTTTTAACACAAGTCAAAAAAACAAGTTCTTGATTGATGCAATAGTGTGTTATCAGGCAATTTTAGACCAACAATATATAAGCACTCTTTTAGGAATAATTCCCATGATTCCTTATTAGAAACATGCAGGGGTGAGTTAAAGCCATGAGCAAATACATTCCGAAAATTCAATACATTAAACAAATGATATATCTACCAGTAAATTCTTCCAACCTGAGTTGTGTAGCCTAACATTCATTTGAATCAGCAACACTGAAACCTAAAACTGTGCGGCAGTATTAACCTTCATTTTCTGTTGGTGCCATTTACTATGTTTCAATTTTAGTTGTTGCTTAAATATATTTCTCATTATTTTATGAATTACTTTTAATGTTCAAATTCATTATTTTAATTAACACAATTTAACTATCACCTGCTGTAGATGTATTGGTAAATTCTTGAATCTTGCGGAAACAACATACTCTCTAGTTTGATAATTTAGCTAAGATGGTTTATATATTTTTCTAAAAATGGTCTGAGCACACCAGAGAGTGTTTACTTGGATTTCAGGTTTGCTTACCAATGTTATTTATGCAGACTTTTCAACGATCAGACTAAGATGCAAATCTAGCAGCAAATGTATAAAACCTTTAATTGAAGTGGGCATAAAATAGTAATGAAAATAATGGAGTTCTTGACAGTTTAAAATTAAGACTTACCATTTCAGACCACAGTCAATAGACCACATAACCAAGTGATTGTATACCTAATAATCCCACATGTGATAAACCACTACACCACAGGATTTGTCAAAATGTATACATCACTTGGATAATTGCTACTACACCACAATGTATGACTGTGAAGAGGGTCTGCTTGTCTTGCTGTACAATTATAATGGTAAAAGATCCGTAGTTATATAACAAACAATAACATTCCAAGTCAATGCACCTAAAATCAGCTTCGCCTCAGTTGCCGACACTATAACTCAAACAAAATGTCAAAAATATATCCTACTTGTGAAATGTACGGGATATCTGCGCTTTGTACAGCTCTCGTCATCATCACTGCCTTCGCCGTCACTTCTACTTCTACCGTTTTAACTTTTCTTTTGTTGCAACCGAATGCACAGCACTGTGTTCATGCTTTGCCTGTTGTACCAGGTGACCCTTCCAATATGGCGGCAAAACCTACGCACAGGCTTCAAAATTCCCCTAATCGTAACTTTTTTCTAGATCAGTGACCCAGATGGTCCCGGCATAGAATTCTAAAAACATAGAAGGACCACTGGGCTTCGTCACGCTTGAGTAAGACTGACACGATCAGAAAAAGTGTCAACAGCGGCAGGCGACAAATAGGCTACTGTACCTGCTTTTTGCAGTGATGTTGGTTTATTTTATAACATTTTTTACCTTGTTAGCAGGAGCTTTACCTTAAAAAGTATGTCGGGCAGTGAAATTACCGAAAAGTTGCTTTTGGAACTGTTTGACATTCCAGATCGACTCGACACAACTCCTGTCAGTGTCATGCAGTCCAAATACCCCTGATTTTGTAAAGCGTATTTCACATGACAAAGTCAAAGTATCTCCTGCAGGGTATGAAGTTTTTACAAAATGGCTAGGTATGCATTCCAAATGCAACCAAGCAAGCATAATTATTGAAGAGTATCCAAAGTATTGTTGTGACGCTCATATTTTATTTTTAAAATTGTCACAAATGGAAGCAGCAAAACAACTGTTACACGTTGTTAACGAAATTGTGCGTCATCCGGAAAAAGAAGCCATGGCTCAATCATTTCCACTTACAAAAACTGAAAGTGAAATTTTAGCCTACGTAGGTGGTTACACAGTACATAAAGCAGAAAAGAAATTTCCACACCTTATTCAACATTTGTACGATGCCAATGATGCAAATTCATCATTTCTTTGCATGCTTGAAACAAAAAACGGATGTTTAAAAAGGCCATCAGAACATTTTACATTCTTCACGGACTATTTGTATTCAAATTTTAGCAAGGAATGCAACAAGAAACTTAGCACTATTCATTTTGATTCTGTGATTGTTTATGTATTTTCTGGTTCCCACTTTTTAAGGTTTACAGAAACTTTAAGTGACATGGCCAAATGTGACTATGAGCAAAGTGAAACAATTGTTACCTATATTGTCAAGCTTTTTATAAGGGTACTCGGTCACAGTTTTAGCAAAAAAACAGTTCGAAAACATTTTTAGAAAAGTAAACAAACAATCTTCTGGGTTGAGAGCAAGTTTGGCCACTACATCAAAATAACAAGGGTTGCAATAGCTGTAAATTATTTATTTTTCTTTTGGAGTGGTTCATCACACAATTCTGTCCAGGCATTCTTTTTTCCAAATGTAGTGTTCCCCCTTTAATTTTTTTTATTATTTTGCGTTGGGTTATGTGCTGCACCCCATATGACACCTGAAATATATCAGGGTTTCTGGCTCGATGTCCAAGTTGTCTCTAAATAAAATTACAAATTGTGTAACCGGTCTTCTGTTATTTATGCAAACAGCAACAAATAAGCTTACAATGTTTCCAAAAAATGCCTCCAACACATCTTGTGAAAAAGTGTGAAGGCACACATATTCGAATTTTTCTAAAAGCCTCTTTGCAAGAAAAATCAGATTTCTTGTTGTAAATACTAATCCTTCCAGTGTTGGACGGGCCATAATTCTTTTCGTCTCACCCTTGTGGTGTTTTTCTATATCATTCTACATAAATAAAACATTGAGGTGATGAACTGAGGACACCAATGGGAATAACATCACAGGGACTAAGAGTTAACATAATCTTCATGCAGAATGTTAGGTAACTATTGTTTTGTTAATGTTGTCAGAGTACTACATAAATCAAAAGACCTTCCAAGCAATAAGCTCTTCAATAAACACATTTTGTAGCCATAACAATCGAGAGTCTTCTGGATTGCGAATTGGACACTTGACGCCACAATTTACTATGTCGAACCACCTACAAGTGCAAACAAGTCTATTGTAAATAACCTCCGTATATAACAAATGGATCCAAATGTTATATTGGTTGAACAAGTTGGTACAGTAATGTACTTACTTAGCAAAAAGAAGGATGTAATCAGCTGTTCCAGATGTGTTGGAGTTAGCAAGCAAACACTGCCCTACTCTCCAACTTAATATATCTCGAGCCAAGTTTACTTTCATCTGCATGATAAACTGCTTACTTATGTGGTTATGCAGTCATAGCATATTAATTACCTTTGTACATGAATTCAATTGAATATGAGCCAAGCTTAAGTTAGTTTTTCTGAGCACAGGCATATCCTTGTCGGTATTATACAATTCCACAACATGGGTCCATAAAATATCTTTTCCATTCCTGTTCATGTACTTTGATCCACCAGGTTTTGAAGAAAATAAACTGTTTCTTGCAGTCTATGTAAAAAAAGGCAGGCATGAAAAAATATCCAGTTGGAGTATACTTGTTGCTTACTTTTAACAAATGTGAAGGATCCGAACATAAATAAACAGGACGACTTGGACAAATCGGATTAGGTGCATACAGTGGTTCCAACAAACTTTTTTTTTTTTTCCACTAATCAATTTAAAAAACTGTCGATTTGTAGCCATTCCATCAGCAATAACTGCATGGATCTGCAAACCTCTAGACTCGCATTCCAACAAAATTTTCCAAAATATTAAGGCCAGAGCTGGTGCAGGGGTAACTTTGGTTGGATACCACGCTATAGGCAGTGAAACTTTTCTTTTGACTGTTCTCACATAAAACACTAAAACAGGATGAGTTTTAAAATCATGTTTAAGAACCTAAAATTTTCATTTTAAAGTAAACACTTGCCCAAAACATGTGTTGCAATATCATTGCTTAAGTCAGCTCCAGAGTAGTCCAGGTCAACAAACCCAACCAGTTTGTTGTCCTTCATGACAAGGTTTTCTTTTACTGCAAAATCATAGATCAGTAAAAATGTTTATTTGGCATACACCAAAATAAAACAAACTTTTCATTTCATCCAGTGTGAGAAATCCAACTAACTCAGAGACCGAGGTTGATACCCTTTCTATCTCATCAAGAGACATTTGATTAATTCCAGGCTGAGGCTTTATAAAATTACTACACAAAAGTATAATAAATATTTTGCTGTCCCTTAACAAACTGCAACTTTACCGGTAACGCTTGATGGTTGTTGGGGAAGGCAAAGTCTAAACATCGGAGGCACGTATATGTTCATATGCTGCTGGCGACCGGCAATAAAATTCGATGCACCATCGTACTAAATCTGGATGGTAACGGCGAGCATTAGGTGGCAGTGTTATGTTCAATAACTGTTGCTTTAAAAACATTTCTTTCCAAGGATTGGTGTTCTGCAAAATGCAATTAATCGTTATTATTACTGTTTAATAGGTAACTAGCTTCATATAGCGTACTTGTTTAACTTGTGAGTCATCATCTTCTAGCAAAAGTGATTCACTTTGAATTTCAACGCACTCAGGACATGTTGCATTTTTCTTGCAAGCTAGAATTATAACATACCTTGATACAATCTGAAAATACATACGAAACAATATACACTTACCAATTAATCTACAGTTTGTTGCCCTAAATACATTGTTAATTTTGATTGATCCATTTTCCCATGTAAGAATAGGATGAACTTTTGTGTTCTTAACTTCTTGTACTCCACTACAGGGAGTCAGATTGGAAATTTCATCTACATATTGTTTGTAGAAAAGCAGTTGGTCATAATATACAAAAATAAGTTAGCTACAGATTGCAAACACTTTTTCAAGTAGTAGTGTCTCATCAGTGCAACTGGTGACAACACAGATTTATGTTGTTCAGATTTAAATGACCAAAGCAAAAATTGGAAACTTACATAATACTTTACTTAGTGCAACTTGTTGGGCATCAGGAAGAGGTACTGATCCCAAATCAACTTTCCACCCATCTACAGACAACTCTGCAATTTTTGCATTTAATGCAAAAACAACCCTAACAGTGTGAAAATTAATTCTGATTAGTACTTTTTTGGGGTAAAAACTTGCCTAAACTTTTACCTTAAATGAGGAACTAGTTGTGCCTCTACATGTAATTCTGACACCAAGTTGTTTCCTTTCTCATAAAATATCCATTTTTCTGAAAATGAATCTGCATTATTAACTACTTTTACTGACATGGCACCTGGCAGACTAACAGCTGGCCTCTCTAACCTTTTAAAAACTCAGGTAGTTGTTTAAAGGACTTCTGTAAGTCAATAATATTCTTGTGTCTTTTTCTGGGCTCTTCTGCAACTCTTGCCACTGGTGGCTTTCTAGATGGATGGGTAAAACTTTACTTTTTTGGTAAATGTAAACATGGTTTAGCACCCTGGCAAAGAGTCTTGAATTTGCCATGAACAACAATATCTGTTGGCATAAAGTGCAACTCACAAATTGCTGCCCTGTGAAGAAAAATACTGACATTGACTGATATTACGATTTTTTTGCATATTCATGGCAATTTACGTTTCTTTTTGTAGCATTTCTTTAATGCAATCACCAGAGGCTGCATCTCTCATGGACAGCACAAACCTTGTAAGCTGCTCTCTATGGGCTTTTTCTGCTGAGCTTTTGACAAGAGCCGGTTTTCGGACAGCAAAAATTGAAACTTTGCGTTCGTTCTTAATTTTAGAATTTCTGACGCCTGAAATACAGCCAGGCACACAGCAATGACTAGGCGCCATGGTTTATATTTACACTTTTCGAGCGACCAAACAGACAACAGGTACTGAAGTAACGAGAAAACTCGCGGTATCGTGTCAGTCTTACTCATGCGGAACGAGACGCAAGAACAATGAGTGGTCCTTCTATGTTTTTAGAATTCTATGGTCCCGGCAGACTTATACATTTTGGTGTGCAGATTGTTGATTGCATTAACGTTTATTCTGTTTACAAGCCGATTCAAAAAACATTTTTATGGCCCAAAGAATTTGTATGTGAGGTTTGCCAAATTGTTTAAACATGATAAAATTTGAGTGTTGCGTTATCGGAAATTTTTAGGATGATATGAATATTTCTTTGCTTTTCCGTTCTGGAGCGTAACAAATTTGCTCAACTAAATTTGTGTCAAACAATTTTTTAACATAACATTCCGGCATTTTAAACCGATAAATGACAAACCATCTGAAGCAAATGTGTAAATCCTAACATCTTGTTTCGGTGAATATTGTGTTACTACAAGGCATATTTCAAACACCTTTCTTTGATCATCCGGCAAATGATGACAAATCATCCGACTTTACGACGTCTTATCAGGGGCGTCATCAGGATGATGTCAGCTATCCAACACAGTCTTTAGCACCCCAAGAGTAAACACGAGAAAGACAAAGGCCCAAAAATGTAGATAAAAAACATTCTTCAGCTCTTCAAAGCTACCGATAGCTAATCGACATTAGAACATCAGATTTATGTACGTCATGTTTGCGCACAAGTGAACCACGATTTTAAAAACCCTTTTCTGTGTAATTTGTTTTCTTGGCAGTGACAGCGGCTGCAAAAAATAAACTCATTTTAAAATCTGGTGACCACAATTAGTTGTGTGACTAACCAAGGTCGATATCTTCGAAACCCTTTTTGCTACGTCTCTTTGGCGTTCTTTCGGGCGCGCGTTTAGTGATATGTCCGGCTCTCAAGCTTTGGTTTAATCGGTGGTGGGATTTAAACTGTAGGTACCTAGTTGTGCTGGTTTGTTAGTAGAGAATCACGTATTTCTGTCCTGGGTACATAAATTTCAAGACGCCGGATGGTAAAGCATGTATCATAAATCAACCATCATTACGAGGCACTTAAAGTTCAAGAATCAAGACACATAAACATTGATGTTCTAATGGAACACACATGTTGACACACACCAATGAAAAACCTCATCGATGTGATGTTTGTGAAAAAAGGTTTGGTCGTGGAGGAGATTTAAAAAAACACATGTTGATACACACTAAAAAGAAACCACATCGATGTGATACTTGTAACAAAAGGTTTAATCAGCGTGGAACTTTAAAAAGACACATGGTGACTCACACAAAATGAAAGCCCATCGATGTGATGTTTGTGAAAAGAGTTCCAATATCATTCCAAGCTTGAACAGACAATTGTTGACTCATAATAAACAGTAACTTTACCGATGTGTTGTTCGTAAAAAAACATTTGCTTGGACTGAAATAGTACCTTTATGTATGGTTTTGGTTGTCCTATAACAATAATAAAACACACGTACCACATAGAGTCGCAATATTAACGCTGTTTTCCAAATCGTTCAGAGCAATCTGTACAGGAAAATAGGCGCCAGTGTATCGAATATTATGAGGTCCTATAGATTTCTTTAAGTAATTTATAAAGATTATTGGAACAAAACAATTGGGTACGATCACGCTATCTAACAGCTCATAACTTGGTTGAAACGGTTTAATTAACATTAATAAGAACCGAGCATAATATGTGAGGTTTTCATGCAACGCACATTGGATAATAGGTTTAATAAGAGACCATCGCTGAACCAACTGATCACGTTTTTGTGGTAAGGGTATTCAAGTGCAAGTAAACGTAACCAATATAAACAATATCGCAACAAGCTGAACCACATTCTGAGAGAAGCTAAACATAAGTACATTGAAAAGGAACTAACAGATCATAGAAATGATATTGGTGGGATGTGGAAAATTATTAATAGTTTGTTGTCACGAAAACAAACTTCACCCTAAGCTCCTGCAGAACTAAAGCTAGATGGTATAGAACATTGCACCACAGACCCAGTTACAATTGCCAGCAACTTTAATCAGTTCTTTGCCAACATCGGAGCAAATATGGCATCAGCTATTCCACAACCAGTTATGCCACCACCCAATAGTTTCTCCATCACAAAGCCATCATCCTTCTTATTCTATGACATTACCCCAGATGAGGTGTAAATGTATATATCCACTCTTGACAGTCGTAAATCTGTGCCCAGTCACGAAATTCCTGTTAAATACATCAAAATGGTTAAAAGCATTATTTCACCTATGCATTCAGAGACTTTCAACTGGTGTATACAACATGGGGAATAATCCGCTGAACTTAAAATAGCAGAAGTGATACCCATTCATAAATCAGGCTCACAAGTTGAATGCAATAACTACAGACCAATTTCACTGCTATCCCCTTTTGCTAAGATATTTGAAAAAATTATCAACGTTTGTATGACTACGTTGAAAAAAAAGGAATGTTAACAAGTCACCAGTATGGTTTTCGATGCAATCGGTCTACCTCCCTGGCAATTTACGACATCCATGAAAACGTGTTAGCGGCCCTCGATCAAAAACAATACACATGTGCTATTTTCTTGAACCTGTCAAAAGCGTTTGACACAGTCGATCACAGGGTTTGGTTGTGGAAGTTGGAGCATCAGTATGGAATACGGGGAGACCCCTTAGAACTGTTTCGTAGCTACTTATGCACCGCAAACAATGCACACGCATATCAAACGTAACATCACAACTGCTAAACGTTACGCGTGGCTGCCCCCAAGGTTCGTCACTGGCTCCTTTACTCTTTTTGCTTTACATAAACGATCTACCAACGGTATCCAAGTTCACAACGAAACTCTTCGCAGATGACACGTGTTTAACATGTCATCAGAGTCTCTAGACGACCTGCAGGTGAAAGTAAACAAGGAACTTATTTATGTTGATAACTGGATGCGACACAACAAATTATCGCTTAATACGAGTAAAACAACATATTTACTGTTTTGTCCTTCCAAGCGCGGAAACACGCAAAACGATTTCCATAGGATCGCAGCAAATACAGCGTTCGACGCAAACAAAATAGAACGAAAATTAGCACAAGCCTGCGGTATCATGTACAAGCTACGTGACTTTGGACAACAGTTTCTCCGCATGATTTACTACTCCTTTGCGTACCCCTATCTACAATACGCCGTCGCCGCTTGGGGTAGCGGATACGCTACAGCAGTTAAAACCATCAACATCAAACACAACAAAATTTTACGAGCCATCACTCGCAGCACTTACCGATGTCACTACCTTCCACATACAACTCCCTGTTTACACCTACTACCATGGGCGGCTCGTGCGAGGGGGCTGCGGAACTGCAGCACCCCCTAGATATTTTTACTTAATATTCCTATGTAATATTCCAATATTACAGATAACTTTTACTATACTTTTTTTTATTCTTTAGCAGTATATAAGTTAATAAGTATAATTTCCACCTTGATCGGCATTTTTTCCCCCTTTTTTGAAAAAAAATATGCCATTATTATGTTATCTATGGTGGAGCTGCAGCTCCAGTTTCGTGACGTTTTGCAGTTGTGCGCATGCGCAGCCCCTCCCGTGACGTAGCGCTAGTTGTGTTGTCTGCTTCCGGTCAGTGAACTCCAAAGCCAAAAAACCCGTGTACTGTATATTTAAGTTCGACAGTGAGTGCAGTTAAACAATTATTTTGCTATCAATAAATTTATTGTTTGACTGTTAGTCGTGACTTTTTAAGATGACTGTAAGTGGGTTTCAGTTTTCACAATTATCATTGAATTATAAGTGTATCTAACACCTTGAAAAAGAAAAAAAGGTCATCTAACACCTTGAAAAGTCACAATTAACCTTTATAATAAAAAACTGAATTAAAAACTTTTATGAAAGTATGAGACAAAACATCTGCTACTCCAAATATGTCATGCAGGAATAAGCAACAACAAGAAATACTCAGTTTTAGTTCTTAATGCTACTACTAAAGAACAAATAAATTTGTGACTGTGAAGTTAAATGCCTCACTGAAATTCAGGCAATATCAAATGCAGGACAAACAACTGCAGAAGCAACAGGAATTTTGAAATACCTGAGTGAAGACAATTTAAAGTGTGGATTTCGTAACACACCATGTGGACAGTATTTGCAACTAAGTGCAATCATGTGTATTGATATAATGGACATGTACTGTTTGTCTATCTAAACAGTAGCTGCTTAATTGCTTCACAGGAAGTGTTTCCTAAGAATGAACATTCTACAGACAAGATAGTAGTGACACCAAGCACATCCTATTGTTGACAAAGAAAAGCTAGTTACTCAAATGAAAATGTTTCTGTAGATCTGATGTTCATGATTACTTTGAAAATAATTAATCTAAGAGATGATGTTTTGACAAGTGAAATTACTAGGATGAAAAATCCTTTTTGCTGTTTCCATGAGTCCTTCCAAAGGCGAAACAGTTCTTTTTAACTCTGAAAAAGATGCAAACTTTTCTGAGAAACACCATTATTTCCAAAAGACTTGGAATTAAGGAAGAAGCTATCAATTATCATGCCCAAACTATAACTTTATGATTAATTTTGGTTGTAAAAAGGAAGCACAAGATTTAATTATATGGTTTAAATTAAAGTGAGAGTGTTGTAAATTTTAAAGCTTGAAGGAGTTTTGCACTTAAAAAAGGAATTATAAGCTATTTGCCAGCAAGCAGCAATTATAACAGTTAAGAAACTAAAATACAATTAATAGTCTGTACACAAAAATCCAAGAAAGATGTTTAAATGAACAAGTTCTTCAAGAAAAGATGTTTAAATGAACAAGTTCCGAAACCAATGTAATGTGGTTGTTAAATTTGTTAGTTATGATACCAATAAAAAGCTGTGTGACAATAATCTGTGAAGTGTCATAGAATATGTTGAAGACGCTGACTGTGACTAAATTTACTTAAATGAAACATGACAATTTTTGTTGTCTAACTGACATTATTACTGCATGTTATTGTGTTTGGCCCGTCGCTGTGCAAGTAAACAAAATACACAAATGATACCGTCTGCTGTTTACACTCGTGTACATTATTGCGTAACAAAAATTACGTCACAATGGAGTTGCTAATTAAGATTTGTATTACCGGTACTTGTTTTTCTGCACAAAACAATGGCTAGAAAACTAGAAATGTAGCTTTTCTATATATTGCCAACTTATATATGTTCAGTGTCATGAACGCACACACCTTTAAGCGGTTACCTGTATTGACTGTCACGTTTAAGACGCGGTACACGGTTATATACGAAACGTGACGTCATAACTCAGGGACGACATCTAGCGGTAAATACATACATCACAACTTCCCTTCGTTTAAATTGAACTTAACTGACGTCTCGAAGGGTAAGGATTCACAATAACATTCAATGGACGTAAATGAACACGATTACGCCGATATAATACACCATCACTAGTTTTTACAAGATAAGAGCGATGAGATAACTGTTTTTCTATAGTTCCTTGTTGATCCCATAGTTTGTTTTGGGTATTGTACAGTTTTACAGGAGTGTTCACTTGTAATTACAGCATGTTTCTTGTTCCCCTGTCATAATACTTCTTTTGTTGTTTTCTTTCTTTTCCAAACGGACGGCAAGTTGAACTTTTTAACGTTTCGATATCCAGGGGCATCGTGTGTCTGATTTGCCGACCCATGAGAAGCTGTGCAGGTGATTTTCCGCAAAGGAGAGGAGCACTCCTAAATATTAACAAACTTTTGTTAAAATCCTGTACACTGGCATGAGCTTTTTTAAGTAGTTGCTTCGTTGTCTGGACACTCCTCTCAGCCAGTCCGTTAGATCGTGGATAATGTGGACTCGAGGTTAAATGATCAAAGCCCCATTCCTCGGCGAATTTTGCAAACTCCTCACTAGAAAACTGAGGACCGTTATCACTAATAACAGTTTCGGGAATTCCAAACCTGGAAAAAATAGTTTTCAAACCACTTATAACAGACGCCGCAGAAGTTGTAGTCAACGGGGTTACTTCTGGATATCCGGAGTAGTAGTCCACTGTTACCAAAAACATTTTTCGGTTCCAATAGAACAGGTCAGTTGCCACTTTCTGAAACGGATAAGAAGGAGCTTGGTGAGGTTCTAACGGTTGGCGTTGTTGCTGTGACCTGAATTTTGCACAAATGGCACAAGAAGAAACCAAACCAGATATGTCGTTGGATAACCCAGGCCAATATATACTTTCCCGAGCTCGTCCTTTGCATTTTACTTCACCCAAATGGCCTTCATGCACACGTTCTAAAAAATAACTGCGCATAGACATTGGAACAACTATTCGAGATCCACGAAACAAAATACCGTCAACAACAGAAAGTTCATTTTGGACATCCCAAAAGGGTTTTGCTAAAACAGGACAAGCACGCTTATGTAAAGGCCAACCATTATTTACAAGACGCATTACAATTTGCAACTGTTCGTCACATATGGTTTTACTTTGTAACTTTTGTTTAACTAATGGCATACAAGCAATAGCGGATACAATTAGATCTACATATTCACATACACTATGACAAGAAAGCGATTGTACGGACACACTGTTCTCCACACATCTTGATAACAAATCAGCTGTGTGCATGAATTTACCTGGAGTAAACTCTGCGGTGAAATGAAATCTTTGCAACCGGATCATTAGACGTTGAATGCGCAACGGACAGTTATTTAACTCCTTGAGAAACAACGCTATGAGAGGTTTGTGATCAGTTTCTACCACAAATTTCTGACCATAAACATACTGATAAAATTTTTCACATGCAAAGGTGATAGCAAGCAATTCCTTTTCAATTTGTACATACCTTGTTTCAGCGGTTGTTAAAGCTCTTGCCGCATACGCCACTGGCTGCCACATGTTGTCATGCTGTTGCAAAATTACAGCTCCAAGTCCATGTTTAGATGCGTCTGCCGAAATTTTGATCGATTTCTTGGGGTCGAAAAACCGAAGTACTGGGGCAGTTGTGACCAGCCGTTTTAAATTCCTCCATTCCATTTCGTGTGCTTGCGTCCACTCCCAGTTGCTCCGTTTATGCAATAACAAACGCAAAGAAGATGTTTTAGTAGACAAGTCGGAAATGAAACGACCTAGGTACGTGACCATTCCCAAAAATTTCAGCAAGTCACCCTTAGACTGAGGACGCTTTAGTTGCTCTATTGCATGAACTTTATTTGGATCAGGTTGAACACCTGAAGCACTAACAACTTCACCAAGAAAAGTAATCTTGTCTACACCGAACACACATTTTTCCTTATTGAGTTTCAGATTATTGCGTTGCAAAACCGTTAACACATTTTTAAGCGTCATGTCATGTTCCTGCTTAGTTGAACCCCAAACCACAATATCGTCCATAGACGTTACAACGCCGTTCATGTGTTCAAACATCATGTACACCAACTTGTGAAACACTTCTGGAGCAGAACAAATGCCGAACGGCATGCGCAAAAATCTATACCGTCCAAACGGAGTGTTAAACGTACAAAGCTTAGAACTATCTTCATCCAACTTTACTTGCCAAAACCCAGACAAAGCGTCGAGTTTAGAAAATACTTTAGCATTTGAAAATTGACTAATAATTTCTTCTCTAGTCGGAAGACAGAAATGCTCACGCAAAATTGCTTTATTTAAATCTCGCGGATCTAAGCAAACTCTTAGTTTTCCGTTTTTCTTTTCTACTATTACAAGAGAGTTCACCCACTTAGTTGGTTCTTCTATTCTTTTGATTACTTGCATCTTTTCCATTCTTTGTAGCTCCTGTTGTAGTTTGTTTTTGAGTGCAAATGGAATTTTTCTGCTGGGACGGACTACGGGACAAACTTTGTTATCGGTCTTTATTCGGTGACAACCTGGAACACAACCCAACCCTTGAAATAAATCTGAAAAGCTGGACAGCAAATTTTGTTCGTCACTGACAATCGGTTCCAGCTTATTTATTAGGCCAAGAGTTACTGCTCCATTTAATCCTATAATAGGCAATGCATTAATCTCCACAACAACAAATGGTAGAGTAAATGATTGCTCTCTGTATTGAAGTGTTGAACTAATTGTCCCACAAACTGGAATATGGTGGCCAGTATATGAGATCAATCGAATATTAGTAATAGAAACATATGGACGTCCCTGAAGTTTTTGAAAATCATTGCGTGACAAAATATTTACTTGGGCTCCCGTGTCTATCTTAAAACGAAGTGTACATGAAAGCACAAAAGTGTCAACAAGCCAATCTTTTGGTGAACTAGTAGTACTTACAGATTGCATGTTGTACGTCTGAATTGTATCCGCGCGTTGCGCTTGCGGGTGATTAGCTGCACTGCAACATCGAGCGAAGTGGTTTCTTCCACCACACTTCAAGCATCGCCTTCCCCAGGCAGGACACGCTCTGACGTCATGTCGCAAGGCACAGAATCTGCAAACTCGAGGCGCTGGTAATTGATTACCACGTGGTTCGCGTTGAACAGCATCCAAGCTACAACTTGTAGAATTTGTTGATCGAAACATTGTCATTTGCGATCTTACTGTTTCGTTTGTTATGCACATTTTAATAGCTTTTTCAAGCGTTAGTTCCTCTTCCCGCAGCAAACTTTGACGAAGTTGAACACACTTGATACCAATAATAATTTTGTCTCGGATTAATGAGTCGCAAAGTTCACCGAAATCACAGCTTTTAGACAGTTTTTTTAAATCGGTTATAAAAACATCTATTCTTTCACCATCATTTTGATTTCTAGAAAAAAACCTGTATCGCTCGCTGGTGATATTCTTCCTCGGACAACAGTAGCTTTCGAAGGCATTGACCACAGTTTCAAAGTGCATTTCTTGTCCTTCTTCAAATTTAAATGTTGAGTGGGTGGTTTGACCTTGCTCTCCCAACACGTGGAGCAACATAGATGTTTTAACTTTTGCAGCCTTTCCGTCATAACCAACAGCTGTCAAATAAAGCCTAAATCCCCTGATAAACTTAACCCAGTTTTGTGACATATTGCCACTCCATTGCATAGCTTCAGGCAGTGAGAACGAACCTTCCATTTTATAAAACCACTTCTGACACCATGTCATGAACGCACACACCTTTAAGCGGTTACCTGTATTGACTGCCACGTTTAAGACGCGGTACACGGTTATATACGAAACGTGACGTCATAACTCAGGGACGACATCTAGCGGTAAATACATATATCACATTCAGTAAAGGCTAAAATTTGAAGCAGCACTCCCACAAATTTAAGGCACTAGCCGCCACTGCCTACTACGTCAGTACATAGCCACAACACTAGAAGGGCTGACAGTCAGAATTACTTTCATCCCCGGGTAAACACCGCGATCGGCGCAAGATCAATTTGCCATCGAGGACCAAAAGTATGGGAAGAAATACCGCACGACATTAAGTCTCTGCAACTCTCGTCCTCTTTCAAAAAAAAGGTTTCGCACGTACCTATTGAAGCAATACGACCCCTTAATAAGTACTTATCGCTCATTCAAGGTTACATAAAACACAGCTTGTTCCCTCATACCAAATTACCCTTGTTTTCACTTTTTTGGGGTTTTAGTTTTATCTCTTAGTTTTTTGCTTTCAGTGTGTGTTTTTTTTTATTTTTTTATCATACCAATTAACTAGATAACTTAGTCACACACAAAAGAACAAAAAACTGCCGTAGGATTCGGTATTTTTAGATCAGCCATTCGGGTCGAAGACGGTGCAGCACCTTCCACAGCGAACAACATCTGAGATCTCGCCATCGATTCCAAAAGCGCAGAGGAGGAGATGGCCGACGGCAACATTCTCATCGTCGGAACAAACTGTCCTAGGGACACACGGGTCTGCCTACGGGATCACAGGAAACGTTCCGAGGAACCGAGCTTGTGTTTCCGTTTAGGCGGGTTTCATTTGGCCAGCAAAACTCGCGGGTTCAACCACCGTCTTACGCAACCGGACGTACCCATGACTTTGGGCAATGATCACTAGAACAACGTTGTTTGCATTGCTGTAATTGCACGCCTATCTGGTGACATAATTAGTGTACTGTATTTGCGATGAGCAATCAAGACCACAACACCCCGTGGAATGTAAATAGTCCATCATGTGGTGTGGTGCATGTGGCTTGACAATTTCACAGTAAGGCTAGGGAAATTGCAGGATAATAGTCATGTGTAGGTTGCCTAGAATGTATAGCATTATTATGACCAACATTATTTAATTTACCTCTCAGTAGATCTTCCGAGTCTGGTTACGGTGTTACATAATAACAGGAAAACAAGGAAGCGAAGTTATTTAACCGCCTTTCATGAAGTCAACTGTAGGATTTGTGGTGATTTTGACATTCCAATAAAATGTTTCGGTTTCGGTCCGAACTTTTTTTAAGTCAGTGCGGTTATATCGACAAATAATTTCCGTACCGATATACACATCATGCTAGACTGGTAGCATACAAACACAACTTAAACAAGTTCGTTTAACAAAAAAGGCAAAAATGAGCTTTTACCGAAAGCAACTCCTAATACACTTTTGGTGAAAAATTGAAAATTTTTACGAAAGTTTCGGAAACTTCACTGACAATTAAATCGCCCAAATTTGTCGCAGTGACGTCATGAGGTCGCCATAGCTTGTGGTCACGCTTGGTTAACGTCGCAGCCCTGAACTCGCAATCAGAGTTGAACTGCAAAACTCGGTGATTCCCCACATCACAGACAAACACGTTGTCATGACAATCGCACGTGACGCCGGCCGGGTACTTCATCTCGTACCCACAATCGCTTAGGGGGCGGATCAGATGTATGGGGTTCCCGTAAGGGTCAAAAACCACAACCTGGTTTTCAAGGTGGTTTGGCACCACCACGTGGCCTTTACTGTTGCAGCAAATCCGCAGGAGGTCGCCCTTGATGCCTGGATTAAAACTTTCCAAAAGTCTGCCCTCTTTTGAACACGTGGAAATCCGCATCTTGCGTCTGCATGACAAAAAAATTAATACTTATTTTAGATTTTGTTCCGAGAACCTAATCCTCTGACAGTTGTAAGGTCGTGCAAAAATGTTATCTGATAAGTTTAACATTCTTTACAAGTCATACATATATTCGTTATCCAGACTTATTGATGGGCTAAGTTTGTATTTATTATATCCACTGGCCTGTTATTATTGAAAACTAAAATTAAACAATATTTTCTGACTAAATGCACAAATTTAATTGAAAGTGCTCTTGGTTTGAAGCCTACCTGTCAATAGCAACGATTCGGTCCATGTTGTCCACAGCGATACAAGATGTTGAGCCGATCACACCCGGTCCAAAGCTGCTTATTTTTCGGCCTTCGGGAGTAAAAATCCCGATCCTTGAAGTCCCGTCGAAACCAACGCAATTAATGCATAAGTTTCCGTCCCTAAAAACCTGTACACCTTGCGCCTGGAAGTTAAATCCCTCCATAGTGGTCGGAAAGGAACTTCTGCAAAGAGCAGAGAATGGTAGACCAAGATTAGAACTTTTGGATGATTATTTCTTTTTTACTCTTTTTTTAACAATTAACAACTGTGAGATTTGACTTTGTTACCATCGTAACCTTCAGTATAGACCCATTTGAAACTTAACTACTCACATTGGTTTCCGCTTTAACAGGTCAATGACTTGCACACGTTTGTTCCAAAGGTCACATACATACAGTATTTTGCCATCCTTGCTGGTGGTAAAATGTTGTACCCAGCCCCCGAACTGACCTGGGGCCTTTCCTTTTCTCCCCACCTATATAGTGTGTCCGGTTTAAGTTAAATAACGCAACTTGGTAATGCAAATTTTCCCACCTACATATTGTGTCTGGTTTTAGTTAAATAACGCAACTTAGTAAATGCAAAGGAATATTACATTAGCGAATTTTGGATAGATTGTTATGTACAAAGTTAGCAAGATAAGGGTATAGTTTTCCCTACCTCAAAGTTGTAATTCACATAACCTTGAACAGGAATAGCTTTTGCAGGTGGGACTCCCACTTCTGAATAGGGATCTTCCCCTGCTTGTAAATCGTCACCACTACGAGAAACTCCTAAATTGTATGACATCATCAGGTTTGCATCCACCGGCCTAATAAAGTTTTACTTCGCCTGAAAATGCAAAATCTAGAATGTAACATTTTTGTTTGTTTTGTGCTGAAGCCTGAAAGGCCACACTTGTTTTCACTGTCTAAGAAAAAAGAGCTTCCGAATCAAAATAGAAAGTAAAACACTTTTCTTAACAAGCTTAACTCTGCTACTACTCGCGTGTATGCTTCTTTTGAACGCTTTGCTTCAGTACAAACAAGTATAATATGGACATACGACTATTATAAAGCTGAGTTATCATTGTTCTAGATGACGTCATACTTCCTGTGACGCTCTGTCGGTAAACACAGAGTCGGCAGATATCGGAAGTAAACTAACAATGGCATAAAACTGTTAAGCGACAGAAGACACAACCTGTAGACACACAACATCATACATGCGATTTTCATTACTGTCAGTGCCGTTTTTATTGTGGTTACTAAATGCATCACAAAAGTGTCAACAACAAAAACCTATTCCAACTGCAACATATCACTCTTGCTTTATATCATAAAATGGAATCAGCATTGCTATACGTTGCCGTTTACACCAACTTAAAAAAATATTTTGACGAAATATCCGCATAACAGACTGCACATCTACGCCTGTGAGTTGCTTTTTCCTATAACAGCAAGCACAATACAACTAAGAGTTTACACGCTGTTCGATGCTTGAAACGTTTAAATCAAAACATAACAACACCTGTGGGAGGCATTTGCAGGTTCGACTAATTGTTACGTCACAGTAAAGCGGAAACGCCGCGTCATACTACTGTGCGTCATGTAGTACGGCTATGTAAAGAAGTATTCGAAAGATAGCTGGTTGTTCTAATAAATCAGTGTTTCTTAACCTTTTTAGTGCTCGTGCCGTTTATTAAAAATTGTTCGTACCCCCTGTCTACAATGGCCGACGAAAGAAAACAAAATTGTAACAATAGGAATTAAACTCCGTGTATTTATAACTTTTGCGTTGAATGCATGCATTAAAATAGTCTTGTAATTTCAACAATATTTAGAGCACACCAACAATCAGTCAATTCAAATCAGTCACTTGCTACGCATTCTTTACAAATATGCCTAAATAGCGTGAAATTTCACACTGCATGTCGTACCCCCTGTTTTGGTGCTTCGTACCCCCCAAGGGGTACACGTACCCCTGGTTAAATATACTTTTGCCAACTAATATGATCAAACAATCTTTAACGCAAAACATACGTCACCTGGTGTAATTTTTACGACATGGAGTATTTCCATTAAATTGATGACGTTCGAGCAAGATTGATTTGCTAGCTGATTTACAAATCATTTTCAGTTTAATTTCCACATGAACTGGTTAGTAAGTTTTTATTTATTACATCCAGATCAACGTTTTGGTTCAAACAAACCAAGTGGTTCATGTCCTTTATGGATAACGCTTAATCTGTTAAGTAAGGTAAGTTGTTGGTGACATTTGGTGTTACTACTGAGTATTTACTGTGCAAGAAACTGATAGTTTTGGTTGAACAGCGCAATTTATAACACAAATTGGCACACAGTACAATTAGTACTACAAACACACATAGGCAATAGTTTCAAAAAGCCTTGTTGTGCTTATCCACCTATGAGTATGTTGTTCGGGGTTAATTTTTCGTTCCCAAAAAAATCCAAAATCGATAATGATCTTTAAATTCGACAATGACATTTTCATTACACTTGTGTTTCCTAAGGAAGATACTCTTTGTACTTTCTGAAATCATCATCCTTGCAAACTTCCACAGTCCCTCGAGAGCACAGTTTTTAAAGAAATCTCCGCTGATTTGCGTAACTTCATCGACCAATGAGCAGTGTAGTTAGTGTTAAATTAAACAAGTGAATCACAGTACGCCAGGCCTACTGAAGGCGCCATACCGAGTCAGTCGGTCACCAAGCATTCACCACCAAGTGATTTTTAAATCAGATTCGGCCCACAATTTACGAAGTCTCGATTGTGCAAATACACATTTCAAAGCTGGAAAGAAAGTTGGGATTTACTCAATGCGTTGGTTTTGTTATATCGCCATCGTTAATCTTTGCCTCACGTACACACAAGCGCTATTGGATTCACCCGCACAAGACTTACTTTAAATTTATTTTTTTGAATAAATTTTACTTTGAAAATTTCATGAATGGCGTTTTATGAGAATGTTTTTCTGCTTTATTGAATTTCTACATAAAAGTGCTTAGCCGCACCCGTAATCTTAACTGCAGGAGCTGTTTTGTTGTTCCGTTTTTCACATCAAAATGACACGACAAGTGGGAGTTTTATCTGGAACAAACAGCTGGCCCGACCAACAAGTCGTCATTTCACGCCCCAAATTGACCAGTTGTGTGGTCTATCATTAAATGTGGATTGTAGAAAGACTTCAATGTTTTACCAACTTTATTGTGTGCAAAATATGTTCAATGTTTAAGGCAATGCACCGTGGGTACGCCTCCTTACTGAAACCCTTTTGAAGAGAAAAACACTTGATAGCGCAACGGTTTCCGGGCCCTTTTTAAAATAATTTCGGGCTACGAAACCCCACGAAAAAGTTACTGTTGTATTCTCGATCAGAGCAAATCAATAGAATGAATAATACGAAAACAAGCACGGTTTATATAGCACCTAAATCAATTAGCATAGCAGCACAAGAATGCGAATCAAGCAATTAAAACGCAAGGTGCGAAATGAGTACAACACAGGCCTCGAAATGCGTAATACTTAACACCTCCCCAACAAAAATACAAAGCTGCGCAATAACAATATTACGTCATTAACAACAAAAACGTTGCGGAGGATTGCGACGTCGCTTAGACCGTCGCGGATTCTCTGGACCGTACTCGGTAGTTGTCTGGGATGATACTGGTAAATCACCAGAATTTTGATCTCCCACATGCTCATCTTCGGTATGCGCATCGTCATTTACAGGTGTTGGAAGTTCACCGGACGGAGCTGGTCAATGTGGCGGCGCCACAATTGTCCCTGAGGTATCACCTTTACAGTGACCGATCGAGTGCCGTGAACTTGTGTTACAATGGCTGGAACCCAGCGTGGGTCACGGTTGTGCTTAGGTCCGTAATACAAAGCGTAGCACGGCATTCCAACCTTGTACGAACTTTGTGCAAAACGATGCTTTTTCGAGTTTGCGCGAGACGTTTCTCTTGATAACCTTCCTTGAGCAATGTGTGGCGGTGAAGGAAAAAGTGTGTCCACCTTTGTTCTCATCTGACGGTTATTGAGAAGTTGGCTAAGAGAATATCCGTTCCCAGTCGGCGTCCTTCGATATTGCATGAGAAATTCGATTATCGCTTGCTTTGGGGGCAGTACAGACTTTCTCGAAGCCTGTTTGAAAGTCTGAACAAGACGTTCAGCTGCGCCATTTGTTGCAGCATGATAAGGAGCTCCAGTAAGATGAATTATTCCCCTTTCCTTGCAGTAAGTTTTGAATTCATCAGAGGTAAACGTCGGAGCGTTGTCGGTTACGTATGGGGATACCCGAAGTGCGAAAAGTCAGACTCTAAAAGATCCGCAGTCGCTTTTGCCGTAATGGACTGCGTAGCGTGGATGCATGGATACATGATCCACATGTAACCGAGACCAAGGTTTTTCGGGTAGAATCCATGGATGCAATAAAGCTTTAGGTGGAGCATTTTGATGCTCGGCACAACTATGACATTTGTGACAAGTATCCATGATGTCTTTGTCAATATTTGGCCAAGTAAACAACTGTTCTGGCCAGTTGCTTCATTCTCTGCATTCCCAAATGACTTTGGTGCAACAACTTGAGTACTTCGCGTTGAAGTTTAGAAGGAATCACCAATCTACAGCCGTACAATAAACATCCGCCGCTAATGCTTAGTGAATCCGCAATCTGACTGTAACGATACAAGGGATCTCCAACATCAAAATCTTTATGTGGCCACCCTTCTTGTGTATATCTCATCACGTTAGAGAGAACGCAGTCTTTTGCAGTTTCCTTTACAAGAGCCTTAGCGTCAGCGGGTTTCACTTGACTACTCAAAGTTGTGATTGCACACACCGTATCTGAATCTACGGTTGTTTCCTCCTCATCAAAAGTTGGATCGTTTCCAGCTGGTAGTCGACTAAGGGCGTCGGCGTTATTTATGTCGGAGGTTTTCCTATACTCAATATCGTAGCTGAATTGGTTGAGAAGTAGCGCCCATCTCGCCAAACGATTTGCTGCGAGCGTTGGAACAGTCTTCTTTGGTCCAAAGATTGTCAACAAGGGTTTGTGGTCAGTGACCAAATAAACTTCCGGCCGTACAGATACTGGAAGAACTTGCGAACAGCGAACACAATAGCTAAAGCCTCTTTTTTCATCTGGCTATACTTTCTCTGACAGTCAGTCAGCGTTTTCGATATGTTAGCTATTGGTCTTTCGCTTCCATCTGCAAGACGATGAAATAAAACCGCACCAATTGCTACGCTGGATGCATCGCATGCTATTCCAATCGGCAGGGTTGGGTCAAAATGGGTTAGAACATTGTCCGACGTTAGGAAGTGTTTTAAACGTTTAAAAGCATCTTCCTCTTTCTTTCCCCAATTCCAGGTTACAGTTTTCTTCGTAAGCCGGTATAACGGTTCCGCAACTGTTGAAAAACCTGGGGGTAAGAACTTGCTGTAGAACTGAACTGAGCCCAAAAACGAACGAAGATTTGACACATTTTCTGGTGGAGGCATGTTTAAGACATCATCGACTTTACTTCCTTTGGCAATACCATCCTTAGTGAGAACATGACCTAGGTATTCGACTTTTTTCTGCGCAAATTTCCATTTCTCCAAACGGCAACGTAGACCCTTTTCATGAAGACGTTGAAGCAAACGACGCAAATTTTGCAAATGGTTCTCTTTAGACGAACCGCTGACCAAGATGTCATCTAAAAATACCGCCACACCTGGCAAATCGTGCGTAATGTCGTTCATTAACTTTTGAAAATAGCCCGAAGCAGAAGAAATTCCGAAAGGTAACACATTTTGTAGAAAAGCGCCTCGATGTGTACTGAGGGCTAACCTCTTCCGGCTTACTGGACCAAGTCTGATCTGGTTGTAGGCATCGGCCAGATCGATTTCGGTGAACCCGTGACCTCCTCCAAGCTTCTGCATTAAATCACTTGGTAACGGTAGTGGCTGACGATGCGTGTCCAGTTGGGGGTTTACTGTCACCGAGTAATCGCCACATACCCGAACTCTACCAGATGCTTGCCCTGGTAATGGTGCCTTTCGCACAGGCACCACCGGTGTTCCCCAATCATTAAATTGGGCGTCCATGTTCCGTTTCGAATTGTCCTTAATGCTTCGTCCAAAGGGTTGGAAATAGATGGAAAGTCGCAGGTACTAGCATGTGCGCCGGCAGAAAATTTTGCAAGAGGGGCAAATTTTGGCTGATACTTTACCGCATCAAGAATTTGTTACATTTGAAGCCATAAATCGTGTACTTTACAATTGAGTTGCCTAAAAGTTAAAGCATTGAACGATGTCACAATTCCCCACGCTGCCATTTTAATTAGGTTTGCTGCTAAATATGTTAAATTGAGGTACACTGAAATTCCAAGGGGGGGGGCAAGTGCCCCCTCTTGCCCCTACGTGGCGGCGCCCATGGGTACTAACGTCCTGACGAATGCGCGCTGCAAGTTCCTGGATCGATTATCCCGGCTTACGCTTCATTTCGCTCCAAAATTTAAATCGTTCTCTCACCACGAAACGCTTGGGGTCATACTGCTCATCCATGAAAGATTTAATCTCTTCCATCTTTAAGTCATTTACCTGTTTGGGTGGAGAACTCTGCGATGCCAAGTTGGCCAGAAGCTTGTAAACAGTACCGCTTTGATTCGTCAGAAAAACTTGCGCTTGTCTCGTCTCGGGAACTTCATGAGCCTTAACAAAAGTGTAAAACCTAGACAAATAGTCTTGCCATAGCTCCACTGTGAAATCGAACGCGCAGAAATTAGGCGTCGCCTGGGGTGCGCTGATACGGGCTGAAGAAGAACTTTCATCGGAGGATGCCTTCTTCAGTAGCGTCATCATAACTTCCATTAGTTCTTGGCGACGTCTTTCTTGAACTTCCACTTGCTTTTGCATGAAGTCGAAAAACTTTTCCATCTTCAGAAGTGAAGATTTCCAATTGCGTGAAGTCGAAAAATATCCTCGTCGCCAATGTTGTATTCTCGATCAGAGCAAATCAATAGAATGAATAATACGAAAACAAGCACGGTTTATATAGCACCTAAATCAATTAGCATAGCAGCACAAGAATGCGAATCAAGCAATTAAAACGCAAGGTGCGAAATGAGTACAACACCGGCCTCGAAATGCGAGCTTATTGTGCGTAATGAGCTTATTGTGCGTAATGGTCATTCCAGTCCTGATTTGTTTTGGAATCAAGGTATTAAAATCAAACACGTAGCGATGCCGAAGTTTTGTCTTTCATCGCTTTCAGTATTTTGTCCATTATATTATAGCTTGAAAGCGTGTTTGTCATTTTGTTTTATTTACATGGTCCAATAAATGCAAATACTGAACGAGCGTTTCGTACACCAGGTTGCATATTTAACAAATTTGTCGTTCAACTAGTGTAATGATAAACAAAATACTAGTTGTTGTTTCAAGAACTTATACTTTTGCTGACGTTTCGCCCATCAAAACGGTAAGGTAATTATCGAGTAGGGTTCACTTTTTATTAAAGAAAATACTGGACCCGTTAGTTAATTGCATTTTGCTGTAATTATCGAGTCGGGTTCACTTTTTTGAAACTGGATTATTAAAATAGACTAAAAGATTAGGCAATGTGGCGAATTTAAAGAAATTAATGGGCCCGAAAAGTTTTTAATAATTGTATTGAACTTAGCGTATTTCGTCACTTTCGGTATTTGGCCCTAAAGAGGGTGTTAGTTAATTGCATTTTGCTGTAATTATCGAGTCGGGTTCACTTTTTTGAAAATGGATTATTAAAATAGACTAAAAGATTAGGCAATGTGGCGAATTTAAAGAAAATAATGGGCCCGAAAAGATTTCAAAAATTGTATTGAAATTAGCGTATTTCGTCAACATTATCATTTGGACAAGGCGTTCGTTGCGCAACCATCCGTGACGTTCTCTCGTTTCGCATTTTTTTTCGTTTTTATTCTGGCAGAATGACAATGGTAATCTTTAGGTACCTGGTAAACAATGCCTGTACGGTATAGTGGTATAGTAGCATCTTTTGGTTTTGGTAGCAACTGCCCAATTGTTTTAAGAGGTTTCATTGCCACTTTTACCCAGTGTTTCATATCGGAACGGAACGGAACTTTATACCGGAACGAAATAAATAATTTTTGGCTGAAATACCGGAACGAAATACCGAAATAAAAAAAAATCAAGATACCGGAATTTTTTATTCCGGTATTTCGTTCTGGACATTTATCACAAAACAATTTCTGAATATTTCGCGCCGTTGAACTATAATAAAAATTGAAGCTCCACAATTTACATTGACCATCATTGACAAATATTATGTGACGTAACAACTACCGACAATAATTGTTGTGTGTTGCAACTTTTTTTCTTTTCCGCTTAATAGTTGCAAAGACCACAAAGAAATGTTCTTTTGTTAAGACCGAAATACCGAAAAATACGGTTATAAATTTATTTCGGTCAGACCGGAACGAAATGAAAATATCGGTCCAGAACGAATTAAATAATTTACTCAGCAGAACGAATAACGTTCTTTGATTTCGTTGCGTTCCGGTAGGAAACATTGCTTTTACCCCAGCATCGTTTAAGATTCATTTTCGGTCTCATACCTTGTACGTATGGTAAGCAAGTAAATGATTTAAACTGTCCGTTCTGTAAGGTGGTTGGGTTATGGGTCATGTGGTGCAAATTGCGCGGGAAGCCGTTTTTCTTCAACACGCGTGCAATGTTCTTGCATTCTCGCAATATACCATTATGTTCGCTTGTGTGCTCGCAATATACATTCATTGCTCTGACGAAGCCCTGCTGTTTTGGTGGGCGAAACGGCAGCAAACATGCAAGTTCTTGAAACAACAACTAGTATTTTGCTTAGCATTACACTAGTTGAACCACAAATTTGTTCAGTTTTGTCGCGGTTTGTATAAATATGCGTTCAACTGAATCCGATTTGGTTTCATCAGGTCGGGAATGTAAGTGTAAAAACGAAAATGTTTCATACTGATAAAGCTAAATCTGAACGGGAATATCATTCTCATTATGCACCGAACCGTGGAAAACTTGTGGTATGGAACAAACTGTTAACAACTGGATACATCACACACAGCCGAAATTTATTTTATTATATTTCTAATAGAATGTTTAAAAGTTTCTGAATGTTCTAACCTCCAGACCTAAAGATTGTCATTAGTACGCAAATATAAAAAACTGAAAAAAATCTTTAATTTTTATTCTACTTATTATACGCGACTGATGACATTGTGACTTATAAATGAAATGAACAATTAAAGTGAATAGAATGGTACGCAATGGATACAAAACACAAACGGGGCGTTGATTACGATTCGTATAAATTCTACTCCTGTACCACAAATTGTCTATTTTGAAGAAGTTTTTCAAGGTTTTCACTTGATTTCACATTCAACTTTTGTTTTCGAACAAGTAACAAACTGAAAAATGCTTTGCAATAACCATAGCAAGGCATTTATGTTTTCAACTTTTAACTGATCAAGCGGCCAATTCGGTTAGTAGGCCAGGTGTAGTGAACCACTGTAACAGGGTAACAATCATAAAATTGTACAATTTTCGAACCGATACAAAGCGATAAATTGACACGATTCTATTTATAACGCCGGCATTACGAACAGGAAACGTATGCTTCTATGGAATGTACTCCGGCTCCTTCCAACCTGGGTGAGACACATTTCCCCTCATTTTCAAACATATAACTTTGCACATCTGCTCTTGTTTGGGAATCCATCTTTTCCACATAATTTGGTCGACTATCTCGTGGAATAATTGTTGGTTTTTTTCGTATTTCACGAAGTATTTCCAGATCTTTTGCCATTCTTTCCCGTCCGCAGACCTCTACTCGTTGCCAGAAGGTTCTGTTAAAGTGATCGTACAGTGCAATGTCCTGTAAAAATAATAGCGGTTGTATCCACATATATTACAGGCAAATGTCTTCTAATGTGTTTCTTATGTGGTCACAAACATAACCGACTCTTTTGAGGGCAGAAAATGCAAAACTTATTTTTAATTTTTTTCAGTATGTATGATCTCAAACGAGCATCAAGAAAAACAAACGCACAGTCAGCATAATAAAACTGTTTGAATACACATATATACGTACAATGTTGTTCAGTTATTTCAAGTTTCTATTATCCTCTTCAGTTTCTAACATGTTTCGATTGTAGGAACGTTTGTTAATGTGTATCACTTGATTCAATACATCCCAATCGAAGCAAAGCAAATACTAAAACAGAGCATGTATTTTATATTTTAGTTTGAAATTGCCTTTAACCTTTCTCCTGCCGACTATAGAATTTCTTTTGCAATTTAATTTATTTTTTTAACATGAGTTTGTCATAGCATAAAGATGTTATGTACGAAGTTTGCAGCTTGTATGATTTCTATGTTTGATTTTATGGTATGTTCCATTTAAGGAACAATGGTGGGTTTGATGTAACTAACATTGGTATTTTTTAAAGTTTATTAAACAAAATAAATAAACAAAAACACACTTATAATTTGAATGAGGTGATAAGGTGTTTAATGCAAGTATATGAATAACAACATTGTAACAAAGTGAATAACATTTAAAAAAACTGTACAATGTCACCAACAACACCGGAGAAAAATGGAAGTTCTTGTAATGTGTCAGCCAAAATAGATGTCCTTCTTTCCCAAATCAACCAGAATAAAGATGAAATGGCAACAAAATTAAATTCTGTTTTGGCTGAGCTGCAGACCATTAAAAGAAGCCAAACATTTTTATCAAATAAATATGACTTCATTGAAAAAAAACTACTTGGCACAGAACAAGAATTAAAAACAATTAAAAGGGAAAACTCACAACTGAAAGAAGAAATGAAACAACTGAAAGAAGATGTTGTGGAGGCATGCAAAAATGAAATAAATACATTGGAACAATACGGTAGATGTGAATGTTTGGAAATAAAAGGTATCCCACAAACCACCAATGAATGTACTGATGAAATTGTTGTTGCAGTTGCTAAACGTCTTGGTGTCACAGTTAGAAAAGAAAACATAAGCATCTCCCACAGACTTGGTTCATTGCAAAATGAACAACACAACAAACAATCAACCCCAATAATTGTGAAGTTTACAAACAGAAAAATCCGTGATGAAATCTACAACAATCGGTCTAAATTGTTCAAAACAAGGGTTTCCGAGGAAAATTCACACCAGTCACCAATATATATAAATGAAAGTCTTACAAGAGCAAACAAAAAAATGTTTTACCAATGTCTACAATATAAGCGACAAAAAAAC
Organism: Phallusia mammillata; assembly: GCF_965637545.1. Lineage (NCBI taxonomy): Eukaryota > Metazoa > Chordata > Ascidiacea > Phlebobranchia > Ascidiidae > Phallusia > Phallusia mammillata. The sequence goes on along the minus strand of NC_137254.1, from coordinate 14,959,041 downwards.
TACAAGTTCATTTGGACACGAAACGGGACCATTCTATTAAAGAAGAATGAAACATCTTCTACAATTGCGATCCACAATGAAGGAGATATGCAGAAAAACAACATTCCCACATCATCATAACTGTTGTAGCACATCAACTGGCAATCCAATCTGTATGTATTCTTTCTTTTTGTTTGTTTTTGCACCTCACAATTTCTTGATTTGTAAGCACCTGTTAAAATGTCCCTTATTGTCATTTCACCATTTGCATAATGCATCACACAGCAATTTTTCATCAGATACCCCAATAAATCCATGACCAACATCAAAGAATCCAAATATTTCGATATAAAAGAGTTTAAAACACTAATACACACCGCTACCACTAATGACTTAACATTACTACAATTTAATGTTAGAAGTCTTGCACACAATTTACACATAATGGAAGAATTTCTGCATACAATTGACTTTGAGCCTCATATAATTGCAATCACAGAAACAAAGTTAAATGCAAACAATACAAGCAACATTTCACTAAGCGGTTATACCTTTCTGCATGCTGATTCACCAACAAATGCAGGAGGTGTTGGAATGTACATCAAAAATTCTTTGCAGTACCAGGTCACAACTCAATACGATATTCACATGACAAAATGTGAAAACCTTTGGATTGAAATGAAGTTACACCACCAAAAAAATGTGGTTGTTGGCATAATCTATAGACACCCTGGTCCTGGCATCACATTTTTCTCCACACACTTCGAACAGTGTTTGTTTGACCTAAACAAAAGAAATGTTACATACTACATTCTTGGAGATTTCAACATCAACAGCCTGGCCTCAACATCCACAATAATACAAGTATAAGTCAATGACAATAATTTTGAATGCAAATATGCTAATTACAATTCCATCACATACTGCACCGTCAAATTCAATGTCAGCTATTGATCACATATATACAAATAACACAAATGATACAATTATACCTGGCCTCATAACTTTTGATATCTCTGATCATCTGCCATCATTTGCCATTGTAAGAAAGACTAGCCCAATGCAATTACAGCAGCTAAAACCAAGAAGAGACTACAGGCGTCTTAACATTGATAATTACTTATATGGTGTGTATAGCATTGCAGAGACCATTCAAACAAATCAATCTATACATAAAAAATTTGAAATTTTAATAACTGAATTCCAGAATGTAATTAATCACCATGCCCCCATTACTAGTTCTGTTGGAAAATCTGCAAAACAAAGGAAACCATGGTTTACTAAAGGAATCCTTACATCCATTAAAAAGAAAAACAAACTGTACAAACAATGTGTTGCTATTGGTAAAATAAGTGACAAATACAAACAATATGCAAAAAGGCTAAAAAACATTATCAGAGCAGCAAAACAAAATTATTACAAAACCTTATTTGATAATAACACAAATAATACGAAAAAGACATGGCAACTTATAAACAAAATTATTTCACACAGGCACTCAGCAAACCCCCAGGCATCTCAAATAATCCATCAAAATAGAACACTCACCAACCCAAAGCAAATTGCTAACACTTTTAACATACATTTTTCAAGTATAGGTAAGGACATGGCTTCAAAAATTGTACCTGCAACAGTTCCACCCAAGTCATATCTTCACAATCCAATGTCCAACTCATTTCAGTTTCATGATGTGTATGCACAACAGAAGTGTATAATATCATCCATAATCTCGACGAAAAAAAATCCATAGGTCCATACGAAATTCCAATCCGTCTAATCAAGCTTGCAGCTCCTGCTCTTTCACCAATTCTTTGCACGCTTTTTAATGATGCAGTTCAGGTTGGTTCATTTCCAAATTCCTTAAAAATCGCCAAAGTCATTCCACTTTTCAAAGCAGGTTGTGCCAAACAATTAGGAAATTATCGTCCCATCTCCTTACTTCCTATCTTTTCTAAAATATTCGAAAAACTTATATACAAGCGTATGGCAACCTTTTTGGAAAAATATCATGTATTAACAAAACATCAAAATGGATTTAGACCTTTACATTCCACAAACTTAACAATTGCTGAAATTTATGACAACTTAGTTGCAGCAAAGGACAAAAAACTTCACACTTGTGCTATATTTCTAGACTTAGCTAAAGCATTTGATACAGTCAATCATGAAGTATTACTTCAAAAGCTTGAACATTATGGCTTTCGTGGACACATAAACATGTTTCTCAGAAGTTATTTAAATAGAAGACAACAAAGCACTTGCTTTTCAGGACACCGATCACCATTTTGCTACTTGACATGTGGCGTACCGCAAGGCTCAGTCCTTGGCCCTCTGCTCTTTTTAATTTACATTAATGACCTTCCGACTGCATCCAACTTCGAAACCCGTTTGTTTGCCGATGACACCTGTCTCTGGATGTCCAATGATAACATTTCAACACTGCAAATGACCGTCAATGAAGAACTGACAAAGGTTGACAAGTGGATGAGAGCCAATCAACTGTCCCTCAATCACACAAAAACCAAATATATGATGTTTTCTCCACAATCCGCTTCCTTCAATCTGCGAATCTCTGTAAATGGTAAGGAATTGGAAAAAGTAAAGTCACTAAAATATCTGGGTGTGATTTTTGATGAGAAAATGTCTTGGGCTGAACACATCCACTTCATCCGAAATAAAATTGCTTCAGCTGCAGGAGTTTTCTCCAAGCTAAGACATTATCTGCAATCATCAACGCTACGCTGTCTTTATTTTTCCTTGGTGCATCCACACCTCCTTTATGGATTACTCTCTTGGGGTTTTGCAAACAAAACCGACATACACCAACTGTTAGTTATGCAAAATAGAATTTTAAAAATCATGACCAACAGCCCTCTTCGAACCTCAATTAACAAGTTGTACAAAAAAACTAACATTCTCAAATTACATGACATGCACAACATGGAATTGGCAAAATTTGCGTTTCAGTTCGTACACAAAAGACTGCCTCCGGCTTTCGACAACTTTTTCACTTTCACTTCATTAATACATAAACATGCAACAAGAGGCGCCACAACACAAAAATTTTTCGTTCCCCAAGTTTCTTCAAGCCGAGCCCAAAATACACTCAGATACAAGTGCACCACAGTTTGGAATAAACTACCCAACAAATTAACTAACAAAAAAACTGGATTAAAAGCTTTCATGAATAACAGCAAATCTTTAATACTGGAAACATATACATGAGTCATGACTGTCACTCTATAAATTCCCAAGATTAGCTGTTCATTTGGCATGCACCACACCACGTGGTGCATTATTTACATTCCACGGGGTGTTATGGTCTTGATTACTTACGCAACCCAATTACCGCTTCCTAATTATCCCTCCAGACAGGTGTGCGATTACTGCCTGAAGAAATGCAAACTGAACTACTGTTATTGTCGTATTTTCACATGTGTTCATGTTTATTATTTACTCGATGCATTTAAAACGGTTGTCACGCAGTGCTTACTTTATATTTTTTCTTCTTGTGTTTACAATTTGTACTAAAAATTCACCATCAAATAGATAGGGTCAGCTTTTAAAAAATAGCCAATTGTGGTTCCAGCTGCACCCTTTTTGTTTCCACCCTTATTTCACACGTTTACCTACATGTCACCTGACCTATGATTATGCTTGGGCGCTGAAACAAATAAACAATTGATTACAATTATAACCTTTTCTAACAAACACAAACTAAATTATAACACAAACAGTATCATTTCTTAAAGTTTCGCTGCAAAAATAAATACAAACAGTTAAATAAATAAACAAAAACACACTCACAACTTTATGAAACAAATATAAACTAAAACAACAACAAAATAGTAATAAACACTGGTAAAATAAACAAAAGTACAAATATAACCTTGTAAAGCAAACAAAAACATAAAGAAAAAAGGATTTGAAGTCACATGTTCTTATTGATGATGATAATTTGCAAAACAGGACTTTCCCCTTTCCGCATGGAGCCGTACTAATATGCCAGCCAACTGTGGCCCTCGTACGCGCTCCTGACATGCTTTTAACAAACAAAGTGTGATTTGTCTCCGAAATTGCAAATGGGACATTTTTTCTTGACTGATTTTACAGTGTAGTCTCCATGCTGCTATCACAGATATATTGATTACATTTATAAACAGAGCCCAATACCACTTTTTACCCCGTATAGATGGACGGTAAGATTCTGCAAGTCTATCCATAAGATCGACACCTCCCATCCCTTTATTGTATGAGTGTATGAGATGTGGTTGTGGAACATGTTTTACTCCTCCTTTTACTCAACGTCTTGCCTTGTGAAGTGGCTCATGATTTTCCCAGTTGCTTGCCATTGTTACAATTGCATTGTCATGCCACTTTGCAACATAAATTTTTCCATCAGAGCAATAATCAAAAGTTCCCCTTTCCTCTTTTTTGAGATTTTTATGGCTGATCATTGTTTTGTTTGCATTTGCGGTTCTATTTTCTCTTACTGTCCCACTTGCTCTGACACCTTTTTTTTCTAAGTTCAGACAGTAGATTATAGCTGGTAAAGAAATTATCGAAGTATAGTTGGTGGCAGGAAATATCTGAATTTGACATTATAACATCTACCATGCTGTTGACTACTCTAGTACCAAGAGGCAGGTTTTCTGAGTTATCCTCTTTTCCTTGATAGATTTTCATGTGATATGGAAAACCGTCGCTGCCACAAATACACCAAATCTTGTAGCCAAAGCGAATTGGTTTTCCTCTGATAAACATTTTGGCACTGTGACGTCCATAGTATGGCACCATTGACTCATCAATGCTAAGTAAACTGTGAAAAACTCCAAATTGTGTGATATTTTTATTTATCATGTCATATAGGGGAGAAACTTTACTCATCTTATTCCCAGAAGTAAGATTGAAATTATCAGCAAAATGTAAGTATTTTTTATTTCAAGATACCTATTTCTGCTCATAGCTTTAGCAACAAATTCTACATGCAAATCAGGTTGAGTTGACCAATAATGTTGCTCTTCAGGTACAGTATGATATCCAGACAACAAGATAATGCCTAAAAATTTTAGCATTTCACACTTTGAAATTTGCAGCATTTTTATCCCTGTTAGCATAAAGGTTAGTTTGATGGACTAAATGCTGCAACATTTCTGTCGTAAATATTGACTTCCAGATTTCATAAGGTGTCTTTTCTTCTAGTTCATCAAGTTTTTCATCAATAACAGAAGTTCCAATCTTCATAGGTTTACTAAATGTAACACGCTTTTTCCAAACTACACTACTTTCTTGTTTTCGTTTCTTTTGAAGTGGCAGCATTTCATTTTCAGAATCACTTTCAACATCTTGTTCTACTTCAAGTTCACCAGCCGGTTCATACAGTTCTTCAAAGTCTTCAGGAACATCTTCAACATCACTATCTTGGTCTCCTGCATCTCCTGCAGCAGGAGGAAGTATGACAACAGCTGTGGCATCTGATGATTGTGCAATTACTTCACATGCCTCAGCCATTGTTGAAACTTTTGTTGTCTTTCTTCCATAAAATGTTTGAGGATCCATGTTCTAAAAAATAAATTGAGTAAAACATATACAACACATATTCTTTGGCTGAAGCAAAACAGTTCTAGCAACAACTGGTATTGATAAAATAGCGCAACATATATTAATTATAAAAGTAATCATATTGCATTTTTTTGATGGTGAACCACCAATGTTTTATAAATGGAACATATTTTTAATATTCTTCATTTCAAATTTTTTTAGCAGTAAATCATATTCAAATATTGAGTACATACAAACCTTTGTGGATGCTGAAGAATATCCTGCTGTCAAATCCCCCAGTCAGATTGCTATTTGGTTATTTCAGGCCTCAAAATGTACATTAGAAAAAAAGTGATTTTACCTAGTTTACAAATTCAAACTTTTAACACTATAAGGAAGATTAAAAGTTGTCTATCAGACTCTCGAATGAAACTGGACTAGTTCAGCACACGCAGGTGACAAAAATCAAATTTCGAATTAAATCAAGACTTTTACGCAACTTTCAAAAGTACGTTCCATTTAAGGAACCACGGCAGGAAAAAGGTTAATGTTTTCTGTCCCCCCAGACATGTATGCGGAGCCTTCACATCAATCTGCCCAGTACCGTTGAGATACTTGATTGCTACAATCCATAATATACCAAAGTTTGCAGACCTATCGACCTATGAGGCTTGATAAGCGAAGGTTAGTTTTGCCAGGAGAGTATACCGCACTCAAGTTTGTTACGAGTAAACATACTGGGGATCATTTATACATAACGAACCTTCAGCAGTAGAAAGTGCATAAAAGTAGGTGTTCAAATAAATTCCTAAAGTTTACATATAAATCGGTCTTATTTTATTTTTCTGGCACAGTTGACCACACAACCTGTCAGATTTTGTTTACTTTTTCTTAAAAAACTGCACGGCGAGTCTGCTATTACACGATTTATAACGTATGGTAACATCAATGAATAAACATTGTATCAAACAAACTTCAAAACCTGGACCCCAACTTTTTATGCAAATCTAGAGTCTTACCTCCGTTAGACGATGTTTCCTAACAAACTTATAAAGTAAAGCCTGTATAGTTGTGGAACCAGTTTTGTGAGTCTTCAAAAACACGAACTTGAAAACAGGCTTCTCACATTTGTATTCCTTTTTTCTCAACATTTGAGTTATGTTGGTAATTTCTTTCGGCATCGACTCAGAGATAGGTGCGAAAACTTGGTGCTATTAAAACAATAAGAAGTGTAAGCTTGATTAAACGCAAAATTACCTTCCTGTGGCAGCGTAGCACCTAAACTTAACTTAAATAGGAGTGGGGTATGAAGAAAGGCATATTCTTCTTCACTAGTTGGGCATATTTATACAACCAGAAATACATTAAATCTAAAAGAATTTCCTACGTGTCATGAGTTTGCTCAGTCCCACTACGCACGAGTTTGCTCAGTCCCAGGACCGTTCAGTTGAGAAAGGCAGCTATTTGGGAGGTTTGTTTGATCGAAAACTAGATCCATGACTTCGCACAAATAAATGCCGTTCAGTCGATGCACATAGCAGGAAGGACTAGAAAGCGTCTAATTTTAAATCGTACTAACATTTGTTACAATTTTGCATCAGATGAAAATCAGATGTTTAGTTGTGTGGCAGAATTGCAAAAAGCTGCTTGTACCACAGGCTGAGAATCCCTTGCCTATAAGGATATGGAAACGAAAACTTATTTTCGTTCAAACACAGAACATCATTTACGTTCTGTTGTCATTTCGCACAAAAAATGAGAAAAGAAATCAGTAAAATGTTAAGTGTTGAGACACGTACCTACAGGTAAGGAATAAATGGTGCAATAATGTACATCAGGGTCAAAATATCTGTCGCTACACTTAAAATTCCTCTTACCTTTGAATCGTTGCGTTTCCTAGCAACATCATTGTTATTCGTTTGTTTTGGTGCAATGTTGGATATGAAAGGCGAAAAGTTCCACATGCACATTAGGACCAATGAAAGGAAAACAGACAAACCTAAACAGGTTCGGTACCGTCTCGGCATATGCATTTGTTTCTTGTCGTCTGTGGAACACACTGCAAATAATAAACCAATTACTTTTTAGCCGTTACTCCAGCAATGAAGCAATTTAAATTGCTTTGGGCAGTTTTTGTTTAGCTTCGGTAGCTAGTTATCTGATTAGAAAAAGTCAATTCGGTAACAGCCATCTAACCTACAGTTATCAAACAACAATGCTTTCATAAGTTTACCGCAGTTTTTAGCATACCGTAATTTTCCAAGTATAGTGCGCCCCCGTGCATAATACGCACCCTAAAAATGGCATGTCGATGCTGGAAAAAAGCCTGTACCCATGTATAATACGCACCCAAATTTTTACTCTTAAATCCGTAAACGTAAAATTATTTCAGAAAAAAGATCATCTTTTGAAACAACCGGATGTTATTCTGCCGGTCAGTATCACTGCGCATGCGCTCGCAAACTCGATAGCGAAAAATGTTTAGGATTTGTGTAGGGTACATCGTGACAGCAAACGAGATCTTACTGGTCGCGTTCAAGCGGAACCGATCTTAATACTTGCAGAGAACATTATTATTTTTGAAAGACAAATGAAGTTTAATATGTATCAGATTAAAATACCTAAAAATCAGAGTAATTAAATTCAAACTTATGTACAAAATTTTAGTTCGATCCATTGCATATCGGCAATGATATCACCCCATTTACGTTGTCGCTAAATGGGCAGTGTGCAGTATTTGACAATAACACACCATCAAGGATTGCACCATCGCATCAAACGATGTGTCGTCAATTATGAATTTTACTGACTAAGTGTGTTGGGCAGGATGGCTAAATGTCAGGGGTGGGCAACATACGGCCCGCGGGCCGGATCCGGCCCGCGACGGGATTTTGAGCGGCCCGCGGACAGTTTCCGGTCTTACATGATAATGTGGCCCGCGGCCACAGTCTGCCGCAATCCCCCATTACTTGCTTACTACGTCAAATTACAGTTGTAACGCACAGTAACGCTCCCCAATAGCAAAAAAATTTCCAGCCGTTGTTACCATTGCACCATACGTCCATTGTTACGACATAACTACCAACCTTGTGTGTGTCCTACTTTAACGGTTTTCTTTGTTTCCACACGTATAGCCTAGTTCAGGCAGGGGTGGGGAACCTGCGGCCTAAAGGCCACATGCGGTCTTTCAGGGCACTAAGTGCGGCCTTCGATGGCAAAATACATTTTTAAGATGTTGATATAACCGACTGCACCAGGCGCTGAAAAAAATAGACAGAAACGTATTTTTGACTTTATTGCAGATTATTTTTTGATTAGTTCCAGGGCAGCGGTTTTCAAACAAGACCCATGTGGTCCCATAGTGGTACATAAAGCGATTTCCATAGTTAGGACTACCAAAAACTCCAGGTTCAGCAATTTCTAGGTTAAATAAATCCTGAATGTTGTAGTGAAGATGAAAATGTAGTGAGGAATTTTAATTAGCTGGGACCGTAAGTCCTACAAACTACGAGGAAATAGCAAAACGACCATTGTGTAAGTCAAAAAGTTTGAACCTCACTGCCCTTGGCCTGGGAAATAGTCTATGCGGCCTACACGAGTGTCGATAAATCGTTAGGTAGCTTTTATAAACGAAAAGGTTCCCCACCCCTGGTTTAGGTGGTCAAAAATCCGTTTTAAATCATTGGATAAATACGCGATTAATGTATCGATTCAGGAATCCGGCCCGCCAAGTACTTCATTTTCCCATATCAGGCCCGCCGACTGGAGAAGCCCCTGCCTTACAGCAAGGTCAGTTTTATTTTATTTGAAACCTTGGTAAAAGTTAGCATGATAAATCTTATTTTTAGATGAAAGTTAATTTAGCACGTGACGTTTTGAGCTGGAGGGTGGGAACAAGTGGAACATCAAAATATGTGCTACTGTTTGCAAAGTTTGTTTTGTTAAAAGCTACATATATTTTTTAATTTAAACTGACCACAGAGATTTCATAGATGGTTTGATATTGTGAATTGTTCAACTAAGTGCCCAATTAAATCTGAAAATGATGAAAGGTTGATATGGTTAGAAGAAACTTTCATTAAAACACTTCTTACCTGGAAAGTAAGTTTTTAGAACCTAATATGGCAGTTACTTTGTATTTTAACATTTTTATTTTTAGATTGAAACTGAGGATAATGAATTAAAAAAAATGACAAAGCCAACATTGGAAGGTTTGATTTTTACAACCAGAAATTTAATTTGTCTTTCAAAAAGCCTGCTAAGGTCAATGGACTATGTTTGTCTGCACTCTTTTACAGAAGATGTTTTGGAAATCTTGTAAGGGAAAAAATACCTTATCTGATTTAGGTTTTTAACATGTTGATTACTTTTTAGCGCCAGTTAGGTCATCGATCGAAAAATCCTGACACTGATCAAGTGAGTTATGGCACACAACATTTGACACAGCAAAAAAAATTAAAAAGCTGCAAGGTACCAACACAACACGTTCCCATGGTTCAAAAAATCCATGGACATCTGTATGCGAAGAGCCAATTACTAAAAAGCAGAGTCATGTTTTTTTATGTACAAAAATCTTGGTGTTTTTTTTTAATGAAAAATTTTTCTATATCCACACCGATTTTTGAAATGTTAAAATAAACCAACATTACATAGTTTACATTCAACAAACAATAACGAAATTGTATTCTACTGACTTGAATCGGCATGTATTTAGCATGAGAGATTTACAATAAAAATAATTGATAATGTGACACAGATCTTATTAAAACAAAAACTCACCACGCAAACCAATTGTTCTCTTGTTTACTTTGTTTTAAATAAATTTTTGAAAAAGATTCTTTCCAAAAACATGGGACAAAACTTTGACCAATAAATTAATAACATAAGAAATAAGATCAAAAATGACTGTATAATTTAATCCAGTTGGAATGACAAGCTGTTTTACAAAACTCGTTACAAACTCATCACTAGGGCAATTATTTTTTGACCTAAAAAACGAAAAATTTTGACCTACAAATTGAAAATTTTGACTTTAAAAAACTTTTTTTTGACAAAATTTTGACCTTTGAAAAATTCAAGTAGTTAAATTACACATTAATGTACAAAAAGGTAAAATATGGCTGTACCAAAATTTTGCACGTTTTGAGATGTGTTGAGCATCACGCCATATCAACCTAATTATTTCACATTTTTTTGTTCATGCAGCGTTCTCGTACCACCTACTATAATTATTAGATAACTCCAGAATTCACCAATAAAAAATGATAGGCAAAATGTTTAATGAATACCATTGAATGAGATAATTAAAACCCTCAAGTCAAAATTAACAAAACCACAAGACAATTTTAATGAGACGGATGAAGTTGTTTTTTTCGACCAGTTGGTCGATACGAGGAATCACTTTGCTGACAGCGCATCGAAAGTCATGTCCAGACGCAACAAGACGGTTCAGTTTCTTCGATTTAATTGTCATAATAGCAGAAAACCCCTGCTCGCACTCCCACGTAGACGGAAAAATTAATAACTGGGGAACAGCGTGACTGGCTAGCGTAGGATACGATGACACCATACTCAGCCAGAAGTTTAGAGGACAACATTCCTTGTGCTTCGCTTTTGCTGTCTCATCAGCTTGAATGTCTATTAGCTCCTCTTGTTCCCCGGTTCCCACAGGTACATGAAGTGGATCAACGAAGAACGGGTTCGCGGAGTAAGCACAGCATGCAAAGTCCGGGAAGTAATGCATCAATTCAGTCTTGAGTTGTGAAAGATGACAGACAATTTCTTTGGAAATTTCGTCGTTAGGTTTGTTCTCGAAGGTATCCGTGACTTCGAACATTCCGTAGCTTTTGTTCTCAACATTCTTAATCCAGAGGTCCAGCTTCCGAACAAACGCTCTAAGCTTTGAGATGAATTCTGTTACAGTTCAGTTGGGCCCTTGCAACCACAGGTTAAAGTTGTTAAGGACTTCAAAAATATCTGCTAAGTAGGCCAACCTCAAAATAAATTCTTCACTCTCCAAATCTGTTTAAAATCGTGATTCTTCTCCTTGCAAAATTGAAGCAGTTCGAACAGACGCCTTGTTGCATTACCTCGGGAGAGCCAGCGCACTTCCGTATAGTAAAGAAGACAAGTGTGATCGGAGCTTAAATCTTCACAGAGACGCTTGAACAACCGAGGATTCAGGGCTGACGACTTAACAAAATTTACGGTCTTGATAACTCGCTGCAACCATGATAACATATTGGGTGGGAGCCACGTTAGCGCAAAGGGCAAATCTATGAATGAAGCAATGCACAATAACGGTGTGGGGAGCCACAGCTTTTACATGGGCCGTAAACCCCGATTTTCGGCCAAGCATAGACGGAGCCCCGTCTGTTGTGTATCCAACCAACTTTCCCCAGTCCAATTCATTCAGTCTGAAAAAATCGTTAACAATGTTGAAATATCCTTTCCTCTTGTTGTACTGGGAACATCCTGGCTCATAAGTAGCTCCGTCTTGACAGAATGATCTTGCGTAAAACGAACATAAACAAGTAACTGACAGCAGTTGGTTACGTCCGTTGACTCGTCCAGTTGAATTGAAAACCCAAACTTTGAGGATTTAACTCCTGCAATTACTTGGTCAGCGATATCGACTGACATCTCCTCTATTCGATTCTTCACAGTGTTGTTAGATAGGTCCACACTATCAAGCTTTGCAACCGCTTCCTCTCCGATCACTTGCCTAACCAAGATCTTCGCTGCTGGCATTATGAGAGACTCTGCAATTGTATGCGCCTTCATGTTTTTAGCCACCAGGAGGGAGACTTCATACGACGCTTTAACAATGCCCCTTTTCCTCTGGTAAATAGTGTCAGTTTTGTCCAAGCGTTGCCGCTTAACATTTTCGCCAAGTCGCTGAAAGTAACTGGCATCTCGGTCCTTGTTGCTAGCATGATTTGTCTCCAGATGGCGTTTGAGCAGACTTGGTTTCATTGCTGCATTAGCAAGAGTCTTCATGCATACTACACACTGCGGCAGTAACTCTCCTCTGTGCTCGATAGCTATGAACCCGTACTTTATATAATCGGGGCTATACTTTCGTTTTGACATGTTACTAAACTTTACCAACTAACTTTACCTTAGTAACTTTAGTCGTTAGTAACCAAAGGCTCGTAAATATCAAACAAAAAGTAGTCAAACTTTTACCGCCCTCGCTACAGTGCTACTGTCAACACAACTAGTAGCTTATTACAAAAACTGACTTTAAGGATTTGTCGTAATAACAGATTCATTGCGTCATACTAAACCTCTTTCGTCACAAAGAAACCCTGCTTCACAGTTCAATGCGTCAATACATCAAGGAATTTAGTAGGGAATATAGTATGAAATTTCACGCTCTACGTAACTTGTAGCTTTGTAAGAATTGGATCAATGGTAAATTTTTTTATTGCCTTGCCTAATGTATATCCACCAATGTACTCCAGGATGTCGTTTTCCTTTGTTTGCAATGCTACATCTGATTCTATGTGGGTTTTTTCATTTAATCCAGGGTCCTGCGTTACAATGCATTTCATAACCTCCAAAATGTACTTGGGAGGCCACACTTTGAGTGATAGATGAAAAAATGATGCACTTTTCAAGCACACATGAGGATAAAAGGAAATGATTTCATTTTCAATTTTGTTGCTGTGAAAAAGCCGTATCCATTTGGACACGTTTTTCAAACCACTCTCCGAAAAACTAACATCCCGGTTGATTTTTTCAAGAATGCTTTCGAAAAGAGGATTAAATTTAATTGCACTTTTCTGCATGTTACTTGCACATTCTTCAAAGTCACCTTCCAATAACAACACTACCATAAGTTCTTCATGAATTTCATTTGCAAAGTCGTTTGTTGTGCTGCTACTAGCCATTACAATCTTTTATTGAGGTAATAACTCACAAATTGGTTATTTCTAAATACAAACAATGTCCCGAGGGTCACTAGGTTCTTTTGTCACAAGATTATGCACAGCCGACGTATGTAATGCGATTCGAAACATTAGAAATACGTCGTCTGGTAGCAGCAACAGTTATCACTTCTCAAGAACCAACCAGAAGCGCTCATCCATGGTATCCATAGTAAGTTATCTATGGTCAAACTAAAATTGCTTCAGGCTTGTAAAGCCGCCCATGATGTTTCATTTGATGATGCCAAGTTAGATGAGTTAAGGAGTTGGAACGAAAACATGGTGTACACTGAAATGCACAAACTGCAATCAAAATTGAATGACAGTCGGATAGGTTCTCTCTCTGAATAAAACAGGTACTGGAGATATATCCGAAGCAAAACCGAAAATGATCGTGATTTTTAAGGACTCGTCTACATGTCCAAATTCGTTGTGGCTTCAATGGGAGTTAAGGTCAATAGACATTAAGACTGTCTTCCTCCAAGGGGAAATACTAAAACGAGAAATATACATAAACCCACCAACAGAATCCAGATGTTCAAAATAAGTTTTATGGAAGCTTAACAAATGTGATTTTGGATTGGTTGGCGCTTTCAAATCATGGTATTGTAGCGACCCTGTAATTCCCTACATGTATAGGACGAAAAACGAACCTTTTTCTTTATTGTCTCGTGTTGTCTTTTTATGTGCGGTGTTGTGGCTCTCGCATCATTCTATCAACTTGTTCAACCTTTTGGCCAGCTCAGCCTAAAGTATGGTTTCAACAAGCAGAGGCACAATTTGCTTTAAGAATATCACCGCGGACATCACGAAATACTATTACGTTCTGTCGGTGTTGGATCAGGACACGGCAGGTCGATTAATTGACCTTTTTAACAATCCGCCGGAAGACAACAAGTATGTAGGTCTTAAAGAACGTTTGCTCTCCATGTTTACTTCGACAAAGTCGCAACGAGCACAACGCCTACTTCAGATGCCTCCTTTAGGCGACAAAATGCCATCAGCGTTGATGGATGACATGCTAATTTTATTGGGTGAACAGAAAGAGTGTTTTTTGTTCGAAGAACTGTTTCTGCAACTCATGCCAACGTATGTACGAACGGGACTTGCTGCCCAGAAATTTTCCGACTATCGAGTTATGGCTCAGACCGCTGATGTTTTGTTGCGTGCCAGGCGCTATGATTTTGTAGCGTGCCGGACGCTATGATTCTGGTTTTAATTTTAAGCCACGGATGTGACAAAACAAACCTAATAAGCCAGATGGAAGCGGAATGTGTTTTTACCATGATCGATTTGGTATGAAAGCTAGAACATGCCGCCCTCCATGTTCTTGGCAAGCGGGAAACGAGGAAGCCGACCGGCGCTAGCTGCTGCGTTGGCCGGTACAGCAAGCAGCCTTTTCCACGTGTTTGACCGCACTTCTGGTCACAGTTTTCTTGTCGATACTGGCGCTGAGGTCAGTGTTTTTCCTCCCTCGGGACGCGAACGCCGCATGAACCCAGGCAAAACTTTACTTGCTGCAAACGGCAGTGAGATCCGCACCTATGGAACGCGCTGTGTTTCATTGGATCTGCCTGTGGGAAAATTTAAATAGCCGTTTATTCTCGCTGATGATTTGAAGCCTTTGCTGGGAGCGGATTTCCTGCGGGCACACGCGTTGTTGGTAGACATCAAACACAGACGCCTTGTCAACGCCCATACGTTTTTTAGTAATGCTATGGGCAAGATGGAACAATCAGCACCACAGTTAAACGCACTAGCCAGCAGTGTCTCTGAATACACTCGTCTATTGGGCGAATTTCCGCAAATTACACCTCCTCATTTCTGTGAAGCATTTCCCACACACGGTGTGGAGCACTTCATCATCACCAGTGGCCCACCTGTACATTCCAAGGCCAGGAGATTGCCTCCTGAGAAACTGGCGGTTGCTAACAAGGAGTTTGACCATATGTTAAAACTTGGAATTATACGACGATCCTCCAGCCCGATGTCATCTCCATTGCACATGGTCCCGAAAGCTTCGGGAGACTGGAGACCATGTGGTGATTATCGACGCTTGAACGCAGCTACACTGCCCGATCGATACGCGATTCCTCATGTTCAGGATGTTTCTGCTCGTTTAGCGAGGCGCAACGTTTTTTCAAAGATCGACCTTGTGCGTGGGTATCACCAAGTTCCCATGGCACCAGCAGACATTGCAAAAACGGCGGTTGTAACTCCGTTTGGACTGTTTGAATTTCTCCGTATGCCATTCGGCCTCAAAAATTCGGCTCAAGCTTTCCAGCGACTAATGGACACTGTCTGTCAACCTTTGGATTTCGTTTTCGTATATTTGGATGATATCCTCGTGGCCAACACATCGGTTGCTGAGCACCTTACGCACCTGAGGCAACTTTTCGAACAGCTTACCATCCATGGTTTGGTTATTAACGTGGGCAAATGCAAATTCGGCATATCAGAAATTGATTTTTTGGAACATAGGGTATCAAAACAGGGGGTAAAACCACTTCCCGATAAAGTAAAAGCTATCCAAGAGTTCCCACGCCCAACAACCATCAAAGGTCTGCAGCAGTTTGCGGGTATGATTAATTTTTACCACCGCTTTATTCCTGATTCAGCAAAAATCATGTCCCCTATATACCAGGGGTGGCCAATCTGCGGCTCTCGAGCCGCATGCGGCTCTTTGAGCCTTTGATTGCGGCTCTTTAATGTTGCACATGCAATGACTGCAAAGTTTAGCCAAAAACACGTTGCTGACAAATAACTGCAAAAAAAGAAACAAACAGGAAAATATAACTTTTAAAACAGAATGGGAGGAGGAGTTTGCATTCATTAAGAATGGAGGTAAACCTGTGTGTATTATCTGTCCAGCTTCGCTTAATGTAACTTGAAACGTCATTACGAAGCTAAACACAGAAACGTTCCCATCATATCAGCCTAATTTCAAACACCTTGGAGCCCAGGCGGAGACACACAGCATCACCACAAAACAATCATTATTTGATAGCGTAGACCAGGGCTTCCCAAACTTTTTTGATTGCGACCCCTTTTAAATCTCTTTAAATTTTTCGCGACCCTTCACGGATAACATGACAAACAGTGCAAAAAATACGTTTGTTATATTTATTAAAACGCCTAATTCGACCAAAAACTAGAAACAACTTACCGGTACTCGGAGACTACTACTTTATACGTTCAAACGCCGATAACTTTTACGTGCTTTAGCCTTAGTTTCTGACACATTGTTTTGCAAATAGCCACTTGTCACATATTCTTTGTGTGGTTTGAACGTTTGCTGTCCGTCGAGAACATACGCACGTTAGTAAAGGACGATTTGCCGAATCGGCAATTTTAACAACGATTTTGGTTTTAGGTAATTTGTTAGGGCGGAAAAAAAGTAAAAGCAGTTCATGTTTCAAATCATGTTTCGTTGACGCCTAAACTGAGGTCACATTGGACCAACATTGGGTCGTTGCAGTGCTTTGCAAACGGATATTAAACGCTGCTTGGAAATCGTAAATTTATTGATTATTATTTATTAGAGAAAGTTATTGCGCCAAACAACACTTAAACGTTAGTCTACTCTATCTTACTGCATTAAAATGCCTGTGTATTTCAAAACAATTGCAATTGTTGCGTTCCAACCGACGTCTGTTCGATCAATGGCGTCACAACAACCGCGTTTGCGCTTGGCTGAAAACGTTATAAAACCGGCGTAACTTGAACAAAGATGCGATTTTGACGTTATACGAAGGTAAAGGCCGGGAGTGTGCGGCACCCCCACACCCCCGTACTCTGCGCCAGTGTAGTGAGTACTTTTTGCAAAAATTGGTACAGCTCTCTGCGACCTCTCAAGTTTGTTAAGCGACCCCTTCCGGTGTCGCGACCCCCACTTTGGGAAGCCCTGGCGTCGACTTTATTTGGCGTGAATAAATTCGTTTTTGATTTTTTGTCTTGCGGCTCTTTTTAAACTAAGTTTTGTGATATGCGGCTCGAACATGAAGCAGGTCTGGCCACCCCTGCTATATACTATAAAAGCTTTGTGTTATCACAACATGGTAAAATGAGCACCTTGGACCATGTATTGCTTTTGTGGCATGGTGGTGATGCAGCATTACAGGAATTGTGGGCTGGTGCAAAGAGTTTTGAAAATACTGTAATCTCAGGTAAAAAATATGAACAACATTTCAACTATGCTGGTTTGGAAGTTAATGATACATCACGTTCGTTCAATGTTGCCCAAAATGATTATGTCACAAGTCTGCAACAAATCCCTGTCAACCAGGATAGAAAGATGGAGAGATTTCAAAGTCTTACTACTTTAGACACAGAAAGTTTAGAATTAGACAGTTATTATGGCTTACCACGCAAACACGACCAGACATCACTTTTGATGTCAGTTCATTGACGTTTTCACAAGGCACTGCGCGAATTTTTTGATGATTTACGTATTGTTTTACAAATGTTAATGAATTATTTCTAGACCCATCATCACTCTCTGTTACTCTTATTATCTTACAAAAGTAGCCAAAAAAATTGATTTAAGTCCAAAGTAACAGACAAATCCGTTGTTTACAGTTTTTGTATTTTCATAACGATTCATTGTGTTTATTATCTGTTAAATAATTTGCATTGAGGAATAATTCATGCCATAAACTACCAAGCAGTGTCGAATCTAAACGACAGATAAGGAAGTAAAGGTGAAAAAGTACAAAGAAAACGAATGAAAAGAAAAAAAACGTTTTATTAAACCAAAAGAGCAGTTTGGGCTCGTCCTTTAAGACGCGCAACCACTTTTGACGGACCACCGATGTTTCGAGAACGCTTTTGTTCTAGAACAGGAACATGGTGTTTTCTAACAGCATGTTCCTTGTTGCCTTTAATATACATCGTGGCTATTTCTGCCAAAGCTTCAACACATTGAACAGTGTGGGGGAGCGACCAGTCGATAATTGTTCTATTGCTCGCGAAGAACTTCAAAACTTTGTCTACCGTCCATTTCCTGTTTCTCCATCACTCAGTAAAACGACTCAGTAACCTCTGTTCCAGTTTTGGCATACATTGTATCAAAAACAAAATTCTCGCCCAATAACAGTATAAAATTGGGAGTATGTGTACATACAGTTGATTAGTTTTTTTCTCATTGAGAGAAAAAAATTGTCCTGCCATCTCCGAACGTAACTTTGAAACCGTCAGTTAAAGAACAAGAGGAAGGGTCGATGGACGAAAACTCAACAAATATCGTAGGAAGAATGGCGAACTTGGACTGCACGGTGTCTTGTGTTTGTTGGGATGGATTATCATAGTGGTAAAAAACAAATTTAAATGGGTCAGAAACAAACTTCCCAAAACGACTTCCATTAAGGCTGATTTTACGTGTGGCAACTGACAAACGAATTCGACGACTTTTGTAAATTGGTCGATGCCAACAGCAGCCAGGTATCGCTTGTTGACTGGGTGATTGTCTCCGACCCTTTTTTTACACAAAAACATTTTGAAAGCAGTTGTAGTGAAGGTGGACAACAGCTAACAACCACATTTTTCGCCAAAGTCGAAAGATCCAGAAAACATCCCGAGCTTCTCAATTAACTGGCTTTCCTGGTTGGACTTCGCCAACGATCAACCAACCCTCCACCAACTCGCAAACGTCATACTGCATTTTGGCGATTGATGACAAATGCTGCGCCAGTAACGGGCAAGCTTTAGATGAAATTTGATTTGTTTCAATATTCGCAATAAATTTATACATTTGGCAAATAACTGCAGGCACGTAGCTATAGAGCTTCCAGCCTTGCCGCCGACCATTCACAACAGGACAGAGCAAGGTGACTTGATTTGTCTCCCGATGATTGGTCGATTTATCGTTTGACACGTAAAAGTGTGGAGGAAATATCGTATTTGGAAGAGGGTTTGACAAAGAAGCTAGATTTTTGTTTAATGCAGCGCTTCCCAACCGGTGGGCCGCGACAAACTTTCTGGTGGGCCGCAAAGCTTTTGAAACTATTACCATATCAATATGGAAGTAAAATAAAAGTTTCACAGTATGTGCGAACGTACTTTCAATTTTACCATTTTTCTCAATAATGTAATATTACTCTATGAAAGCCGTATAAGATTTCACGTTAAACAAAGCTTTATTACACAGACAAAGTGCAATTGTTGCGTCACAACAGTACTTGTACTAGTTGTATAATCTTGATGCTATAACTGTCTTTGTTAGCTTTATTTGGTCTTTGCGTAGCTACAAAATGGATGAAGCAAGGAAAGTAAAGAAAAACAAAAAAATCCCAGAAAGTAGTAGTGATCTCATCATATCGAATCAGTAAGCTCAGGCTTCACATTAACATAATGTCTCAATTTTACTTATTTTTCCATTGTGGTTTTGTCGCAATATTAAACGGTGGTCCGCCCCCAAAAAAATTTTTTTGAAGTGGGCCGCGAGCTGGAAAAGGTTGGGAAGCACTGGTTTAATGTAAGCGACCGCCACAGCCGCCATATCTGGAAAGAGTTTTCGAGAGTACCCGAACTCCCCAATAACTGCTCCTGCCACATATAGTACCAATATTCTTTCTTTTAATAAAGGGCTGCAATAATGCCAATTGCTGTTTGTAACTGATTGACCTGTGGTCGGACAGAAATTTCAGACTTTATTAAACTTTTTGGGTGCATTTTGCCGCTGGCGTGCTGAAGAAGTCTCGCCTTTGGTGATACCAAAGAACACTATACACAGGAAGGCCAACTCATTGTTCTCGCCACGCATGAATGAGTCTTACGAAATTTGTCAAGGACGAGCAAACAGTTTTACAGACGACAATACAAAGTAACAACTTAAATGATAAAATGGGAGTTACTCACTGTGCGGTGCCAGGATGCAGTTGGTCGGTTAAATACGCCAAGTTGAACAAAGTAAAATGTCCTGCATTTTTTACTGTACGTCGCCCAGAATTTGCAAAAACACAAGAAGATCGCGACCACCGGCAATGTCTCACCAACTTCATGCTTTCGATGAGGGACGCTCAATCCGGAGATATCATTAAACATATGCTCCATAAAGAAACGTAAGTTTGTGTGTGACTTATTATAAATGTCGCCTTAAATACATTAGGCATTCAATTTTATTTCGCGTTTTGTAGAGCTGCTATTTGTGAGAACCATTTTCATAAAGAAGATATAATAGTCACAGGTATGAAACGAGTATCATTGAAATGTGGATCTAAGCCTTCTCTCAACCTGCCAAAGAAAGTTACACCTGGTGTAAAGGCAAGGAAAGCTCCAACAAAATTAGCACCTGCAAAGAAAATTTACCATGCAACCATTAACCAAATTATGCAGTCTGCTACAAAACTTGGAAATGCAATGAAAGGTTACAAATGTTGTAATTCCCACTTTCTGGTGTATTTATTGATTCTAATACATGCAGAAAATTGGGATATTTTATCAGCAAAAAAATAGCCGTGTGTGTGAAATGAAGGAAGAAAATTACTTGGTTCCAAAATTAAGGTAATTATTAGTAATATAGTTTTCTGCAACTGAAATTTAACCCATTGGAACTATTATTATTCACGTTTTAGAGTGGTTATAGATGAAACCATAAAGGTTTCTAGAATATCTTTGTATGGCTGGGATTACATTAATGGCAGTGGAGACAATATAGAAGATCCAAAGTTTTCAACTTTACACTGCTTTTTAAGTGAGCAAATATTGTTAGTCTACTTAGTATAACTAAAAGACATGCAACTGGGCTCGAATTTTCAGAAAGTGTGGAAGCTTTGTCTTTGTGCAGAGGAGTAAGTCCAATTGATGACCAAATTTTAAATACTCATCCAATATTAAAATGGAATGGGACAAATATAATATCAGAGCACATTTACAGGACCAACAACTGCAGAATAGTTGTAAATATACAGTGTACTTAACAACGAGTTTACATGGCATTTAACAATTCCATATTGTTATGTTAGCAAGTAGTGGAGATGTAGTCTGTACAGACTGTAAAAAGTACAACCAACAGGCAGGTCAGGACACCAAATGGGTAATTTGTAGAACATAGCTGCAGTGCATTCAGCCATTATCCACCAGTTGTGCCACCCACTGTTTTGCACTATATAATGTTTATAGGTTGGACAGCAATTACCGGTTTGGTGATCATTTTACTACAATTCTGTGGCAGTTTTTTCACCAAGTTAAATAAACTCAACTTGATGAAATTGTTTTGTATTCTGCATGTGTTGCTTAAAATCCATGTGAAGTTCTTCAAATATTGTTGTTCAATACACATAAAATACAAATTATTGCAATGTTGAATATTGAAAAATTTGCAGCTTGAAAATGAGTCGAGATCTTTAAATGAGTGGCAACAGTTGTTTTTGAAGCAACAAATCCGAAATTCTGATGTGCCTTCCAATGCTAGGAGATATCACCCTGATGTGATAAGATGGTGCATTGAATTGTATTGCCGTTCTCCTGCGGCCTATGAACATATAAAAAATAGCAATGTTTTGGTTTTACCTTCATCAGCTACAATAAAAAGTTACAGGTAAAAGTTAATACAAGACAGAATAACAAAATATGGATAGTAACATATTTGTATTTTCTCTTATCTTTAGAAATCAGATTTCCCCTCAGCCAGGTTTAAATACACAAGCTATTAAACAAGTAAAGAATGTTATGCAGCAATATAAAACCCTTCCAGGATACATAACAATGGATGAAATGAAAAGTAAGTGCAAAATTGTATTCAATTGTGTCTGATGCCATTACTAATCAAATATGTTTGAAAAGTACGTGAAAACTTGGTGGTGCATGAAGGCAAGTTGATAGGATTTGTTGATTGGGGTGAACCAGATGCAACCAAATTAGCCTTACATATTCTTGGTAAGTTTAAATCTTTTTTTGGTTAGTGTTTTATGTCCGAACTGTGAAAAGAGAAATTTCTTTGCCAATCGCTTGGTTTCCCACCCGTGCCACACCAGCAAATGAATTGGCACTTATGTTTTGGCAAGTGCTGTTTGAATTGGAAAAGATCGGTATTGAAATTCATGCACTTGTGGCGGATGGAAATTCCACCAACCGAAAATGTTTTCTCTTGCTGAATGGCCTAAAAAGTGTTCCACTGGACAAACCATTTGTTGCACTAAACCCATTTTCACAAAGTCGACAAATATTTATGTGTTCAGACCCCTCACATTTACTAAAAGTAAGTTGCTATTTGGTTTGTAGTAAAGATAAAAAAAACTAACATACCTTTTTTTGTTTTCAGACTGCACGGAATTCATTATTTTCATCAAAGCCTGGTGGTGCTCGCTACATGAACATGGGCGCAGGGGAAGGTGACATTCTGTGGACTCATATTGTAAAGTTATATGAGGAGGAACAAAAAAGCTCCATATTAAGCAGAACACGATTGACCAGAGCACACGTCAAATTAAATCCCTTCAGTAAAGTACAGTGTACTTTTACACATTGTGTTGCATTTAAACAAATCTAACATATGTCAAGAATAGATGTACATGTACATTATGTACATATAAATGTAATGTAACCTAAGAGTTTATAAACGTGAATACTCTTACCAATTTATGGGCTCTGGTTGATTTTTAAACTTTCTACAGATGAAAGTGGGTCTTGCAAGGGAAACGCTAAGCTGGAAAGTTGGAAAGTGCTTGGAGACCATTAAGGGAGCATCAGGCACTTCACAGTTTGTTCTTCTTTTTGCAGAGTATGTTTCAGATGTTCACTCTTCTGAAGCAAAAGAAGATCATGTATATTTCATCTTTATGTTTCTTTTGCTTACATGGTTTGACATAATGAATTGCACCATCAAGTGTCCAATTCGATCTGTTGATGATCCAAGACTTGTCTTTCTGCAAACGTTTGTTAAAAAACTTATGACATGGAAGGTATGATATTTACATACAGTGTTGCAGTCATTGAATGTTCACTTTTCAGAATTCGTTTCTGGTTCATTTTTTTAGAATCGTGTGGAACAAAACCACAAAGGAGAAGACAAGCGATTGCTTGCTGCAGTTCACAACAAATAATTTTATATAATTATGTAGGCAACTTTTGCAGAGACATGACATATCATATGTCTGTCTACATACTTTCACCCAGGACAACTTGGAAGCATTTTTTGGCAACCTGGTATGTGCCCAGTCTAAATTTATGCACGACTTTCGCTTCCCAAACCTGTACAAGCACTATATTATTATTAATGAAATGTTTTTATTATAGCGACAGCTTGGACGAAGGTCACAAAACCCAGATATCTTTCAGGCATCATTTGGAATACAGCA
Organism: Phallusia mammillata; assembly: GCF_965637545.1. NCBI lineage: Eukaryota > Metazoa > Chordata > Ascidiacea > Phlebobranchia > Ascidiidae > Phallusia > Phallusia mammillata. Next base: position 14,935,295 of record NC_137254.1, on the reverse strand, counting down.
CATCACACAAAGAAAAATAATTAAACACGTAAAAGGTGGGAACACAACTTTTGGCAAAAAGAATGCATGGACCACAGTCTCAGAAGAGCCAATTGAAAAAAAGAAGCGTGCATCTTTCTTGTAACTAAAAAAATCGTTAATACATTACAACAAGTTAAGAAATGGTACCATAGCACTGTCCTGTCTGATGTGTGTGTGTGTGAAAATATTGCTATGTTGCTACATGTTCACAGCAGAAGAGTAGAAATACAAATAAAATACAAAAAAAACACAACACGAACCTGCAAAACAGAAACATCAACATAATCAAATTACATAAATAACACATTATACATGTATGTTTATTTCCTTTTTAAATCACCTCTGAGACCCTTAGATCGAGCATTTGATCCAACATATAGTTTTTCAAACAACTTTTTTGCGAATGCATGCGACAAAACTCTAACAAAAAGTTTCACAATATATTGCAACAGACACTTGCAGGTTCCTCATCAGACATGTCCTGAATTAAACTTTGAAAATTCATAAATTTTACATCACATATTGTTTGCTCTGTAGCACTGTTAAAGTTAATGGCAGTTGGCTTTCCATTAGTCTGTCTTGTTATTTTTAAGTAAGCATGTTGTGAAAAGAGAAGAAGTTCATCCGAAGGATATTTCAAACAGCCAGTAAATGTTTCCATTGTTTTGATTAGACTGCCATGTGGTTCTGACGCACAAATACACCCTATGGCTTCAGACAAGGCTGGGAATTTTGCCAATGTTTTCCGAATTAAAAACCCTCCAATATATTCAATGGTGTCGTTTTCAAATGCCTTTATTTGTCCATATGAGCACATTGTGACTGGTTCTTTGGTTTGATGAACAATTTTTGTGATGATATTTAAAAGACGCAGAACCGTTGGTAAGATCAACATCAGAAAAATACTGTTTGGCGTTGAGGCACAATAAAGGAAACTTGCTTACAATTTCATCCTTGTTGTTGGTTTGTGCAAATGTTTTAAGCAAACTACCCACCAACTCCAAACCTGCGTTCGACAACTTCAATTTTAGATTCATTTCTGCAATGAATTGAGCTGGAAATGTAGATGTCTCAGTGCTCGATACACTTTGCTGTACAGAAAAGCCGGCGTCAGCTAGAACATCAATTTCACTGTCCATATTTTCGAACAATAGGTCCCTTATAACTTCCTCGGGTAAATTTAAGATTTCATTCTTATCGATGTCTATGATCCAAATGTTTATCAAAAAGTGTAGTCTTTGCTACCTACTCCAGCCATTTTCCCGCTTTCTATCCAGCCTTGGTCAAGCGTGACGAATTGAAACGTCACAATGAGTTAGCCTTCCTCTGTATAGTGTTCTTTGGTGATACCAGGTCTCATTTTGCCCATTCACTTCTGGTGTGATGGACAAGCCTTTCGCGAGAGATCCTGATTTGCTCCCCGATGGCTGTCCTGCTCCAAGCGTGGGTGGCCTGGTGCAAATAAACTCCTTGCAAGTTCTGCAATGTAGCAAGTGGCAGTCTGATTCTGAGACCATCTCAAAGTCTTCGAAGTCATTGAGAAATACAATTAAGTTATTGGCTTTCGAAAAAAACTGGGTTCATTTCTGGTGTGTGTTGTGCTTTCGAAATAATTTTTTGCACATTCTTTGCGACTTTATCGGCAAGGTTATCAATAGCACAATTATCACTAAAAAAAACTTTTTTTAGGTTTGCTGCAAACTTGCAAATGTCGTGCTTAATGGCTAACAAAACGTGTTTAACATGGTAATCACTTAATTGCAAATTTTGTTTGTTAGGTCTATACTTACTTATCACTGCTGGTTAAATGTGATGTGTCAGGAAGAAAAAGTGATGACGTTATCGCTGAACTACAATTAAAAAAAGAAACCAAATGGAAACAGGTTTGAACAAACCACTGATCTCTATAAACCCTGGATTGCGCTACTGGCCGTCACGGTTGAAGCAAATTGAAGCGTAATGGCGGCTGAAAAGGAAGCCCCAAAAATGCATTGCGGGCAATGGGGAGAGAGTGGAAAAATGGAAAAAACGATAAATTTTGTTTTAGGCATTTGTATAGCGATTTTTGCAGATATGATTTGTAGATAAATAGGACGCATGTATTCGAGTGTGTAATAACCAATAAATATGCGTAGATTGATGACCAAGTATTGCTCATCCAGCAGTTTTATTGTAAACAATCGACGTTTCGACGTCCTATACAATAAAACTGCTGGATGAGCAATACTTGGTCATACATTATGCCTGGCAGCAATAGCTTATTTCATGCGTAGATTGACTGTGATGTGTATTAGTGTAGGTGTACTGGATATACGTTATTAAGTTAGTGTTGAAACAAATCATTACTAAGCGGAAATAAGTGTTTTATTATGCAATATAAGTGGTTTGCGTGCTTCTTTACGCATTTTAGACATGAATCCAACAAGATGGCTACTTCCTTCACACAAGATGATGTAATTCTTTGTGTGACATTACCTTGTGCTAATCCAAACTGCTGTTTTTGACTGTTATCAAACTTCAGGAAATTCTGACCAACATGTGGAATAACGTTTTAATTAAAATCACAAAAAACTACAATAATGTTTGAACTATTTAAACACTATTTGACTTTTTTTCTCGATTGAGTGCATTTGGTTTGGGTCTTTATTATCTTGCCATGGTGATATTATGAAATTTTGCAATTCCATTTTATATTTATGATAAATTTGTTTCCAAACATTTCAGACATAATAGGGTTTATATTTCTCCAATAAGCAACCTTTATTGTCTCTGGTAAAATTCCACTGGAATGTTTCAGTCTCCTCCCAAACCCTCAAGCTTTATGACACTGCGAGATTACAAGCCAGCCTTTTTCGACAACAAATACACTACAGAGGGATTGGAATCAGATTAAATATTTTTTGTGTGTATACTGTTCTACTTCCACTGTGTATGCTTTGTAATCATTTCTGACACTGCCTGTAACATGATATGCTGCACATTTTAAACTTAAACAACTTTGAGGTTGTTGTTTTTTTATTTTGTGAATGCACCATCTGTTATAATGGTGATCATCTGACAAAAAATACAGGGTATCTGTATGAACTTGGCTGGTATATTTGTTGCCTTCAATCCTGTTTAGCAAGAATTTAAGTGATAACTGGTGTGCAGGTACAACAACCTCTCTTGATGGGTAAAAATTCATTAGTTGCTTCGGCACCATCGAAAAGCGCCGGCAGCGCCACTGAAAGAGCCGGCGGCAGTACTGAAAGCGCCGCTAGTTCATCTGCTCAGTTGTACCACGATGCTCCTCTGGCCACTGCTCGACGTACAAATCGACCCCAGGCAAAATCTTGTTATTTCTGCGGTGGTGCAATGCATCGTAGCCGATCTGCTTGCCCGGCTCTTGAAGCTGTGTGTTATAACTGCGGGAAAAGAGGACATTTCTCTCAGGTTTGTCGCAGTAGTCCCTCTTCTAATCAAAGCAGCTCTCGTTTTCGTCCCACCTCAGCTATGTGTTTTTCTGCACGACGCTATATTTCAAACGCTTTCAAACCTCACTCTCTCGCTGGGGCTCCCCTCGCCCATTACCATGGCTACTTATCTATGGCAACCTCTGGCTCTACATCGGCTACAATCTTTTTACTTGGCCGTTCGTATTCGCTGACTTTCGGTATTTTAAAGCATGGGTCGGCAACCTTTTTTCTACTGCGGACCGTATTTGAAACTGAAATTTTATCGCGGACCGACCTTCAAAAACCTACAAATATTTAGCAATGAAAACGCCTAAGGTAACGAACTCGTCGCGGACCGGTACCGGGCCGACCACTGTTTTAAAGGACCTTTGAGCCGATGTCATTCTTGGACAAGATTTTCTCGAGAGACATTAAGAAGTGACTTGTTGTATAGGAGGCACTGAACCCCCGCTTCGTTAGATGCCTATCCTCTACCTAAGATTGAGGAAATTGTAAATTTAATTGCTCAAGATCGATTCTACAGCTGTTTTGATCTCTGATCTGCTTACCACCAAGTTCCTTTGCTGGATAACGAACGCCCGTATTCTGCATTTGAAGCGTGTAGTAGACTTTATCCGAAACATTACATCCCCAAAGCACCTGACCCAAACATTATTTTTACCGAGGGAGAATGCAGCTAGCTATACTAATCAATTTACTCTCGTGGGCTCCTCTCTGTACTTTGCTTACTCTTTGCCTTAAGTGTTATCTGTATTCCTGCGTAGTTTAATTACATTCCTTAGTTCCACTTAAAGTCTCTCTTTTTCTTGTTGCTTTCGTCAGTTGCAGTTTTCGCGTTTATTTGACATTTCGTGTTACCTTCTATTTTACATTACAGGACTTTTGTGTCGATCTCTGTTGTTTAAAGGTAATAAACATTATTACGTTTATGTAGTCAATTACTGCAGTTACAAACCCAATCACCAGAAGAAAACGCTTCTTTATTCCTAAGTGTTCAAACCAACAAAGGTCCTTTTGAAAAACAAACGCAAGATTAGCAAGAAATCGTTCCAGAAGAGTTGAAGACGCCTCTTGTTTGCTCACATTGCAGATATATGCCATTCCTTACGATAACGCTCGAGCCAAGATGAAGGGACTTTGATCGCCACCACGCAGTGTTGCTGAACAAAAGCGTCGCACCATACGGGCATTTGCCTTTTAACATAGTTGACCCAGAAACCCTGTTCCGAATATTTCTCAAAGCGATGACTTGACCAGCTCTTATAGAATATTCTTTGGTGGATTTTTTATGATATGTATTATTTTGATTCACTCTAACATTCAGCAATGACATGTTTCTAGTAACAATGGTATAGTATGACTGTCTGTAAAACTAGAAAAATGATACAACGTACATTTTTGAATGCGGAATTTGTACACTGTGTCCGATTCGCATGAGCATCAAGCACCGGTTTATTTTAAAGATATACAAGGAGGGTACGGGTTCCACATAGGTCAAATTCATTTTTGTAAACGATTATTTTGGGGTCTCGATTGGTTGATGCTTATGATATTTGGGTTCTATTTTTACATTCAAAAATACTTCATTTAAACATGAAGGACACCAATATAATGCAACATTTAGCTATGAGATGTTTTAAAGCTTTTTAGTCAAAATAAGTTATAAAATATTCCTCTACATGAATATAGTGCTTAAAAAGCAGGTAACATTTTGACAGAAGAAGTTGTGACTGTTGTGCACTCACCCGTAACTAAAAGAAAAACAGATGCACAGTCCACAAGATTGCAAGTACGAGTGCTGGACACCCATCTCATTCGTGTGGGCAACAGTGTAGTAATGCATATAGTCATTTGATTGTCAGCCATGCAAGCAGAAAACATATTTCATGACACAGAGGTTTGTCTTTGCTTCAGAGCGGGGTAGTAATAATTCATTGAAGAATTCAGGGTGTTATATAGATTTTATAGGTTTATATCAAAACAATAATGCCGCGGTGTATGTAAATTTGGTACTTCACGTTAAACTCAGTAAATTTGTGCAACATATGAGGCGTGTGTTAGTTTACAATTACTTTATGGTAACGCGACAAAAAGAACAACTAATGGGACGATTGCTGCAGGTCCCATTTATTGTTCGTCTGTTTCTATTAAATGTAGTCTTAAATTTTTTTACGAGCAAAAAAATATGATTAAATAAAAACTACTCTTTGTATATGTTAAGATGAGGTGATATTGCTTCGGCTTGTTGTTTGTTTGTTTGAAACAACAATTTTAGTGAAAACATAATTTTAGTAATAATTGATATTTCGTAATTCCTGTTCAGCAATTCAACAAAGACGTCAATGATCATGTGATTTTAATTTTCAAGTGATTTTAATTTTAGGCGAGAAGTGTTTAATGCACAAGTTTTGAACGTACAAATTTCATGAACGCACAAGTTTTAAAACCTGTGATGCTATTTGCGTTTTTTGAAGCGCTGACCACAGAAAAGTATTGGGAGTTTGTAAAACCACTCTTCGCATTATGTTTTTTGCTTTCAAAAGTGATTACATGTTTAAGAAAAATATTGTTACGTATTGCATTGAACCTTTTGTTTTCCTTCAAAAATATTTTGCTAAGTCACGTGCCATACAGGCCGAATGTCAAAATCCCGACAGACAAAAATTAAAATAACGATAGGTAAATATTAAATTCCGATAATCACTGGAATCCAATCGACGATGATTGATATTCCGATATTAGCGAGTTAAACACCACCCACCAACGAACGAGTTAGTTTACTAGCTAAATGAATCTTGTCAGTTCCCAATCTTTTAAAATCACACTGGTTTTATAGACTTTTCTTTGTATATCCGGCAAATTTGTGCAAGTCATCTCGCTACAATCGAGACAGGGCCTCAGAGTATGTATCGTCGGAGAGACGGGTAGGTTTCACTACGCGCCTGAAGGAACAGCAAAGATACGTAACAAAGGTATGTCAGGAAATCGGCCATGTTGCTGTAATTGCCAAGGGACAGGGTACAAAAAATGTTGGTTTTTAGAATCTGAAACTCACGCGCCAAACGATAAACATAAAAACAAATGTTCTAATGCCGATAAGCTATCGGTCGCTTTTACACCCCATAAACACGGAATTTATCTACGTTATCGCCGTTTTTTCCTTGTTTTTCATTTATTTATTTTTTTTGTTGATTTTTTTCATCTTTTTTTTTATTTTTAGCACATCCATGTGTTAAGGGATATACACAACAATAAAACACAACAATAACATATATACACTGGTACCGGTACCACATCATGGGTACTCGTTTCATGTGGTACTGGTACTACAATAAATCGATCCCCGCTTCCTCCATTGCTTGTAATAATACGTCATCACTGCAGTCTGACTCTATTTCACAGAAGCACTGGGCATCCATGCCTCTGTGCTCACACCTCCTTCCGTCATCTATCCACTCTGCTGGCATGATTATACTCTCCAATACTCTTCGATCTTCTTCTTGTGCCGCCTCCCTTGTCTTTGGGTCTTCGTACTTCTTCTTTTCGGCCTCATATTCCTTTCTGGTTTTTGGTGGTAGTGCTGGGTCGAATGTGTGACGCATTGGGTTGAATGGCTCCCCGAACCGAGTTACCAGTTCCTCATCATCGTTTTTTTTCTTTTTTTCAGGCACTTCGTTGTCTGGAACCGCCTTTCTTTTTTGTACCGGTGATGAGGTACTGGTACTCGGTTCTTCATCGCTCTCATCCTCGCTGCTGGCCCCTTCGAATTCCTCGACTACATTATTGATATAGTCGGCCATCTTTACGATATCTTCGTCTATGGGAGTCTCCTTTAGCAACTCTACCATTACTTCTTTCGCCAACTCTATGATTATCTCGTTAGTGCGAGACCCTTTAATCTCCTTTTGCGACCCTGTTTCCGGGTTTTTGGCGTCTTCCGGCCACATCGCTTGAATAAAGCGCCTCTTCATTGGCTGGAGATCGCCAAGACTTGCCAACTTAATCATTGGATTCCTAGTATTGGTGGTAATATAGGCGCATGTCGCCTTATTGTCTTGGCGATCTCCGTGGGTCTTTGCACTCCAATTTGAGTGGTACATGAACTTCACTGCACTTATGAGGGCGTCATTATTAAAAAACGACGACCCTGCATCGTCAATCTTTAATACTTTGTGCTTGTGGCGCAGCGCCATCTGCCCCACTCCTTGCGAGTCGTTGGTAAGAGTACTCGCATACTCCATGGGAACAAGAACTGACCTAATAAGGTCTTGCCCTTGCCTGCTGCCCCATGGAGACAGAAGTGGGGTGCGAAGCGGATCCCGTCCTGCTCCTCATTCCTTGCTTCAAGCGCTGCGCACACTAGAGCGATCTTCAGCTCGAAGGTATTTAACTTGCTCTCACTCCATTCTATTTGTTTGGCTTCATTGATGATATCGTTAATGCTAGCACACCCTTCTTTAATACTCCACTCTTCGTATTTCTTTTTGTTTACGCGTCTGAACGCCTTCTTCATTTTTCTGTTCGCCTTCCCGAAGCTGACGGTGTTGTACGCTCTTTTTGCAAGCGTTTCAGGGAAGGCGAAGTCCTTCTCGAAGAGGCGTTCTTTAAATGCGTTGCAAGACGGTTTGGTGTCAAATGAATTGGCCACCTCCTCTGCGATCTTCTGCCATCTACTTTGGTTGCCATATTGTTTTTTCTCGTTGTGTATTTTTTCTAACAGCTCTGGTGGAATTATCTCCTCTTTCTTGTACATATACTTTATATACGATGCCATGTCCTTCACGGGGGCGATATACTTTACGCTTATTCCCATGCTTGTGAGGATCCTTGTCACACTCTTTTTGGTTAGAGCTGTTGGCCTGCCACTCCCATCTTGATTCACGCTTGTGAATAATCCATGACGGTGGCCCTGGTTCGACTGGCCCCGTTCCGCATTCCCGAGATATATAACTCCACTTGGGATCTGGTGGATCCCCTCCACTTCTGCATCGGTTGTAAAAGCCCATTTTCGGGCGCGGTAGTTTGTATTTTCCTCGTTCGGTAAGCTCATTTTTGTACTGGTGATATAGCTCGTTTTGCAAATTTTTCAACACAGCGTTGTTTTCTGCTACAGTTTTATTAAGATCACTCTTATAGTAGTTCTTAGCTATAAGAGCCTGACTTGACACAAACTGATGTGTTTCATGAAACAGCATATATTCCATATGAGTATGCTCATGCCATGATTAGTAGAATTGTTGATGATATGAAAAGTATGAAACTGAATCATCTCTCAATTGTTGCTAAAATTGAAAATCAGTACCAATCGATTGAAAATGAAACTCAGACCAAGTTTGAGACATTTCTTCATACATTACAAGCAAAGCATCAGTCAAAAATTGATTCTTTTCACCATGTGATTAGTATTTTAAAGTCACGATTAGCTTCCTCAAGTCAAAGTTTGGACACCATTGATAGCCTGAAGTTGAAAAATAAACAGCTATTACAAGAAAAAACATCATCTTTGAAAGCTAAAAAAGAAGCAGCCCAAGAAATTTTTTTCATGCCACTTGTAAATGATAAAAAAGAGGTACCTGGGGTTGTGGAAGAAACTGATGAACAAGGGGAAAAGATTGCTGATGACTTACAACAAACAGAAAAGTTATTACAACCAATCGCAGAGCAAAATGATGAAGCTGATGCAATCGTCAAACCTTTGAAAACAAATGCCACTGGAAAAATATTACCAGGTGACTTCACTGCACACCAAAAGGACCAGTCAGGTTTAGATGAGCAATTTGAAGCTCTGAAACCCATGGACGAAGTTAACAGACAAGTGGATATTGTTGAGGACACAATAGATGTTGATTCTATACTTAAATCTGATGATGTAACACAGTTCCTAGATGAAACAGAAGATGACATCATGACACCATCATCAGAAGATTCAAATTATGATTCAGAGAAAACTTCAGAGGGTTTTATATCTATGAAAACAGAGGTTGCTGCTGTTGCACTAATGATGGAGATTACGAATCTGCACCAGCGGCTGACTTATCAGAAAAAGATGTCACGAATGTTAAAATGAAAAGACCCAAAATAGAAGAAAAACGTGGGGTAGACCAGCAACTGCAAAAAAGTCGCAAAATGCTGGTCGAGTTAAAGAAACAGAGCGGTGCATATTCCAAACAAATACAGTATCTCGAACGGCAAATTAAATCTGTTGGTCCAACAACAGGAAGTTCGGCTGGTGGTGTTGACAAAGACAAAAAGAGAATGGAAAAGCAAGTTAAGGATTTGGAAAAAAAGCTTGAGTTCGAAATCAAAAAGCTGGAAAAAATGAAAATGCCCAACACTGATTTACAAGGCAACTTACAAGCATCCTCTAAGGAATTGGCTGACCTGAAAAAAGAACTTACAGCCCAAGAGCAGGAATGTGCACATCTTCGCGAATCTGCTGTGGTGCTGGAGTGGTGGCACTACAGCAGGTGCCCGTATTACAAAGCGAAGTCAAAGATTTGACAAATATGAACAAAGTCCTGACAGAAAACTATAACTCCGAAAGAATCTTAAGAAAAAAGTACTACAACATGGTTGAAGACATGAAAGGAAAAATTCGCGTGTATTGCCGTGTACGTCCGTTGAATTCCACTGAAAAGCAAAACAAAAACAAAAGCGCTGTGTTTTCCCCTGATGATTACACGGTAAAAGTCGAGCAAGCCCGGGGAGATCTGAAAGAGTTTCAATTTGATCAAATATTTACTGAGTCGAATAGTCAAGAAGACATTTTCGAGAATACAAACAGTCTGGTCCAGTCAGCGGTCGACGGATACAACGTGTGTATATTTGCATACGGGCAAACGGGCTCTGGAAAAACGTACACCATGATTGGCGACAAGGAACAAAAAAATCCTGGTATTGCTCCTCGAGCATTCAGAAGAATTTTTGATCTGATAAAAGCGAACCAACAGAAGTTTAATTTTCAGATTTCCTGCTACATGCTTGAATTGTACAACGAAAAACTGATAGATCTCTTGGGTAAAAGTCCGACGTACGACTGGACATAAAAAAAGACAACAAGGGGATGGTATTTGTCCAAGGATGCACAGTTGAAACAGCTGAATCTGCCGATGGTTTATACGAATTTTTTTCGAAAGGATCTGAAAGTCGTCATGTTGCTTCGACAAACATGAACAGTGCAAGCTCTAGATCCCATCTTGTCATCGGAGTAGTAATCGAAAGTACAAACTTGGCAACTGGAGCTGTAACACGTGGAAAGTTGAGCTTGGTTGATTTGGCCGGGAGCGAACGTGTAGGCAAAACCGGAGCCACTGCCACTCAGCTTAAAGAGGCAAATTCTATCAACAAATCTCTCTCAGCTTTGGGAGACGTGATTTCTGCCTTGTCGAGTGAACAAGGATTTATTCCCTACAGAAACAACAAACTTACCATGCTGATGCAGGATTCCCTCGGTGGAAACGCAAAGACACTTATGTTTGTGAACGTTTCACCTGCTGACTACAATTGTGCGGAGAGCGCAATTTCCCTGACTTACGCATCGCGAGTAAAACTAATTACCAATGATGCCAGCAAAAATGCCGAAACGCGTGAGGTTGTCAGACTGAAACAAATTATTGCCAAACTGAAAGCTGGAGAGTCGGTTGATGATGTCGACAGTTAAATCTGTGCCAATGCATCATTTTTAAAGTTTTTATCTCTGTACAGCCATATATAACACTGCAGTTGTTTTTTTAGTTTTTTTGCTCTCTCACTTGCAGTCACACCGCGTAGTTATTACTGTGCTTATGTACGATTTAGACCATTCTAAAGCTAGACTCAAGGAAGATTTATACGCTGTTATATTTGTCAACGCACAAACGTGTCATTCATTTCATTCTTCAACAAAATGTGTTGAACTTTTTGAAAACAATATATTTGAAGAGGTTACACCATATCACTGAATTACTCAAATTTTCAAAAAGTTGTTGTATTTAATATTTGAGTTGTTTTACAAATCTCCTATTCCTTGCAAGGTCTGATCCATGTCTTCACAAATTGCTTAGATCTTGCACTTTTCCGAATAAAGACAATCTGCGATTTTAGACAAAAAAAAAACTTGTACTTACTTGCCGGATTCTATTTGAATAAGAAAATATGTATTTTTGCTTAATAACAGTTATGCTTTGTGGCATCAAGGTTATGTGAACTGATTGTTACCTAAAAGAAAATATGATGGAAAAGTACGAAAAAGTGAAGGTTGTTGGAAAGGGAGCAAAATATCTAGGGGGTGCTGCAACTCCGCAGCCCCCTCGCACGAGCCGCCCCTGGTAGAACTACTGACACAGGACCTCACAACACACCGGTTTGGGAATTTTGGAATCAGCAATTATTGTCACCGTAAACGCCTGTGGAAATTCCAAAACCGGCGTGTTGTGAGTTCGGAAGAGCTACTATACCATAACTCACTTTCGATAGGTGGCGCAGGAGCTGAATTATTTATTTAGCGGCTAAATGGGGGTAGGGTGGGGAAGTAAGGTTTTAAAATTTTACATTAATAAGTAAATGTTTGGGTTAGTTTCATTGAATTTTTTATGATAATACCTAACCCCAACAGCCCTAACCGTAGGCATATTTTGAGATATACCGTTTTCAATCGGATTTGTGCTCTTTGCGCCACCTATCGAAAATTTGCTGAATGTGCGGCTGAAGTGAGTTATGGTGTTAGTAGATTTTGCTGTGAGTTTTTGTGTTAGTAGCTCTACCATCAAATTATACGTTGATATTTAAACTGTCGCGAGAAACTACATTAACGGTGCGACTTAAAGTCCAGAAGTATGGCAATAAACTGTGGACCTAGCATCAAGGCAAACAACACACAGGCATACATCTGAAACCTGTCCTACAAATGAGACTATGGGCGCTAATGGGTTTAACTAATCACTTGGATTGACATTGCAACCCTTTTTGGTGTGTTCGTAAGAGTGAGGAGATTTTGGCTACTTGTCGTGTGTGGCCTCGTAATTCACAGGCATGTTGCTTTACCATTGCGACAAGCTTGATTGATTCGTTACCAGTGGCGGCTCGTGCCTAAAATTTCTGGGGGTGCTGTTCCAAATTTGAGCCTTTATTTAACATATATAAGTTGGCAATATATAGAAAATCCACATTTCTAGATTTCCAGCCATTGTTTTGTGTAGAAAAACAAGTAATACAAATCTTAATTAGTAACTCCATTGTGACGTAATTTTCGTTACGCATTAATGTACACGTGTGTAAACAGCAGACAGTGTATCATTAGGGAGTTTTGTTTACTTGCATGGCAACGGGCCAAACTCAACAACATGCGGACAACAATATATTGAACAAAATAGTAATAATTGGTCGAAAAGTATTTCAGTTAGACAACATTTAAGAATAACTGGTTATAACAATGACCACTAAGTAACACACTTGCTATTCAGTCATTAATATGAAATTTTTGTGTACAGACTAACAATTGTCTTTCAGTTTGCTTATAATTCCCTTTTTTAAAGTGCAATACTCCTCCAAGCTTTGAAATTTACAACAATCTCATATAGATTTAACCCATCTGATGAAACCTTGTGCTTCCTTTTTGCAACCAAAATGAATCAGAAAGTTATAGTTTGGGCAAAATAATTGATAGCTAAGAAACTGTTTGTTTCTATTTAGTGCTAGCACTGCAAATGCAAGTCTTTTGGAAATAATGGTGTCCCTTAGAAAAGTTTGCATCCTTTTCAGTGTTGAAACGAACCGTTTTGCCTTAAGGACTCATGGAAATTGCAAAAAGGATTTTTCATCTTAGTAATTTAACTTGTCAAAACATCATCGAGATTATTTTCAAAGTAATCATGAACATCAGATCTACAGAAACATTTTTATTTCAGTAACTAGCTTTTCTTTGTCAACAATAGGATATGCTTGGTGGCCACTACTATCTCCTCTGTAGAATGTTCATTCTTAAGAAACACTTCCTGTGAAGCAATTTTGCAGCTACTGTTTAGAGAAACAGTACATGTCCAGTATATCAATACACATGATTGCACTTGGTTGCAAATACTGTCCACATGGTATGTTAAGAAGCCAAAACTTGAAATGGTCATCACTCAGTTATTTCCAAATTCCTGTTGGTTCTGCATTTGATATTGCCTGAATTTCAGTGAGGCATTTAACTTCACAGTCACAGAGCTATTTTTCTTTGGTAGCATTTTGTTGCCTATTCCTGCATGACATATTTGGAATAGCAGATGTTTTATCCCATTCTGCAGATGTTTTATCCCAAACTTTTTAATTCAGTTATTTATTATCAATTTTTATAATAATGTATTTATCATAAAGATTAATCGTGATAACGGCAAAAACTGAAGCCCACTAACAGTCATCTTAAAAAGTCACGACTAACCTTCAAACAAATAAATTGTTAGATGGCAAAATAGTTATTTAACTATACTCACTGCCTAACTTAAGAATATAGTACACGGGTTTTGCTTCGGCACACAATAGACCCGGAACAGACGAATACATGCTGGATTGCCGGTTCACACGCTACGTGATTGATGGAGCTGCGCCAGCCGCAGCACCTTGTCGCCTATTTCGCCCGGCATGTAGCTTTTCCAAGTGCGCACAGCTACAAAACGTCACGAAACTGGAACTGCAGCTCCAGCATAGATAACTTATTAATTTCATATTTTTTTAAAAAGGTGATCAAGGGGCAAATTATGCTTATTATCAGTGGCGGCTCGTGCCTAAAATTTGTGGGGGTGCTGCCCCCACAAACTTTAGCCTTTACTGAACATATATAAGTTGGCAATATATTGAAAAGCTACATTTTTAGTTTCTAGCCATTTGTTTTGTGTATAAAAACAAGTAATACAAATCTTAATTAGCAACTCCATTGTGACGTAATTTTTGTTACGCAATAATGTACACGAGTGTAAACAGCAGACGGCATCATTTGTGTATTTTGTTTACTTGCACAGCGACGGGCCAAACACAATAACGTTCAGTAATAATGTGAAAAACAAAAACACACGTGGCACAGCTTCGAAACGAAGTGGTTGTAAATACGGTAAAACACAACAGGAATATAGAAAAAAAATTAATAGAAAAAATAGATATAAATAAGTCGAGAAAGGTCGTAGTATTTCAGTTCGACAACAAAAAGTGTCATGTTTCATTTAAGTAAATTTAGTCACAGTCAGCGTTTTCAACATATTCTATGACACTTCACAGATTATTGTCAACTAGCCATACAGCTTTTTATTGGTATCATAACTAACAAATTTAACAACCACATTACATTGGTTTCAAATTAATTGTATTTTAGTTTCTTAACTGCTATAATTGCTGTTTGCTGGCAAATAGCTTATAATTGCTTTTTTAAGTGCAAAACGCCTTCAAGCTTTAAAATTTACAACACTCTCACTTAAATTTAAACCATATTATTAAATCTTGTGCTTCTATTTTCCAACCAAAATGAATCATGAAGTTATAGTTTGGGCATGATAATTGATAGCTTCTTCCTTAATCCCAAATGATAACTAAGAAACTGTTTTTCTATTTAGTACTAGCACTGCAAGTGCAGGTCTTTTGGAAATATTGGTGTTCCTCAGAAAAATTGGCATCTTTTTCAGTGTTAAAAAGAACTGTTTTGCCTTTGAAGGAATCATGGAAACAGCAAAAAGGATTTTTCATCCTAGTAATTTAACTTGTCAAAACATCATCTCTAGATTAATTATTTTCAAAGTAATCATGAACATCAGATCTACAGAAACATTTTCATTTGAGTAACTAGCTTTTCTTTGTCAACAATAGTATGTGCTTGGTGTCACTACTATCTTGTCTGTAGAATGTTCATTCTTAAGAAACACTTCCTGTGAAGCAATTTTGCAGCTACTGTTTAGAGAAACAGTACATGTCCATTATATCAATACACATGATTGCACTTGGTTGCAAATACTGTCCACATGGTGCGTTAAGAAATCCACACTTTAAATTGTCTTCACTCTTTTTTTGTCTTCATTTCAAAATTCCTGTTGCTTGCAGTTGTTTGTTGTGCATTTGATATTGCCTGAATTTCAGTGAGGCATTTAACTTCACAGTCACAAATTTAATTTTTCTTTGGTAGCATTAGGAACTAAAACTGAGTATTTCTTGTTGTTGCTTATTCCTGCATGACATTGGAGTAGCAGATGTTTTTCCCATACTTTCATAAATCTTTTTAATTCAGTTATTTATTATAAAGGTTAATTGTGACTTTTAAAGGTGTTAGATGACCTTTTTTTCTTTTTCAAGGTGTTACATACACTTATTTGATTCAATGATAACTGTAAAAACTGAAACCCACTTACAGTCATCTTAAAAAGTCACGACTAACAGTCAAACAATAAATTTAATGATAGCAAAATAATTATTTAACTGCACTCACTGTCGAACTTAAAAACACAGTACACGGGTTTGGCTTTGAAACTCACTGACGCGAAGCAGACAACACAACTAGCGCTACGTCACGGGAGGGGCTGCGCGAGCCACAGCCCCCTCTCGCCTATTTCGCCCGGCATGTAGCTTTTCCAAGTGCGCATGCTCACAACTGAAAACGTCATGAAACGTCACGAAACTGGAGCTGCAGCTCCGCCATAGATACTTGGAATAGGAATGTCAAGTAAAAATACTGGGGGTGCTGCAGCTCCGCAGCCCCCTCGCACGAGCCGCCCCTGCTTATTATATATTGCCAACGAATAATAAAAAAAAAAAAAAAGTTGTGTGTAATATTATAGTAGGAGGTAAAAATAGGTAAAGATAAAAATAAAAATTAGGTAAAAATATTAGGGGGTACTGCAGCTCCGCAGCACCCTAGCACGAGCCGCCCCTGCAAGAAAGAAACACTCATCAAGAGTATTTTCACTACCTTAAAAGCATTCATTGTACAGTACTCTCAATCGTTTCAAGAATTAATTTACACGATGTAAACAATAAAAAAACAGTTTTTTGCAAAATATATCGAGTATATCGAGTTACACATTCTTGCAACTTTTGTCACAAAATAAAAAGCTATTCACTAAACCTATTGACCAGGTGTATTTAAAATATCTGTGCGTGAAAAGAGCCGGTGGTGCTATACCACTTACCAAACAAAGTTGGTCTTGGTAATACATATTCCAGATGTTGAATCCGGGGCGAGTGACTTACAAATAAAAGAAGCAGTCAAGGGTATATAAATTTTGGACGGATATTACGTATGACTGCCCTTTAATCTTCAAAATTTTGGGAATTTTGAAGATTAAACCTGCAGTTTAATTTTGCAGCACAATTTTGATGAATATCATGCATAAATGTCACCACATTCATGACAAAAATGGTGCCTTACATCAAAACAAACTGAACCCAGTTGCAATTTCAGGCCACCCTGTCATATTTCTTGAAAACCAGAAAGGTGACTTTCCTATACACTTCAATTTTATATGTTGGTACCCCTTCTTATCGATTTACTATATACACCATTAGATTGTTTTTGCAAGCAAAAACGAATGGGTCCCCACACCTGTGTTTAAAAAGCGATTTAGCCATGGTAAACAATTATTTATTTTTAGATTCCTTTTTTAAAAGGACAAATCAGTAGAAAGCATCAACTCAAACATTAAAAGGTTTTGTCCTGTTCACATTGTATTGTCACATATATACAAAAGTAGTAAAAAAGAACATAAACAATACTCCCAATCTGTTTACATTTCAGCACACAAGGGCTTGTATTTATTACCTAACACTGGAAAAGCTAAATCAATTTTTTTAGAGTTTAAGGGGTAAAAAATGGGTGAATCCAATTCAAAGTTACAAAATTCTTTAGAATACCTTACATTGCACAAACCAACAAAGCATGAAACTCCTAGATCATATACTTTAGTCAGAATAGCCATTTTAATACAAATGTTTTGGTGGTCATGTAGGTGAACCGCTGGGTCATTTGGTGTCAAACTTTAAAGAGGATCAAGCTTGGATCATTACCTTACATCTGTGTAAATTTGAAGCACTTTTTCTCAACCAAATGCATTAACAAACCAGCATTAGACAGAAGAAAGAAAACAATACAAACAATAAACTATACAAAACTATCCATATAATTAACAACAGCCAAAACCAACTCCACAGCCAATTGCTTCTATCAATGAGTTGGACATTTTTTCAAAGGTATTAATATGCACAGGAATCGTTATTGTCAATGAACATGTGCTCGCAGTAGGCAAACAGTTGCATTTGGTACCATTCTGTGATGTCATGCACCCATGTTTAAACTCAACGGTAACATCATGTGGAAGCCCAAGTGAAGGTTTTCTGGCAAATCCAGTGAAGAACTTGATGAATTCCTTAAATGACACTGGTGACTTTTCTGTGATTAAAAAAACACAAATTATTCGGTTTTGTGGTGCACTATTGTGATGTATGTAATAACATACAATTTCAATCATCTTTCAGCATACCGTCATAATAGCATGATTTCATAAGGTCCAAAAATCACTTTGTTGCATAACATTAGCAAACGTTTTAGAATCCTTGGGTATATCTTTGTGTTTGTTAAGAATATGACCTTTTAACCCCAAAACAACCACCTTACATATACAACACTGACTCCCCGTAAAAGTCTTATAATTTGCTAACTTGTCTTTTTGCAAAACTATCATAGAAAAAGTCTTCTCTAGAATACCTGGATGCTTCTTTCTACGACGTGTTGCATTGGTAAACATGTCACTACAAAATGGACATCGTCTGACTTTCCTTCCAGAGTTTTGGACCCTAAATTGCGTACATCCTATTTAGCCCATCTGCTTGTGTGACAATTTACAAAAATTTTCTGATGAATTTATGTGACAGGAACAACAATATAACCAGTTTACCTTATTAAATTAGACTACGCGAAGTGATCCGTATAATAATAGGAAACACATTTGAAATTCTGAAATACTTTTAAAGATATATAGCAGCTCAATATCCACAGTTTACCTTCCATGAGACTGTGAAGCACTACCGCCGCTGGAAAACCTTGCGGGTTTGTGTCCAATATGAAGTGATCTGTATGATTATAGCAAACACAATTAACATTACAAAATTCTGTGACAAAAACATAGAACTACAGTTTACCTTATACGCGACAGATAAGCACTACTATTTCTAAAACACCTTGACTGTTTGTGTCCAAAACGAAGTGATTTTCATGATTACAGGAGACACATTTAACATTCTAAGTAGCAAAGTATCCACAGTTTACCTTCCTAAAACATGAAGAACTGGCGCTAAAAAAATCTTTATAATAAAACTTTAGACTGTATCTGCTATTGACATAAAGTTATAAATAACTCTATCGCAACCATTTTACCTGTGTGCAAATGAAGAGGCACTGTCTGCTGCTTCAAGAAATATTTAGGCCATTATAATTATCATATCTTTATGATACAAACCCGTTAATCTGGATAGCTTGTTTTTTGCATTACTTCTTTGTTAATTGGTATATATCTAAACCTTCACATGTTATTACAGGTACAAATACCATAAAAATAAGGTCATGTTATAACTTCACTAAACAAACTACCTCAACGTATTATTATCACCCGTACCTGACCAGCTAAAATGAACCTACCCTGTCTGTTTGGCGTTACTGTGTGTACAAACAATAGCTTTTCTGCATATCGTTGCAGAAGTCTGTTTCTTCTGTCTTTGTGTACTGTTCCTGCCTCGCTGAACATACGTTTACTGAAAACGGATGATGGTGAACAAACGTGTTTTTTGCAACCGCTAAAAGAAACGGAAAGGTAGATCCATTATTTTTCCATCACAAGTTGGGATACTTGCTCTTGGTATTATAGGTAATGCTAGAATCGAACGTAGTTCTGAACTGATTTTGGTTAGTTTATTTTATTCCGGAGTTGACGTCGATTTTCCGCTTATTTTTGAAACCAATTCCTCATCACACACAGTTTCGTTGAAATATGACCAAATGTCAGTGTCAGTTTGGTACGTCTCCCTACAGGCTGTTAAATGTTGCACTTCATTTCTTTAGGGAAACAAGGATTTGGAAACACTTCAAAGTGTCAAATTTGCACTTCCAGTCTTTCATGGATATAGACATACTTTAGAGTTAGACTGTCAGGTAACATAAAGGGAATTGTGTTTAAAGGTAATCGATTTAGCCACGAAAAAACATTGGTTGTGCATTGGCAGATGGAGAAGGAATGGAAAGACTACGGTCGTATTTTTAAGAAACAAAATTACCAAGCAAATAAAAGCAGGGCATCGAACTGGTCTGCTAATTGATGGTTTGCTCCTTCATGCAGAACAACAAAATAGTTGTTTGTACCTGTGTTTTGTTTATTGCATCCTTTAAAATTTGCTGCATATGATTTGCATTTAAGCTTTAAACTGTAGTTTAGGATGTAAAGGATGGTTTAAGGTCGGTTACACTACACACATTACTCGCAAATTAGGTTTTTATTTTATTATACTGTTTAGCACGCGACCAACGCCTGAAAAGCTTCTCGCGTCGTAATTTTCCTACGCGTGATGAGCGAAAAAATCGTGTCTGTCGCCTTGTGCGCCTGATGGCTGCCAACGTTGTGTACTGTCGACTGGTTTGTGACAAGTGTCTTTACTGTAGCCTCTGATCATCTTTTGATACACAGGTAATATGGATTTAATTCAAAATGAACAGTGTATTTTGGAAATTGAAAAATACCCAAATTTATACAATATTACGCCGCATTCATATCGTGATGAAAAAAAACGGGAGAAAAGTTGGGAGGAGATTGCAAAGGCTTTTAATATTCAGGGTATGATAAACCTTAAGTGTAGGTTTACTGATCCACAAACTTTTGGAAAAGATACAGATAAAAAATTATTTTCTAGACTCTGACAGAGTAAAGCAGTGTATATCAAGATGGAAATCCATAAGAGAGAGAAAAGGAAATTGAAGGAAAGTTTTAAAAGTGGTGCAGGAGTATTACATACATCATTTTGGCCAATGTTTAATATTTTGGAGTTTATTTCTCCTTTTGTTCAGCCAAAAACTTAGCATTGCTAAACATGTTTGAAAGATTTGACATAAAATTTCAGAACATCATCAAACACACAACTTTAGCCAGGCTGAAAAAAATGAGATTGAAGTTGGGACTGACTATCCATATTAGAAGATAATACTGGCAGTCCTAGCTGTCATAGCAGTGAGAACACAGGCAAGGACCTGAAAACAGATTTGACATTACCACAGTTCATACAGCAGACAACGATAAATAAGTTTGCATTGGTAACAAATAAATGCCTCATCAGTAGAAAATGTTCTATCACATAAATCTACTGTTTATGTCTACACATGTTTCTTCAGACAAGATTGTAGTACGAGGCCACAAAGGAGAAGACATGATGATGTTGCTGAAAAACTATTTGAAGTGTTAAAAGAGCCTTCTCCAGGTATGAATGTTAGGTGGTCAAATATATTGAAAGAGTATACTTTAGTCAAATACTTTTTATATTTGGAACACTAAATCTGTTCCTAAGTTTAGTAGTGAAAATAACAGCCCAAATAGACATGAAAAGCGAAAATTGTATTGTTCAAACGTTTCGGCAATTGCTCATGCCATCATTAGTGATATACAGGCTACATTAGCTACACCCGTTTATATACACTGGAGTTGCATGAAGGAATGATAAGGTGGGAAACAAGCGTCGCATAAAAAGGTGCACAGAAGCGGGGAGTAAGCCACCTTGCAAGTGTGCGAAGTATAACGATTAGGTGCAGAGCAAGTACAACATACAATATAATTTCAAGCAAAGATTACAATAATAGGACAGCACGCCACATCAAAATATGCAATAAGTTGTTTTAGTATTAAATAAATACAGAGGAACCGACTTAGAATTAACGTTTATTTCCGGTTCATGGCGTTGACTGAAAATTGATTCTAATAACATTAATCGATAGCGGTCCCTTCCTGTTTCTAACACTTCTTGGGTTTTTTAAGTCCACTACATGGTTTTGCGACCTACGGCGGTTGAAGGTGACTATCTCCATATGCGACATACGGCGGCCAGAACACCCACACACTCTTATGGATTTGGATTTGCCCAATATCCATCAAGAGAAAATACCACTACGACTCATCCTTGACTCGGCAGGCAGCTTCAATTACGATTGTGCTAAATGGCTTTCGCGTATTCTAGTGTCAGTGCGCGAATATGTCTGCACAGTAAAAGATGCTTTTACATTTATTTTAATGATCAAGGAAAGCCCATTCAACAATGTTGCAATGGCCACATTTGATGCAAACAGCCTTTTTACCAACGTACCGGTTGACTTCACCATTGATCTCATACTTTCCGCCATGTTCTAGCCATCGGACTGCCTCAACAACCACCTTTCAGTTCAACAATCAAGTGTACCAACAGATTGACGGTGTAGCGAATGGCTTCACCAATTGCTCCGTTATTTGCAGACGTCAACATGAATCACGTGGTTGACAAAGCTGACTGAAAACTCCACATATTACACAACCCACAACAACGCAACCACCAAGGAGCAAACCACCACCATCGGCACCGACACCCAGGAACAAACCAACACCACCGGCACCGGTGAGCAGACCAACACCACCAGCAGCACACGCCACCACCACCAAAAAGTACACCCCATCAACACCTAGTACAACAACACGTTCACCACCATCAAACAGATACCCTAGCTCTAGCACCATCAACGCTAAAAACACATCACCACCACCAAAGAGCATACCATCACCACAAACACCACGATCGTCGAGGACAACTTCAAATAATATTAGTGTTGTTCAAAATGTGCGATTAATTGGTGGGGCTAACCGACAAGAAGTAACCAAATCGGAAATAGAAGTTGCGGCCTCTAATTTGGGTATTACAGATGTTCAACTTAATTCAAATTTAGAAAGTCTTGTCAAATTTATCCACAACAAAAACGAGTAAACAAATCGCAGTGTGACAATAACAGTCCAGAGTTTGTTGACACTAATACTCAGTCAGAGTGTGATGTAAGTAGTTTTTAGACCCCTTCAGATATATTAGCGGACCAAACTTTATTCGTTTTGCCGTCAGACGATTGGGAAAAAATACAGTTCAGTAAAGGGTCGTTATATTCGCAATAAAAATTGGACAGATATTTTCAGAAATTTGCTAAAAAAGTCGAACAGTTTTTTGTTCTTTTGTTTTCAAAATCCACCACTGGAACAAACATAAAACCGACCAATGCGTTTTCATTGTGTTGGCAATTGCAAGTTTGAATTTTGCACTCGCAAATTGTTTTTTTAAAGTTTTTTTAATTTTATTTTTTCTTCATCAAAGCATGTAAATGGCATTGTACAGCAAAAAAGCATATTATTTACCAAACACTGATATATTTAACTATTGTGTAACACCTACAATCTCAACTTGTTCCAACCGAAATTTTGGTCTGATAACTTGCAAAAATTCACCAACTGGTGATAGAAGAGATAGAGGCTGTTGATATGTTAATTTGCTTTGACACACATACATACACACAGAACCAATTTCAACAACCCATGCATGAAAATGTTCATATAAGTATACACAGTGTTTAACTTGCGACCAACCAACCAACATTCAGTATTTGCATCTGCACAAATCTTATCAATTATAATAAACTCTGGCACATAGTCTGCTGAAACAGCAATGCACACGGTCAAATTTGCAGTATAGTTAGTACCATCTACAACAAATTTTTCAAATCTCATACATGAATAGCGAATACGTGGGCCAATTTTTCGTATAAACCTTGGGTACATTAAGAAGTAATGAAATTTAGGCATAAGTTCTTGAAGGGTGATCTCCAAATCCACCAGTGTCGTATTCGATATTCTGGGAGAACAAACTATGTTCACAATATTGAGCAAAGCCAAAAAAATACGATACGATACATCGCCCAAGTCAAATCAAAATTGTCACTAAATCATCACAGTTCCATTGTTGGACAGTTCAGTAAACAGCAAGGACACCGAAAAAAAACGTGGGTTATCGAGTCAAGTGTCCTGTTATTTGAAATCCGTTTTCTGGGAGTGTTCTGCCGTAGGATCGCAACCGACCGCACGAACCTGGCGGGGTACGTCCGGTTGCATAAGACGGTGGTTGAACCAGCTGGTTCTGCTGGCCAAATGAAACCCGCCTAAACGGAAACACCAGCTCGATTCCTCGGAACGTTTCCTGTGATCCCATAGGCAGACCCGGGTGTCCCGAGAACAGTTCGTTGCGACGATGAGAATGTTGCCGTCGAGCATCTCCTCCTCTGCGCTTGTAGGATCGATGGCGAGATCTCAGATGTTGTTCGCTGTGGAAGGTGCTGCACCGTCTTCGACCCGAATGGCTGATCTAAAAATACCGAATCCAACGGCAGTTTTTTGTTCTTTTGTGTGACTAAGTTATCTAGTTAATTGGTATGATATAAAAATTTTTTAAAAAAAAAAAGCAAAAAAATAAGAGATAAAACTAAAAGCAAAAAAAGTGAAAACAAGGGTAATTTGGTATGAGGGAACAAGTTGTGTTTTATGTAACCTTGAATGAGCGAAAAGTACTTATTGAGGGGTCGTATTGCTTTAATAAGTACGAGCGAAACCTTTTTTTGAACGAGGACGAGCGTTGCAGAGACTTAATGTCGTGTGGTATTTCTTCCCATACTTTTGGTCCTCGATGGCAAATTGATCTTGCGCCGATCGCGCTGTTTTCCCGGGGATGAAAGTAATTCTATATTGCAACAATTTAGCTACTTCGAGGTGGTAAATGTCTTTAAATTTGAGAAGACGTAAGTCATGATATAGTGGGGTGGCGCGACATCGGTAAGTGATGCGAGTGAATGGCTTGCAAAATTTTGTTGTGTTTGATGTTAAGGGTTTTAACTGCTGCAGCGTATCCGCTACCCCACGCCGCGACGGCGTATCGCAGATAGGGGTACGCAAAAGAGTATTAAATCATGCGGAGAAACTGTTGTCCAAAGTAGTCACGCAGCTTGTATATGATGCCACAGGTTTATGCTAGTTTTCGTTCCACATGAACTATGTGTTTTTCCCACTTGAGCTGATCGTCGATGTAAACCCCGAGGTATTTTGTTTGCGTCGAACGCTGTATTTGCTGCAATCCTATGGAAATCGAAAACTTTTGCGTGCTTGCGCGCTTGGAAGGACAAAACAGTAAATACGTTGTTTTACTCGTATTAAGCGATAATTTGTTGTGTCGCACCCAGTTATCAACATAAATGAGTTCTTTGTTTACTTTTACCTGCAGGTCGTCTAGAGACTCTGATGACATGCTTAAACACGTGTCATCCGCGAAGAGTATCGTTGTGAACTTGGATACCGTTGGTAGATCGTTTATGTAAAGCGAAAAAAGTAAAGGAGCGAGTGACGAACCTTGAGGGCAGCCACACGTAACGTTTAGCAGTTGTGATGTTACATTGGCTATGCGTGTGCATTGTTTGCGGTGACTTAGATAGCTACGGAACAGTTCTAAGGGGCTTCCCGTATTCCATACTGATGCTCCAACTTACACAAGAAAACCCTGTGATCGACTGTGTCAAACGCTTTTGACAGGTCCAAGAAAATAGCACATGTGATCGAGAGCAGCTAACACCTTTTCATGGATGTCGTAAATTGCCAGGGAGGTGGACCGGTTGCATCGAAAACCATACTGGTGAGTTGTTAACATTCCATTTTTTTTCAACGTAGTCATACAAACGTTGATACATAATTGTTTCAAAAATGTTAGCAAAAGCGGATAGCAGTGAAATTGGTCTGTAGTTAGTGCATTCAACTTGTGAGCCTGATTTATGAATGGGTATTACTTCCGCAATTTTAAGTTCAGTGGGGTATTCCCCAAGTTGTATACACCAGTTGAAAGTCTTGGAGAGCAAAGGTGAAATAATGCTTTTAACCATTTTGATGTATTTAATAGGAATTTCACAACTGGGCACAGATTTTTGACTGTCAAGAGTGGACATATACATTTCCACCTCATCTGGGGTAGTGTCATAGAAGAAGGATGATGGCTTTATGATGGAAGAACAACTATCAGGTGGTGGCATAACTGGCTGTGGAATGGATGATGCCATATTTGCTCCTATGTTAGCAAAGAACTGATTAAAATTGCTAGCAATTAAAACTGGGTCTTTAGTGCATTGTGATATTCCATCTAGTTTTAGTTCTGCAGGAGCTTTGTGTAAAGTTTGTTTTCGTGACAACAAACTATTAATAATTTTCCACAATCCACCAACATCATTTCTGTTATCTGTTAGTTCTTTTTCAATGTATTTATGTTTAGCTTCTCTCAGAATGCGGTTTAGCTTGTTACGTTACTGTTTATATTGGTTATGTTTACTTGTACTTGAAAATCCTGACCTACATAAAGCATGATACATTTTATTTTTTACTGTGATTGATTTATAAATACTCTTGCTTATCCAAGGTTTCTTGGCCAATTTTCTTCTTCTACTCACTGTGGTCAGTGGTGCATGGCGTTGCAGTATTTTGTTAAATACATGGTTAAATGAAGAAAATTGATGTAATATAGTTTCAGATAACAGTGGTATTTTCATGACAGCATCTTTTATATCAGAAATGAAATCTTCGCAGATAAATCGGGACTCATTTCTTCTCAGGAATTTTTCTGTTTTATCACAGCAAGTTGAATGCAATAACACAAAAGTTGGCAGGTGGTCAGAAATGTCTGCAGTCAGTATTCCTGATTTGCAGGTAATATGTACATTGTTTGTCTAAAAGTGGTCAATAAGAGTTTGGCTGTGGTCCGTTAAACGAGTTGGTTGACATATTAATGGTGAGAGATCATAAATTTGTAAAGAATCTAAAAAGTTTTGAATACTTCTATGTTAAACTCACCACATATATATACAGGATGGTTGGCATCACTGAGCTTATGCAATACTGATGATAGTGCATCCTGGAACACTTCAAATGAATGTTTGGGATGTCTGTATATTACTCCCAATATTACATTTTTTTGTTTCAATTTAAGTTGCAACCAATGACTTTCAGTATCTGGGGCAGTAAATTTAATATCAGATCCTATGCTGGAAATTATATCCCATTATATCAGTAGCAGTGGTTATGCCATTTAGGGTTATTCTAGTCTCAGATATCATAACAATGTCAGGGGATCTTACCATATCAGGCAGGAGTTGTTCTAAAGCAGGTTTGTTTTTTCTCAGACTTCGAATGTTTAATATACACATATCTTTGTTGCTAAGTTTATTTAGGGCATAGTTCAAGGATGCACAATCATAGTAACCTGAATGAGTGTGATCAATGTTGGCCAGTAAACAGGGTGAAAATGGTGATTTTACTGGTGAAATAGCACTTTCTAGCTCTGAGTTACTGACATTGCTGAATGGTAAATAGGACAGTAGGCATCGGGTGCAAAAGTATGGGGTGTTATTGTGAAGATTACTTGCACATTTGTTGCATTTCATGTGGAAGAGAAGTTGTAAAAGTTTGTGGGTTAAAATACAACAAGTATTATGCCTCACCAAGTCTTTGTCACTGTGGATGGCAATGATGTTGCTGATGTCATCCTTCTTCAGAAATATCGCTCCGTTCCTAGTCCAGATGTGATGGTACTGGTGCTCCCTCTTAAACCGAAAACAGCTGTTAAATCGCTCACGGTTCTTCTTTGTCAGGCTCTCGTTGATGAAAATTTGGTTCCCAGGGGCTACGCCTTTGTTGGATTGTTTCAGCCTATACCGGTTGGAGTAAATGGCATCTTTCACTTTGCGGCTCATAAATTTAGCAATGATTGCCGGACGGGGATGATCTTCAGAGACTCTCCTAAGTCGGTGAGAGATACTGATGTCTGGCTCCGTTTCCGAATAGGGCAGGCCTTTGAACTCCAAGCATGGTCTTCGACCATATTGCTCGAGATCATTTAAGTTTTCGGCATTGGAGATGGTTTGTGCTTGGAGGTCTTTTACAGCCTTTTTGAGTTCCTTATTTTCAGTTTTTAGAAGTTTCATCTCAGCCTCGTTGTTTACCAGCTGAGTCTGTACCTTATCATATTGTTCCTGCAAGAAAGTTTGGCTTTTGCGGATCTCCCTGAGCTCATTGATTAGTTCTTTTAGGGTTGAGTCGGTGGAGATTTTACTCTCCCGTACCTCATCCCTCAGGGATTCTATCCTTTCAAGAACCACAGATTGTTCGTCCTTTTTTTCCTCAATTGAGACATCTTTCCAATAATCCTCAAGTTTTCACACAATTTCTCAGCAAATAAGATTTTTTTATATTTAAATAATGTTACCTAAGCAACCTTATTCAAATAGAATCTTCCCGATCTATCACTTCATTTAGATCAGTGGTTCTTAATCTTTTTATAACGGCCAAACCCCTACGATATTCTTCAGCATTTGGTCGAACCCCAAAGTTACATCCTAGGTTTTAACCCATTTTGTTTGGTGAGTCATAATTAGTTTTTTCAAACATAGTGGTTACTGTTTGTCATTTTGTTAAATTCTCACATAATAATACAAGCAACTTGTTTCAGGATTACTTTAATTCCGACAATTTTTAGTTTTTACCAAAATGAAGCATTGTATTTTTAGCATCTGCACACAAACATGAAAAAGACATGTTTTTGCTGCCAACAAAATTTCGTTGTTTTTCTGCCTCCGAACAACTCGCACAATGCTCTTTGTTACGTCAAAAATAGAAAATAAAACCTTAGTGCAGTGGTGCACAACCTTTTTGCTTGGACGGCCGCACCGCAGATTCTTATTTCACAAACGACCGCCATTTACCTGCTTACTTTTGTTTTATGGTTTATATTTTATTTACCATCTAATATAGGGTTACCATGTTTTTATGATCAGGGGCGGCTCGTGCTAGGGTGCTGCGGAGCTGCAGCATCCCCTAGATATTTTTACTTAATACACCTATCATAATCTTACAAATAACTTTCATTATTTTTATTCTTTATTCCATAATTTTCGCCCTAATCACCTTTTTTTTCATTAACAAAAAATTTTTTTGGAAACACTAGTGTATGCCTATGCTGGAACTGCAGCTCCAGTTTTCTGACGTTTCATGACGTTTTGCGGTTCTGCGCATGCGCACTTTGAAAAGTTACATGCTGGGCGAAATAGGAGCCAGGGTGCTGCAGCTCTCGCAGCTCCATCAATCACGTAGCGTGTGACATGGGCACCCGAAAGTAGTTGTGTTGTCTGTTCCGCGTTTATTGTGTGCCAAAGCAAATCACGTGTACCATCAGGTTCGACAATGAGTACAGTACGACAGTTATTCTTTTTTAATCATTTTTACAGTTTTTGATTGAAAGGTTAATCATGGCTTTTCAAGATTCTCATTCGGTAACTGTGAGTGAGCTTCAGCAACTTAAGTTTTCGCAGTTATCAAGTTCTGAAAAGGTAAGTATAAAGAAAAAAGGGCGTCCAACGCCTGATATTCAACTTTGTCAGCCAGGAATGAGCCACAACAAGAAATATATACGCAGTTTTAATTCTGAATGGTATCAAAAGAAAAAATGGTTTTGTGTTTGTGAAGTTAAAAATGCACTGTTCTGTTTTCCATGTTTGCTGTTTGGAGGTGATGAAAAATGCTGGACAAAAGATGGTTTTACAAATGTAGCCAAAATAGGTGAGAAAGCAGAAAAACATGAAAAGTCAAAGAAGCATGTGGACAATGATGTTTCACTTTCACTTTTGGGAACTGTAAATATTAAGGAAAAACTTAGTGAGGCGTATAGACTTTCAATTATTGAACACAACAAAAAAGTTGTGAAAATAATAGACTGCATTTTGTTCTGTGAAAACTTTGAAACTTCTTTACGTGGACATGATGAAAAAGATGATGCTCTTAATCCAGGGGTATTTAAAGGATTAGTTAATTTTGCATCTAAGTTAGATCCAGACTTAAAAAAACACACTTAGAAACCCGGGTTTCTAAAACAATTCAAAATGAAATACTTGACTGCCTTCTGCGAATTTACCGTGATAAGGGCCGAAATTGGAACAGCTTCTTTTGTCCCTGTCATGGCTGATGATACAACTGATGTTTCGGAAACTACACAAATGGTCCTTATTCTGCGGTACTTTTTGGATGGAGAAATATACGAGCGCTTTTGGGTTTTTTTTACTCCGGAAAATCAAGCAGCTGATGGCATATCAAATCGTATTTTAGAACAATTGGACATAATCCTTCAAGGAAATGGACAAAAATTAATAGCTCAGACATATGATGGTGCAAATGTGATGAGAGGCAGAAAATCAGGAGTTCAGAAAAAAGTAAAAGCAGTGTATAGTAATGCACATTTTATTCACTGTTATGCACATCAACTCAATTTGATCATGAAAAATGCAGCAAGTATTAGTCGAAATGCAAGAATATTTTTTTTCTAACGTTTTGGCTATTCCAACATTTTTCTCAAGATCACCACAACGTGTTACCATTTTAAAAAAACATATGGATGCCAAAATTCCACGTCCATCTGCTACAAGGTGGAACTTCAATATTCGGACCATAATCAGAGTTTATGAAAACTTGTCACCTTTAAAAAAATGCCTCACTGAAATTCAGGCAACATCAAATGCAGACCAAACAATTGCAGAAGCAACAGGAATTTTAAAATACTTGACTGACGATAATTTCAAGTTTTGGTTGGGGCTTTTTTATCAGATTATGCCCCATGTCGAAATTATTTACAATCAAATGCAATCTCGAGATATTGAAGCTTTTAAGGTCAGTGAATATATAACAAATTTTAAGTGTGCTATATTTCTAAAATAAGAAATTCAAAGTACTGCGAAAACCCTTTAAGGACACTCAAGGCAGAAGCTAAGGAAGTATGTGACTGTGTATGTGTTGATATAACGGACAGATACTCTTCCACTGAACACATAGTAGCTGCTAGATTGTTTGACCGGAAACTTTTCACTAGTTTTAAGAATGAACTTCCTACAGAAGAGATAGTAATGACTACTAGAGCATATCCCTTCATTGACACAGAAAAGCTGGCAACTGAACTAAATGTGTTCTACTGTAGATCTGATATTCATGAATATTGCAAATTACTCGAGCTATTGAAATTTATCATGGAAAATAATCTAGATGATGTATTGAGTGAAATTACAAAACTGATAAAAATCCTTTTGACAATCCCCATGACTAGGCTGAACGATGCTTTTCAACACTAAAGAGAATAAAACTTTTCTAAGAAACACAATGAATTCAGAAAGACTCCATGCTCTTGCTGTGCTTGCAATAAAAAAACAGTTTCTTAGTAGTCATTTAGATATCAAGGAGAAAGTTATTGATCATTTTGCCCAAATTAAAACCAGAAGAATGGATTTTATTTTTAAATAATTAGATCTTGCTACAACTATATGCTTTTATTCAGGTGTGAAAGCAAGCAAAGTTTAAAAGTATGCTTTAAATGTAAGTAGGAATGTTGTAAATTTTAAGATAAGGAGTTTTGTCCTGTAGATAAGTTCTTTATTTGAGCTTAAGAAACTGAAACAAAATACTTGATGTACAAATATTAGAACAAAGTGAAGTTGCTTTAACTAACATTAGCAGATAGAAACAAAATGTAGTTGTTAAATTTTTATTTAATACGCAATTTTGCTTGAACGCCTGAGTGTGGTTAACCAATAAGCATTTTTGCTTGAACGCTCCAAAGGTGTGGTTAACCAAAAGCCTAGGGTGGTAATAAGGCCTAAAGGCTTGAACGCTCAACAGGTGTGTACTACAAACTCCCAGTTTCATAGGGCTACTGGCGAGGCGTCTGGGTTAACAAAACTGCCAACGACCACAAATGAGAGCCTCATGGGTGTGGTTGGAATTCTCATATTATTTCATTAGCAATTGCAAAAAAAGTTAACTATCCCTGCCCTAAACTGTCATCAACTACCATGTAGTTTTGTGCTAATAAGTGTTAATTCTTTCGCATGAACCTAAAAGAATAACACCATAAGCAATTTCCAAAACTTGTATTTCTTTTTTCTGCGAAACACAAAAACAGGTCAATAACAAAAATACATTTGTAATAGGGTGCATGTACTATGCATACTTACAAATCTTTTTACTGTTCAGCATTCTACAAAAACACAATAGTGTCATTAGTGGTACCTTTACAACATTAAATTAAATTAGACATCACCACAAACTTACATTTTCATTTTCTGCATTCTATAAAACACAATAATGTCATTAGTGGTACCATTACAACATTAAATTAGACATCAACGCAAACTTACAGTTTCTTTTTCTGCATTCTATAAAAACACAATAGTGTCATTAGTGGCACCATTACAACATTAAATTAAATTAGACATCACCAAAAACTTAACATTTTTATTTTCTGCATTCTATTAAAACACAATAGTGTCATTAGTGGTACCATTACAACATTAAATTAGACATCACCACAAACTTACATTTTCATTAACTTGTTCGAAGTTCTGCAAAAAAACGATAGTGTCACATTAGCTGCAAGTTACTGTACAGTTTAATGTAGGCCCGGTAAGTTTAATAAAGTGTCATTCAAGCGTGACGACGGAAAACGTAATAAAAGAACACACACTAGTTTCCTCGTTATAGGGTTCTTTGCTATAACTGACATGTGCAAAACCGTCCAGCAAGTTTTGTGGAAACATAAATACCATATGTTCTGTTGCCTATATTATACTGTGACACCACAGAAATCTTTCGTTTGTGGTGCGCAGCAACATACAAAAACGTTTTAGGTTTTTTGGGGCTAGTGGGGTACCACTGAGGCTATCGAGTTGAACGAACCAAAGGGCACATCTACATGACCATATCTACCACCTGTAAAAGTTTAATTCAAATCCATCAAAGATTTCATGCCAAAAGTGCATGGACAAACTTCACTGGAGAAAAAAGAAATAAATAAAAACATAGTGAAATCAAGATGTGTCCCCTTCAGGGAAGGGGACCCATAAAAAGTCGCGAATGCACAGGATAAAGATTTTGACTGGTCGTAACAACTATTTTTAACTTCGCACAAGGTTGTAACACTGATCTCTATAAACACTGGATTGCGCTACTCCGTTGAACGGTTGGGTGATTTTTGAAGCAAATTGAAGCGTAATGGCGGCTGCAAAAGGAAGCCCCAAAAATGCATTGCGGGCAATGGGGAGAGAGTGGAAAAATGACGATAATTTTTATTTTAGGCATTTGTGTAGCGATTTTTGCAGATATGATTTGTAGATTAAAAGGACGCATGTATTCCAGTGTGTAATAACCTATAAATATGCGTAGATTGATTGTGATGTGTATTAGTGTATGTGTACTGGGAATACATTATTCAGTTAATGTTGAAATAAATCATTATTAAGTGGTAATAAATGTTTTATTGTGCAATATAAGTAGTTTACATGCATTTATTAATATTTAAGACACAAACTCAACAAGAATGGCTATTTTCTTCACACAAGACGATGTGATACTTTATTTAGCATCACCTTGTGCTGATCCAAACTGCTGTTTTTGATTGTCAGCAAAGTCTTGGAGCTAAAATATAGTTGTTTAAAAGTTTTTTTGTAATAGGTTCAACATTATTTTGCTTCTATGTTACAAACCATAAATCTAGTAAGCTCACAATTA
The DNA here is from genome assembly GCF_965637545.1 of Phallusia mammillata. Lineage (NCBI taxonomy): Eukaryota > Metazoa > Chordata > Ascidiacea > Phlebobranchia > Ascidiidae > Phallusia > Phallusia mammillata. The sequence goes on along the minus strand of NC_137254.1, from coordinate 14,902,168 downwards.
GCTCATTTAATCTACCCTTTTCAGTTTGCAACCAACATGTGTATTTAAATGCATTTAAGACATCATAGCAGTTAGGGTGGACAAGTTTAACTACCCAAATGAGTTAGCTATTTATGTACTATTTCAGTCAGAATCATGAAATATTGTTTTTATTCTGCTTAATAAGCAATTTTCTGCAGAAACACACCTGCACACCAGTTATCACTTAAATTCTTGCTAAACAGGACTGAAGGCACAAATACACCAGCCAAGTTCATACAGATATCCTGTATTTTTGTCAGATGATCACCATTATAACAGATGGTGCATTCACAATATAAAAAAAAAACACCTCAAAGTTGTTTAAGTTTAAAATGGGCAGCATATCATGTTACAGGCAGTGTCAGAAATGATTACAAAACATACACAGTGGAAGTAGAACAGTATACACACAAAAAAATATTTAATCTGATTCCAATCCCTATGTAGTGTATTTGTTGTCGAAAAAGGCTGGATTGTAATCTTGCAGTGTCATAAAGCTTGAGGGTGTAGGCACGCCTGCCTCAATGGCGGCCTGTGAAGGACCGCTACGGTGTGAACTATGATGTTCATTGGAAATTGTTTGGAGAGTCTGATCTTTGCATCTCAATAACAGCTGACTGATTAACAGCCACACATATGTCTCTTCTTTCTTTGTATTCTTGAATAACGTTAAAGGCGAACGTTCAAATCAGCTACACATCCACATGGGATAAAAATAGAAGCCAAAAAATAGAAGTCCCAAAATAGCTTTCCCGGTGGAAATAGCAGGAACAAATAGAATCCACAAATAGAACGGCGAAAACATCAAAGTCTCCGCTTATATAACAATGTGAAACATTCGCCGGTGTGCGAATTCTTTTTCTCATATTACTTATATTATTTATTTTAAGGTAGCCATGTAATTTATAGTGCCATAGCGCCTTTTGGTGAACACCATATGCTTTTTCACAGGGTGGAAACGACGCGTTCTAATACGAATCACAACTGCGGAAACATTGCAAATACCGACGGAAATATGTGTCATAAGGGAATAAACACTATGTTTACTGTTAGATCTTTCTGGAACCCGAAAAATGGCTGAAAATAACTTATGACTACCATAGAAACGGAAATATAAACATTAGTCTATGCAGAAATGAGGGTAAACATTTCCATTTCGTGGTGTGAAACGTTATTGCGAAATAACATGCAATCGTTTTCATAAACATTGCACAATAGTGTTGTAACCGCTACAAAAGCTCCCCCCCAAAAAGGATGCACAATGTGTTTGAATGAAAAACACATTTTATCAATATTAATGGTCGTTAGCGACACGCGACAAGAGAGATTGGTCAATAGATGGCGGTAGGTGCTGTTACGTGGGGATTTATACGTTGGGAAAAATATGCACAATTAAAGACGAAAAATGAACATAACAATTATATATCTTGTCAATAAGGGTATGACTCTTCGGCTCTTAGAATAATTATCGTAAGGAAAATAATAAACGTCGTCAAGACAAGGTTGGAAGCAAAGAATATAATCTATAAGTATAGACTGGCGAAACATAATTTGACAAAATTGCACACAAGAATGTTTTTTCGATTTATAATGCGGTTTGATAGCTATGATATATATATATATATTTTTTTTTTTTTTTTTTTTTTTAGTTTTATAAGTATATGCGATTCTTGTATAAATATATTACTTTACATTCATGTGAAAAAGGAACGGGCGGAATAATGTAATGCAAATTCATATGACAAAGTAATGTGTGCTATTGGATTCTCCACAGGTTTCGAATCTTGAGTTTTTAACGTTATTTACAAAACATTGATTATATATTTTTGTAGTGGAGACACAATAGGGGTTTCTGCACTTGAATGAGAAAGGCGGAGACAAAGAAATATTTATATGTACAAAAAGAAATTGTCATACAGAAACAAGGTTAGTAATATGCACGAATAAGATATATATATTGGTTTTCCTTAAGCAAATTTTGGTTGACTATTCTAGCAGAATGACAAACGTGAAACGTTACAGTTAATGTGTTGTGGTATGATCTGCCAAACGGCTAGAGTAAAATTACGTTCAGGCTTAGCTGAATGTGTGAAATGTTTAATATAGTATAGTGTAACATATGCTGTTCGCTCAGCAACTAGTCTGGGAACAGTATTTCAGGCTTCTGATTCTGTGTTAATCGCTTCCTGAAACTGTCCGTTTGTGTCGTCATCGTTGTTTTGGTGTTGATGACGTAAATTCCAGCGGCGTTGTAATTCTGCAACTGCCTGGTTGATTTTTGGTCTTGCTATTGGTTGAATACGTTGAAAAAGATGCTTTAATGTTAACAGGGACAAGGCTATTCCCCAGAACAAAGTTTGGATAACGAGGAAGGAGAGGAATGCATTTGCAGCAGGACTGGTCACAGAAGATAAAAGGGTGATGAAAGCTGACTTGAGAAGATTTTGCGGCAGAACCTTGTCATCAATCCCCCCTTCTGTGGAAAGGTTAGTTTGTGAATCGAAGAAGATATTCATTCGTTCGTTGTTTAGTTGAGTGCTTGAGAGGACGGCTAGAACGTCCGATAATGCTCGATTTTCACTAGGTATATATTTAAGAAGCTGGGCCGTTTCAACGAAATCATAAGATTGAAAAGATTCATTTATCATCTTGATAATAGGAGAAAGTAGCTGGATATTGGTTTCGACTCTTGCAAGAGTATAATTGACGAATAAGTAATAAGTATTATGAACTTTGAAAGTGAACATTCGGTTGGCCCGAAATGTTTCCTTGTAAACTAGGTCTGGGAAAACATTACTCTGGTCATAAAGTTGGTAGGTCCTTTCGTCGTTGTCCACGTGGCCATCGTGAACTTTTGCGAAAAGAGGCCTTGTAGCAAAGTAATTGCTATTCTTTATTCGCAGACTTCGCAACAAACGCATTTTTGATGTGGTGCAAGCGGTCTCTAAGAGTATGTCGCCGTGCGTTATCGCTGCTGTGGGTTTTCCCTTCAAGTAGGATAATATCTGGCTTGGGGAAATGTGCGCACTGGATCCAGCCAGTAATGCCGTTATTTGTGTAGATTGGCATTGAAAGTATAAGATGTCTGACAGCTGTTTTCTTCATGTTTAGGTTGAGTCGTAAATGTAGGATTCAAAAATATCGTTTGTAGACTTGTGAAACGTTGGAGCTCGTAGCTCATAATTTTGTAGACTTGTAAATAGTTGGAGCTCGTGGCTCATAATTTGTAGACTTGTAAATAGTTGGAGCATGTTGCTCGAAATATCTTTTTGTAGACTTGTTGATGGTTTGTTGATGGGAACATATATTCATATTGTAGATTAGGGACGGGTTCACACATTGCACAACTGAAAACAATATGTATATACATATGTACAATTTGTTAAATCGTATGAGACTAATCAGATTCAACAAGGTAGTCGTCATATCTGCTTGGGCGCTGTGTATTCCGTCTTGGGCGAGTTGGGGCTGTTTGGGCTTCATTGGGTAAGACTTCAACGCTTGTGTCTGTCTGACTTTCCTCTGATTGCTCAGGTGGCTGGTCTGCGGTTTGGAAGTCTCGTTCTGGCTGAGTGATTTCGCTTTGTGGTTCTGCCAAGTCGAGTTCTGGATGACTGATTTCGTCGTGAGATTGTGCCAAATCGAGATTCGGTTGGCTGATTTCCGTTGCTGGAGTTTGATTGTCATAGACTGGAGGGATGTTGTCATCTGTAAGCGGTTGCGGGAGATCAAAGGAGCAGGAGGGCGTTTCTTGTTGCGGACTGGAGTGGGAGATCGTCTCATTTTCGGTGAGTGGTTGGTCTGTCTTTTCTTCTATCCCCGAAGAAGTTGAATTATTGTTATCTAACTGTTGTTGCTCATTAGTCGCATAAGTGCAGCTTGTTAGTGGCTGAGCTAGAGCATCTGGCGATTCTAAGAAATCCGGAACAAAATCAAGTAAACGCTCCGCAGGTTTCAAACGATTTAAAGAAACAACGTACGGTTTGCCGTGACGCATTATTGTATAGTATTTAGCTCTGCGTTGCAAAACCTCAAAAGGGCCGGTGTAAGCACCGTCTAAAGGAGCTCTTCTGGCATCTGTTCGCATGAACACATGGCTGCAACTGTATAGTCGCGGGTCCATAAAGGTCTCTTGGTTGTGAAGGAGTCTTGTTGGTGTATACTTGAATTGGTTGAAATATCTTCTTTGTGCTTGCAGAAATTCTCCCGGAGGAGAGGCACTAGAGGGATCAGGTGGATTTATGCAGGTTCCTGGTAATCTCATTTGTTGTCCCCACATGATTTCGGAGCTGGATGCCCCCAACTCGTCATTGTGTGTTGCGTTTAACGCAAGGACAGCTAAAGGTAGGGCGTAGTACCAATCATCTTTTTCTGCTAGGCTGCGTAAAGCACGTTTTATGTTTCTGTTCTTTCTTTCGACTGCGCCATTCGCTTGGGGGCAATAAGCTGATGTAGTGAAATGTTGAATATTCAAGAAGTTCATGGCTTGTTGCCATTCCTCATTAGTAAACGAGGAGCCTCTGTCTGAAGATAGATAGGAAGGCGTCCCAAAAACACTCACATAATTGTATAGAAAAGCATTTATTATGGTCGAAGTTTTGGCATCTTTTAATGGTACCGCAACAATATGTCTTGTGAAACGGTCAACCATGACTAATATGTGACAATGGCCATTAGAATCATTCAACTTTCCAATCAGATCAATGTTAATGTGCTGGCCTTTCTGACTTACTGGTGGATAGTTTTGAAAAGGCGTCTTCACATGCCGAATTACTTTAGTGCGCTGGCAAACCTGGCATGAACGTGACCACGTGACTACATCGCGTTTTAATCCCGGCCAGACAAACCGTTTAGCCACTAATTTGACTGTTGGTTTAACTCCAGGATGGCTCAAGTTATGGATTAAGTCATAGGCGAGCTTCCTGTAACCTGGCGGAAGAAGAGGGCGAGGTGACCCTGGAACGCTCTCATCACAAATAAGTTTGAGGTTGCTGTTTGGTAAGTTGTGCAATTTTAAGTTTAACGAATGCTCAGCAGAATTGCAAAAAGCTTGCAAGTCACTGTCATTGGCCTGAGCCTTAGCTATCGTCTCATAGTCTAGCTTGTTTGCATGGTGGTAAATGGCATTAATACTTGACCTTGATAAGCAATCAGCTACTGTATTTTTAGCGCCTGGCAAATATTCAATGTCAGAAGTGAACTCTGAAATGAAAGCAAGAGCACGAGCTTGTCGTCTGTTAGCGATGTCCCTTCCTGTTACTATAGCAGAACATAAGGGGCGATGGTCGGTGTAAATTTTGAAATTACATCCTTCTAAGTAATGCCTGAAATTTTTGAGTGCGATTACAATCGCCGTGAGCTTCCGGTCGAATGTACTGTATTTCCTTTCAGTTTTTGAGAACGTTTTCGAAAAGAAAGCCAAAGGTTGTACCTTTCCTTCAAAAGATTGATGCAACACTGCACCCATTGCCACGTCCGAAGCATCTGTGCCACGTCCGAAGCATCTGAGTGAAAGTTGTGCTTTTGCGTTAGGAAAAGCTAATTCAGTTTGTTGGATGAGAAGTTCTTTTGCTCGTTCAAATGCTTTTTGTGCCTCTGGTGGCCAATTGACTCTGCTATTGTTCCGTCTGTTGCCTTTTAATAGGTCATATATGGGAGCTAGCACACCTGATATGTTAGGTAAATGTGCCGCATAGAAGTTTATCATTCCACAGAACCGACGGACTTGTTTAACTGTAGTTGGTCTTGGAAAATCCGTTATAGCTTGTACCTTTGATGGGATAGGTCTGATCCCAGTTGGCGATATCAGGTGGCCCAAGAAAGTTATCTGCGCACGGCCAAATTGGCATTTTGCAGGGTTTATGTACAAGCCAAAATCACTGAGGCGCTGGAAAACCTGTTTAAGATGCTCTAAATGTTCTTCCTCATTCTTTGAGTAAATTAGTAAATCGTCAACGTATCCAGTCACATTAGTTAAGCCTTCCAGAGCCATATCAAGTAATTGGGACATGAAACTCGCGCTATTCACTAAACCCATCGGTAACCTCTGGTACACAAAACAACCAACGGGGGTCCGAATAGCTGTTCTGGGTTGATGTTCCTCCGCGATTTTTATCTGATAAAACGCTTCCTTGAGATCGACTTTACTGAATATTTTGCATCCATGTAGAGCAATAAATGACTGATTTAGGCGCGGCATTGGGTATTTTGTCTTTTCCGTGCAACTGTTTAAGACACGGGCATCTGAGACAATTCGCAAATCATCTGTGCCTTTTTTAGCCACTAAGTGGATGGCCATGCCAAATTGAGATTGCGCGCGTCTCAGAATGCCTCGTCTACACATATCTTCAAGTTGCCTCTTCATGCGATCAAAATACTCCGGGCGGACTCGCCTAGCCTTTTGTACTGCTGGCATCCGGTGAAGCGGAATTCTGGCCACAATAGGATGCTTGGGCTCACGGTGATAATCCGGAACAGCAGTTATCTCGGGAAAATTCGCTAACAGGTCAGTATATTTTTTGTTGTGCAGGACTGGGGCTTGAAGCAGCAATTGGTTGTCTTTTGGGCTTATGCTAACCTGCTTTCCAGTAGTGTTGCATTTCAAAAACCCGCCTTGTGGATTCAGACTTAGATTTTGTGCCTGTAAAAAGTCGAAACCTAAAATAGGATAGGAAATTTCAACTTGATCAAATTCTACCTCAACAGGACCAAAACCAATATCGACCGTCTGTAATGACTTTCCAAAACACTGTATAGGCTGACCAGATACTGTAGTATATTTGCTCATCTCTTTTTGTGGTTTCAGACCTGCTTTGGCTGGAATAAAGCTCCCTGCGCTGCCGCTGTCAATCAAAAACTCAGTATTAGAAAGCACATCTTTGACACGAGGTAAGTTCTTGTCTAGCATTTAGAGTTTGTCTTGGTATTGCAATCTGTAACCCTTCATGATATTTAGGGCACGGAGGACCATAACATTTGAAAGCTTTGTCCTTGTAGCATTCATGTATGTGTAGTGTTAAATACGGTTTGTCTCGGTACAAGCTATAAAACCGAGTCACTATAAATGTTCGCTGATGAGTCTCAAGGTTACAACCGCGTCACTACAAATTAAAGAAGGTATATCACCGTCCTTAACCTCCCAAGCTCCTGAGCTTGTCAGGACCGGAGTCCTGGAAACTCCACACACGTGTCTTGCACTTCGGTTCGTTCGTTTATTGCAGGATAATGAGACAAAGAGAGAGGCAAGAGGAAAGATCGAAATGAACGAGTGCGGTTTATATATATACTCCGGATAACGGCGTTAAATCGTACACATGTGCTCTTGCGATTGGCTCTTGCACAATTACCACATAAAGCAGCGTCCAATCACAGCACGAGACCTAACATACGGTTAAAGCACATAAACACCAGATCACAAAGTTGCCTCTGCATCCTAATTAACTGCGACAGGAAATATTACAAAGTCCGAACACGATTTGTCAATACACTGGGATTTGGTTGCTATACATTTTAACTTCCTCGCAGCCTTTGAGCTAACGAGTCAAAACCGAGCTATTTTGGTAAACAAATATTGCAAAGTTTGCACAAATTATGTCGCAACCGCTACAAAATACCCCCCGCCATTTTTTTGAGCAATGAGCAATATATGGTCATTGCGGGATTGGGCATGAAAGTGGCATACAAGAAATACATATCATAAACAACAGAAAACAAGACGAAATTGACAATTTGTTGATTTCTGTTAATTTCTGGATCAACTATACTCGAGAATTTGTTCATTAAACATTTAAAACAGCATATACATTCAAAAACAAACAACATTCACTTTACACCACACCAATTATCGAATTTGATTATCGCATTTCGAGCGTAACGTTTTGTTTCTGGAGACAGATTGTCTCCAGAAATCTGGATCGCTAAAATTCGGTGTCTGTCAGTATGATAAATGTGAATGTTCCTTGCTCTTGATCGCAATAGGGGCTGAAAGTCACGTCGCTTCTGAAACAACAAAATAACAAGCAGTATACCGAAATAACAATGACATTTATTTTACACACAAGTTTTAATGTGTAACAATAGAACATTTAACCGCGGTAGAGCAGCGCATTTATTGCCTGAGAATCGAATTCATTATTATTTGTTAAAATTGGGCAGGCAACAAACTTGGCAATCGAAGCGGTAGTCTTGGCTGACTAAACTCGACAAAATTGTACAAGAATTGAATACGTTTGATAAAGCAAAACACGAAATTAAGTTGTGATTTAATGTAGGTTTGCCCCCAAGCTAGCCGATGTTCAGACTAAACCTTAAATTGAGATGGTACTCAGGAGTATATTGATGTAAGTAATCATTCGCATAGCATTCATTCCTCGTGGGAAAATAATAAAAAGTACGTACGTGTATCGAGCCATGCTCGGAAGCTACGACAAGCTTCGATTGTTCGTTCTTTTGTAATGTATAGAAAGCGCCTATAGTTGGCGTATCATGCAATGATAATAAAAAAACAGAGAGCGCCTAGTTGGCATAGTAATGCAATAGTAATAAAGTAATCACCGCCTATTTGGCGTAGTAATACAATAATCGGACAAGTAATAAAGACCGCCTAGTTGGCTTATCATGCATGAACAAGAAGAACAATAAACGCCTAGTTGGCGCAACATGCGATGTAATAGCACGGTGGCATAAATAATATACTCCTATGGCTAGGCTAGTGGACAGCACCCACACGATTTGGTTGTTTTTATGGTTAAATTACGTGTTTCTTAAAATCGAGCGCATGAGGTCAACACAGTGGAAGACCGATACAATTCTTTGTGCGCATATGATGTAACATGAGTTGTAAAAAGTTTTTCTTTCGTTAAACAAATACGCATACAAATAACAAATCAGCCAAGAATAGCACTTCAATATTTGCTCACCTGGTTTAAGAAAAGACATCGCACTGCGGTGTAACTGATCGAACGATGATATAGAAACATGATCCAAACGGTGAGAAACAAAAACAAACGTTCGACGTTGATGACAACACATAAAATACAGTTTTCTGCAAAAAGTAAAATGTTTACAAATTCTTAGCTTAAAGAAACAGTCCAGAAATTTGGACGGCAAACTTGTAATTCTTTTGGTCGCTTGTCGTAAACTTTGCTGACATCACTAGAGCTTTTCTCAAGTTATCATTCGTTAAACAGCAAATTTTGTTCTCCTCACTCGAACGGTACCAAATTTTTGTTGTCACTACAAATTAAAGAAGGTATATCACCGTCCTTAACCTCCCAAGCTCATGAGCTTGTCAGGACCGGAGTCCTGGAAACTCCACACACGTGTCTTGCACTTCGGTTCGTTCGTTTATTGCAGGATAATGAGACAAAGAGAGAGGCAAGAGGAAAGATCGAAATGAACGAGTGCGGTTTATATATATACTCCGGATAACGGCGTTAAATCGTACACATGTGCTCTTGCGATTGGCTCTTGCACAATTACCACATAAAGCAGCGTCCAATCACAGCACGAGACCTAACATACGGTTAAAGCACATAAACACCAGATCACAAAGTTGCCTCTGCATCCTAATTAACTGCGACAGGAAATATTACAAAGTCCGAACACGATTTGTCAATACACTGGGATTTGGTTGCTATACATTTTAACTTCCTCGCAGCCTTTGAGCTAACGAGTCAAAACCGAGCTATTTTGGTAAACAAATATTGCAAAGTTTGCACAAATTATGTCGCAACCGCTACATATGTAGCAAAGGTTTGGCGGATTAGGATTTTGACGTCCAGGGCGGTATTCATGGTTCGCTTGAGTAAATTGAGGGTTTCTTTCATGCTGTGGACGAGTGTCTGTTGGAATGTATTCTGGCCTTTGCTGCTGTTTAGGGGGTCCCCAGAAACGCGGTTGATTGAATTGTTGGTTTCGCTGGAATTGCTGCTGGTTATTATAATTTTGACGGCTATAATTTCCTTGAAAACGCGGTGGAAATTGATTGTTTTGTTGAAAATTTGGTCGTCTATTGTCAATTTGAAATCGTTGGTTTGAGTAGCGTTGCTGACGGAAAGGTTGCTGTCCCCTGGACATGTGTGTTAAGACTTCATCTAATTTTGCTGAAAGTTGTGTTACTTCAGAGTTTTTTCCATCTTGTGTTGGCTTATTATCGCTGAAATCGCCAGCAACATAACGGTCATAATATTTTGCCATGTCCTTCAAATTGTCAAATTTCGTAGCTCTTATTAGCGGTCTGACATGAGTGGGAAGTAGATTTAAGAATGTGTTTTCCACTAGTTCTTTTATGGTTGGGTCATCTGACACCTTTCTGGGACAAACAGATAATAATTTTTGTAGCAACTCAAAGGCTGATTCATTGTTGGGGTCGAAAGTTATATCATTCATTAACTGGATCCAAGAGGATTTTCCACCACTTTGCAGCTGTGAAATCATTAAGTCTTTAATTGAATCATAAGGTTTCTCAGAGTCTGAGGCTTGAACAATAGCAGAACGAAACTTGTCTGTCTGTTTGTCATTGAAACTGGTTATCAACAGCGAAAAGCGTGCGTTATCATCTTTCACCTTGTTTGTGTCAAAGAAGTTATCTAAAACCTTGAAGTAAGTCTTAATATCTTTCTTATGAGACCATAATGGTGGGATTTTTAACACAGACATGCGCATTGTGTCTAATTCTTGGTGTAGAATGTTAGTAGACATATTAGTAACTGGAACAACAAATTTTGCAGAACCGCTTAATGCTGGCCCGCTTAAATTCTGAGATGCGCGGTCAGACTGTGGTGGTGCCTTGTCGTCACTAATTAGGTCATTTCCTGACAGCTGTTGTTGTTGACTTGCTTCAGAGATACTGGCAGATTCATCAGATGTATTGGCAGTTGCCATGTTAGATTTGCTTCGAGTATTATACACGTGGGCTGACTTTTTATGTTCAGGCGTTGATTTGCCCTTAGATTTGGCCTTTGAACCCTGACCTAGCGTGACTGAGCGAACTATTTTTGACAGTGTGAATGTTGTGTTTTTAACTTAGTGTGGGAAAACGTTTGTGTCCCTATAGAAACGGTTGAAAACAGACCAAACCAATATATATAAAAGCAACAAATGTTAGTATTGCAGAACAGAAAAACGTTTCCGGCTTAGACAAAGCCGCTCTTGTGAAACGTGAAATTAAATGTAATCAGAAAACACACAGGCTGTATTGCATGCACTATTTGATTGTTAACTTGACACAAGTTCCTTTACTTTAAGATTTATAATCAGATTAGAATGAATGTATATGCACAAAAAATTATTGCCTGAACAAAGCTTCAATCAAAATCAATTTTATCACACAACGTTTAATATGTCTGAAAATCGTTAGGATTCAAGTGCAGAAAATGCTTCGCACACTTACTTAAGCAAGGGTTATGAAATCCGATGACGCGAATGCGTAGATGTGAATGGATTGTACCAGGTATTCCAGATGCGATGGCTCTTCGTCGTCGTCAGTAGATTCCCACGATGCCTCAGCAGCCTCGTAGATGACCAATACGTCGGCTTGCTCGGGAAACGAGCTTGGCAAGTTCGAACCTCTGGGATAGGGGCACCAGTTTGAAACACCAACCTCCTTAGAGCCTGTTGGGCGGCAGGTATGGTGTCTCAAGGGAATGGATAGATTGATAACACAAGATTCTTCTCCGTTAGGACGCGACCACAATGGCCTTGCAGGTGCTGCGTGCGTTAGCGTGATCCACTCAAGTTGCTCACGATTAACCCGTTGATAGAATCTCACAGCTTTACTTATTTCGTCTGGGTTGTTGCCGAAACTAGCCTGTTCAAGATCTGTGCTTGCAATTAAGCCTTGGAAGATTTCACACCTTATCTCCTGCAAACGTCGTCGTAGACCTTCAGCTAGAAATTGATCTCTGTCACTTGTGAAATCGACTAAAGAGATCTCTTCCTCCGAAGAACAAGGCTTGAACTTCAAATCAAACTCTCCAAAGTTAGAATTCCAGACAAAGGTTGGAACTGCGTTCTGAACCACAGTTAAACGATTTATCTCACGCTTAGCGACAGTAGAAAGTTGCAGTGTGTGATTACGGACACGATTTATTTGCTCTTCTTCCTCCTCACGATTTCTGGATTGTCTGTACTGTCTGGAATAGTTAAAGAGTCTTGCGAACCTGATGCTTCTACGTCGGAATGAGCCCCTTAAATTCGCACGATTCATCACTATCTCAAATATTAGGCACACACAGAGTTGATTAACACTCTGTATTCTTGAATATTTGCTTTAAGCGATATCGTCTGATTAGCTCTTGACCAGCTAACCACAGCAGTGAGATAAAACCAAATTTAACATCCACAAATAGAAACCGCGAAAACATCAAAGTCTACGCTTATATAATAATGTGAAACATTGGCCGGTGTTCGAATTCTTTTTCTCATATTACTTATATTATTTATTTTAAGGTAGCCATGTAATTTATAGTGCCATAGCGCCTTTTGGTGAACACCATATGCTTTTTCACAGGGTGGAAACGACGCGTTCTAATACGAATCACAACTGCGGAAACATTGCAAATACCGACGGACATATGTGTCATAAGGGAATAAACACTATGTTTACTGTTAGATCTTTCTGGAACCCGAAAAATGGCTGAAAATAACTTATGACTACCATAGAAACGGAAATATAAACATTAGTCTATGCAGAAATGAGGGTAAACATTTCCATTTCGTGGTGTGAAACGTTATTGCGAAATAACATGCAATCGTTTTCATAAACATTGCACAATAGTGTTGTAACCGCTACACCTGCAAACAAATATTTTAAAAATACGTGATATGCACACCATGGAACTAGCCAAATTTGTATTCTTCTTTAAACACAATAGGTTACCTCCATTATTTGACAACTATTTTATTTCCACATCAACCATACATCAACATGCAACTAGACATGCTGTCCAACAAAAGTTTTTTATTCCCAGAGTCTTTACCAGTCGCGGCCAACATACTCTTCGGTACAAATGCACAAGAGTATGGAACGATTTACCTCACAAAATTACCAATGAAAAAAACGGATTGGCAGCGTTTAAGCGCAATCTGAAGGTCTTTTTTGTGACCTCTTACTCAAAGCAACAATCGAAATAAAGTTCACAAACCCGCAGTACTGTGCACGTGGTACCTGCCTGGTATGTTTGGTATGCAGCACCACGAGGTGTATTGTTTACATTCCACAGGGTGCTTTGCGTTAATTACTTCTTATCTCGTTTCCGACGCTCTTTACTGATTACCCTGCCCGATAAGTTAATTCAATTTTCTTTTCCTTTTTTGTCTGCAGAACGACAAATTTGCCTTAAACCCACTTTGCTGATTTGTATTACACTGTCATGCTTTTTTCTCTTGGTTCATCATGTGGTTTATTTATACTCACAGTGCTTCATGTTTAGTTATTTATTTGCCAGTACGTCAGTAACAATATTACCTGCGCTAAGAGATAAAAATCTTTTCAAACTGCGTTTTTCTTATTTTTTTACCGACCATTATACACATTACTTCAAATAGTCGGGGTCAGCTAAAATTCATAACCACGTGTGGTTCCAGCTGATCCTTTTTTGTTGCAACGCATTTATTTGTTCTGTTCATTGTGGAAAAAAATTGTAACGTTTATTCTGTGCGTTGAAAACAAAATAAATTGAAATTGAATTAAATATATGTCTTGATTAATAGATACGAAGGTAGTTTCCCAGAGAATTGCTACGTCATGGAATATGGTAGAGCCTTCTTTTCTATCTCTGGTCCATCTTTAATTTGCCATGGAACTCCATCACTGAATCTGCGTTCAGCTCATCTCAGATCACAAACTTCTGCTATTCTTGTTAGGTTATGGATGTTATTACTTGCTGAGGTTGCTGCATTTTTCTGTTTTGAAGAGTGAATTTTTGCTTCCCAATTATTTTGATGCGCACTTAGGATTTCTGAGTTCTGCCAAAAGGCGTCACTTGCGTCATCCATTTTTAAGACTATGGCCTGTTGCCATCTCCATCTGTCCTACTTCTTTTGCGTCATTTGGCATAGTAGAAGCAATGTTTTTAGGGAATAATATTTTGACCAGCGTTGTATTGCCTGCTCCAGCGTCTCCTTCTAATAGTTAGATGTTTACTTAGCTCAATGTCTTCTGTTCTTCCTTCAAGTGCTGCGTAGATTAATGCTAGTTCGACTTCGTCTCTGTTTAAGGTTGATTCTTAGGTTTTTCCTATTTTAATGTTGTCTAGAATTTGGTTGAACACCTTCATTGCTATTTGTCCAGTCATCGGTTTTGCTTGTCTCTTCTTTAGTTTGTTTAAGATGTTTTGTAAATTGCTGCTTGATGTTTTTGTCCAACTTATGTAACCTCCGTTTATTTTGATTTAAGAGTATCCTAATACGAATTTGTCTGTGAGGTACTTGCTCCATCCGTTTTTGGTAGGTTTGCTTCCAAATTTTTTAAAGCCATCTAGTATATACTGATCTTCATTACTGTACCTTGCACCCTTTTCACCCCAATGTTGGATCCATCTTTTTAATGATTCTGGTAATTCATCCCATTTTGTTTATACATATAGTTTACATATTCTACTTTATTTCCCACTGGTTGTAAGTATTCTGTTCTTGTGTCCATATGTAGTATCTTACTAATTCCACCCATTCTCCATAGTGAACTGCTCTCTCTTGTTCTTCCGGGCTCTAATGAAGTAACCAGCCCATGGGCTGCTCCAACTTGGCCATTCTCCATCTCGAATGGCCCTATCCATATAGTGCCTCCACCAAAGGGTATTATTTGATTCTGTTTGCTTCTCGTCGTAAAGGCCCATACACGCGATCGCGTGTCTGATATTATATTTACATTTTCTAAGGATTTCTTCTCTTGTTCTGTATTCTGCCTCACTCTTATTCCAGATTCTGAAACTTCTTCTGCGGATCTCTTCCGCTTTAACTCTTGGGCTACAAAGACCCCACGCCGTGCATTCGACATCATTCAAGCAATAGTCTTCTATGTCAGCTAAACTCAATTTAGGACTAAACAATCTCCTAGCTGTGAACATAATGACACGCGTTAGTAACTAATTACAATTTTTATTAAGTATAACGTATTATACAGTCTATTCACGGATATAAGGTTTGGGCGTTTGGAACTCAATCACCCATAACGTCACCATGCTTTACAAACCCAAGTTGGTGGCGCAACCGCCTACTCGGCGCCTATGTTTTTAGATTTTCTGCTGCGGCTTTACGCTTCAGGGATTAGCTGATATTTGTTCTTTTTAAGTTTGCATCAACTTTGGGCCCCCCGGGTGTGCGTTATGACGAGGGAGAAGCACTTTGAACCCTCAAACCTCTGTCGACTTTTGTTTGATGTTGAAGAGCAGAGGTGATAGTGGGCAGCTTTGTTTGGCACCTCTTCAGATGGGGAATATGGTGTTTTCCCTTTGCCCACTCTGATCTTGGATTTCATTTGTCTCCTCTTTTGCTGCAGATACACTCGAAAGTGTTGGAGGAGTTTCTGCAATAAATAAAACTGAAAGTTCATTTAAATTGTTGGTAATTCTACAAGTTAGTATCGTATGTCATGAAGGTTAACATGCAGGACATTTCACATTAGTTTGAGTAAGTTAAAAATCACCACTTCAAACTAGTATTGCAATGGAGGTGTTTTTGGTAATTTGTCATAAACCTATACCTCTTGTACCATTTCTTCCATGTGTTTTATTGCTGCTTCTTCGATCTCTGCTGGATCTGTCAAATTGTAAAAATTTTCTGCAACAGCATGTGTATGACCCTCTGCAGCTAATTGCCTGCTTTACCTCTTTCGGTACTTTGCTCACAGCGGTAGTTATTAATTTTCTGGCATCCGTCACTGTGATCGGTTTTGTGAAAAAATTAGCAGTGGTTTTTTTGAAAATGCTATTGAATGTGATTAGGTCGGAATAACATCAGGTGATTTTTCATTGTACTTCTCTGGTGTTAAAACTATACAACCATGGCGGGTTTTTTTCTTTTTGTTCTTCTACAAACACTGAAAGGTTACCTTTTGACTGGCCTCGGGTTATTTTATTCTCATTCCGGTTACCACCGATGAACGGAAACCAACACTGCACACAATTCTTACAGTAATGTCTCCCCATAAGCATCAATTGTACCTTTTTTCGAAGTTCCAAATGGTTTTGCGTGGAGCTTCAAAATCTCCTTGTTCGATTTTGCAACATAGGTTTTATCATCTCAGCGGGAAATTCGCAACCCCTGAGCATGTGACGAGATTGTTGTTTGAATTATTGTTCACGCCTTTCCTTCTTCTCTCGTTACCTCTTCATCCATTCTTTTACAATTTTTTTCATTTGCACCTTTAAGTCCACGCAAATTTTAGGATTCTTTAAATCCATGAAATGTAAAAAGTTAAGCAAAGTAGCTACGTAAGCATACTTTGTGCTTCCTAAATCTTGTTTGGGGGTGTGTTGGCTTAGACCAGGGGTGGGCAAACATTTCAGTGCAAGGGCCGCATTCAAAAGTTCTAAATTTCAGGGGGCCGCATAGTAACCCAAAATATTAAAATAGTGTAGCGGTTGCGTTACAATTTATGCAAATTTCGAAATAGTAGCTACGTAATTGGTTTGTATAGTTGCGATAAAATTTGTGCAAATTTCGAAATAGTAGCTACGTAACCGGCTTGCTTTAAACTTGCTAGCTCAAATCTCGCAAGGAAGTCAAATGGTGTAATAACATTATTCAACTGGATTGCAAAATCGTGTTTGAACTTTGAAATATTTCCTGTTGGAGTTCGGATGCGATGCGACTTTGTGATCTGGTGGTTACGCAATTTAACTTTGTGCTTTGTCCTGTGCTGTGATTGGACGATGCTTTATATGGTAATTGTGCAAGAGCCAATCGCAATAGCACATGTGTACGATTTAACGCATTTATCCGGAGTATATATAAAGCTGCACTCGTTAATTTCGATCTCTTCTCGATCTATCTTTTCTTCACTCTATCTCTTGTAAGAAACAAACGAACTGAAGTGCAAGACATTTGTGTGGAGTTTCCAGGACTCTGGTCCTGACAATCCCAGAGGCTTGGAAGGTTAAGGATGGTGGTATACCTTTCTAATTTGTAGTGACTCGGTTTTAGCTTGTACCGAGACACCTTATTAACACTACAATAGTATGTTTCCAGCAAAATACAAATACGTTTGTTGCCACTCCATTGATCGTACAAACATTGTTTGAAACGCATCAATTGTATTTTTTAGAGGCATTTATTGCAACATAGGCTGCACTACGTGTTTTAGTTAATAAGTTTCGCGCACTATAAACCTAAACCAAACGAAACTGAACTAGGAAATTGTGTCAAGTGACTATTTGCAAAATAACGTGGCAGAAACAACAGGCTGCAGCACGTAAAAAGTATCTGCGTTTAGACCCAAAGTATGGTACGGGAACAGATACTGCATCTGGTATAGGTATCGGCAAGTCGCACTCGGCTTTTTTAAAACTCTACGCCTATGCTCATGATAATATTTAGCGGTGCTCGGTAAACTTCTCTTTTAAATTTATTAACTTTTGGCGGACCGCATGAAATCCTTTGCCGGGCCGTAGTTTGCCCACCCCTGGCTTAGACGTTCGTAAATCAGTTCTGGGGGACCATGTTCTGAATTTGTTTTTTGTACACAACTGCTTGTTTTGGAGTGGACTTTTCTCTTTTTTGCCCCAATAGTTTTTTTTTATACTGTTCTAAAAATGATTGTAGTGTCTTTTGTGACAGTTTGCTTTTGTTTTTTAAATCCAAGTAATCATTAGATTGAATGTTTATGTCCTGATGAACATGCTGTACATGGCTTTCAAAATTCCAAATTGATCTTTTACACAAGGTACAGCAATACCCCTCAAAGGTTGAGTATATAGTTGTACTCATCTTTTTCTGAAGACTCATAAAAAAAACCTTGGGTTCAACTTCAGGATGTTTCTTGCGATGGTGTTTGACATTTGTAAAAGTTTCACCACAGATGTGACAGGTCCTTCGTTTTCGACTGTACTTCTTTCTATTGCATTATAATAAGGATAAAAATATAATATACATGAACTTTCTAAAATTAAATTGTTTCAACTTGTCTAAATAATACACTTTCATATCCTTCATACCTTTTCTTTTTTGTTTGTTTTGCCGAAAATGAAGACGATGATGCATGAGATAGGAGGTAATCTGTTTTTGTTTAGGTTGTTCTTGATGTAACAGCTATTTTGTATTACATGCAAACTAGTTATAGTTTCGTCACAAGAGTTTTGATAATTTTGTAAGAATAGTCTTGCGTGTTTTTCTCAGGTTACAAGAAAGAAATACGTAACTGGGTTTGTGTCAAACCATCAAAGTAAAATTTGAACAAATTTAAAACGCAATTAGACAAGTTTGCATAAACAACAACCAATTTTTACAAATATTCTGAATGTTGTCATCATCATTTTTTGTCCCGCTTAATCCTTAATTGGAGGTCGCGAGGGCAGCAGCTCAAGATGGAGCCTCCACACAAATTTTATTTGCATAGTCACTTCATCATCATCAAAGTTCCATTGTTGAACGGATACGTAAACAGCAAGGACACCGAAAAAGCCGTAGGTTATCGAGTCAAGTGTCCTGTTATTTGAATCGTGGTTGAATTCCGTTTTGGGTATGCCCTGCCGTGGGATCGCAACCGACCGCACGAGCCTGGCGGGGTACGTCCGGTTGCATGAGACGGTAGTTGAACCCGCAGGTTCTGCTGGCCAAATGAAACCCGCCTAACGGAAACACCAGCTCGGTTCCTCGGAACGTTTCCTGTGATCCCGTAGGCAGACCCGGGTGTCCCGAGGACAGTTCGTTGCTGTCGAGCATCTCCTCCTCTGCTTTTGTAAGATCGATGGTGAGATCTCAGATGTTGTGCGCTGGGGAAGGTGCTGCATTGTCTTCGACCCGGATGGCTGATCTGAAAAACCGAATCCTATGGCAGTATTTCGTTCTTTTGTATGTGACCAAGTTATCCAGTTTAATGATATAATAGTATAGAGTAAAAAAAAAGGAAAATCACACTAAGATAAACTGAAATACACACACACACAAAAAGCACAAAAGAAAAAAGAAAGTGAAAACTAGGGTAGTTATGACATAGCAGAACTAGCTGCATTATATGTATTCTGGTATAAGCGAGGGCACGGAAGTGAATTAATTGTTAAGGGGTCATATTGCCTTAATAAATGCGAGCGAAGCTTTTTTTTTAAAAGAGGATAAGCGTGACAGAGACTTGATATCATGTGGTAAGTCTTCCCATACTTTTGGACCTCGATGACAAATCGATCTTGTGCCGAACGCGGTGTTTACCCGTGGATGAAAGTAGTTCTGGTTTTCAGCCCTTCGGGTGTTGTGATGGTGCACTGACGCGATAGGTGTGAACAGAGAGTTGTATGTGGAAGGTAGTGTACCAGTACAAAACGCATGCAGTAGTTTAGCTATAGTGGGGTAGCGCGACATCGGTAAGGGCTGCGAGTAATAGCGCGCAAAATTTTATTATGTTTGATGTTAAGCGTTTTAATTGATGCAGCATATCCGCTACCCCACGCGGCATATTGCAGATAGGGGTACGCAAAAGAGTAGTAAATAATGCGGAGAAACTGTTGTCCAAAGTAGTCACGCAGCTTGAACATAATACCGCAGGCTTGTGCTAGTTTTCGTTCCATATGGGCTATGTGTTTCTCCCATTTTAACTGATCGTCGATATATACTCCAAGGCAGGGGTCACCAACCTTATTAAGGTCACGGGCTACCATATGATCACCAAATGGCTCGCGGGCACCAGGTTAAAACACAAGTAACAGTAGTGTCAAATTTTTTAATGCACGATGTTTTGTTTCAGGGAAGGCGACCCATAATTAAGCAGTAGCCAAAGCAGAGTTGATTGTGATCCACTGTCTATTTGTCTTAGCACAACACTTTGTTTAACGATGCTCTTTATTGCCGCGCGTATGATGTAACAGTCAATTGTTTTCATTGTGACAATGGTTTGTTGACTATGGTTAAAACACATTCTTTAGAACAGGGGTGGGCGTAAGTACTGGCAAACGAGTCCAATTATTACATATTTTTCAGCTGATTAATGCGCCTGATGCTAGTTTTCTGCGATCTGGCAAAATGTGCCTAGAATCAAATACGAATTATACTTGTAGTTAAGCATATTTGGTAAGAAACAAAGCAAAATCACTTTGTGTGATGCACATGTGCGGCCCTCGATCCAATTTTGGCATTTATAATTGGCCCTACAGTAACAAAGGTTGCCCACCCCTGCTTTAGAAGTTACTATGGGCGCAGCACCATTTGCAACAAATTAGGCAACTTGCTTTTTTAGAATATGTGCCGCGGGCGACCAATGAAGGACCGACGGGCGACTTGGTGCCCGCGGGCGTAGGGTTGGTGACCCCTGCTCCAAGGTATTTTGTTTCTGTTGATCGCTGTATTTGTTGCGATCCTATGGAAATCGAAAACTTCTGCGTGTTTGAGCGCTTGGAAGGACAAAACAGTAAATACGTTGTTTTGATCTTGTTAAGCGAAAGTTTGTTGTGGCGCATCCAGTTGTCAACATAACGTTTGCCTGTAGTTCGGTCAGCGACTCCTTGTTTACCTTTGCCTGTAGATCAGTCAGCGACTCTGATGACATGCTTAAACACGTGTCATCCGCAAAGAGTTTCGTTGTGAATTTAGATGCCGTTGGTAAATCGTTTATGTAAAGCGAGAAGAGTAAAGGAGCCAGTGACGAACCTTGAAGGCAGCCACAGGTAACGTTTAGCAGTTGTGATGTTACATTTGCTATGCGTGTGCATTGTTTGCGGTGACTTAAGTAGCTACGGAACAGTTCTAAGGAACTTCCCCGTATTCCATACTGATGCTCTAACTTCCACAACAAAACCATGTGGTCGACTGTGTCAAACGCTTTTGACAGGTCCAAGAAAATGGCACATGTGTATTGTTTTTGATCAAGCGCAGCTAACACTTTTTCGTGGATGTCGTAAATTGCCAGGGAGGTGGAACGATTGCATCGAAAACCATACTGGTGAGTTGTTAACATTCCATTTTTTCAACGTAGTCATACAAACGATCATACATATTTTTTTCAAAAATCTTAGCAAAAAGGGATAGCAGTGAAATTGGTCTGTAGTTAGTGCATTCAACTTGTGAGCCTGATTTATGAATGGGTATTACTTCCGCAATTTTAAGTTCAGTGGGGTATTCCCCATGTTGTATACACCAGTTAAAAGTCTCGGAGAGCAAAGGTGAAATAATGCTTTTAACCATTTTGATGTATTTAATAGGAATTTCATAACTGGGCACAGATTTTTGACTGTCAAGAGTGGATATATACATTTCCACCTCATCTGGGGTAGTGTCATAGAAGAAGAAGGATGATGGAGGAACTATCAGGTGGTGGCATAACTGGCTGTGGAATGGATGATGCCATATTTGCTCCTATTTTAGCAAAGAACTGATTAGAATTGCTAGCAATTAAAACTGGGTCTTTAGTGCATTGTGATATTCCATCTAGTTTTAATTCTGCAGGAGCTTTGTGTAAAGTTTGTTTTCGTGACAACAAACTATAAATAATTTTTCACATTCCACCAACATCATTTCTGTGATCTGTTAGTTCTTTTTCAATGTATTTATGTTTAGCTTTTCTCAGAATGCGGTTTAGCTTGTTACGATACTGTTTATATTGGTTACTCCTGACCTACATAAAGCATGATACATTTTATTTTTTACTGTGATTGATTTATAAATACTCTTGCTTATCCAAGGTTTCTTGGCCAATTTTCTTCTTCTACTCACTGTGGTCAGTGGTGCATGGCGTTGCAGTATTTTGTTAAATACATGGTTAAATGAAGAAAATTGATGTAATATAGTTTCAGATAACAGTGGTATTTTCATAACAGCATCTTTTATATCAGAAATAAAATCTTCGCTGATAAATTGGGACTCATTTCTTCTCAGGAATTTTTCTGTTTTATCACAGCAAGTTGAATGCAATAACACAAAAGTTGGCAGGTGGTCAGAAATGTCTGCAGTCAGTATTCCTGATTTGCAGGTAATATTTACATTGTTTGTGTAAAAGTGGTCAATAAGAGTTTGGTTGTGGTTCGTTAAACGAGTTGGTTGACATATTAATGGTGAGAGATCATAAATTTGTAAAGAATCTAAAAAGTTTTGAATACTTTTTACTTCCTTGTATTGCATGAGATCTATGTTGAAGTCACCACATATATATACAGGAGCAATACTGAGCATCCTGGAACACTTCAAATGAATGTTTAGGATGTCTGTATATTACTCCCAATATTCCCAAAAATATTTTTTTGTTTCAATTTAAGTTGCAACCAAAGACTTTAAGTATCTGGGGCAGTATATTTAATATCAGATCTTATGCTATACAAAATGTGTGATTTTATATAAACTCCTACTCCTCCTGCACTATGTGAAGTATCAGTATGATAGAAATTATATCCCATTACATCAGTAGCAGTGGTTATGCCATTCAGGGTTATTCTAGTCTCAGATATCATAACAATGTCAGGGGATCTGACCATATCAGACAGGAGTTGTTCTAAAGCAGGTTTGTTTTTTCTCAGACTTCGAATGTTTGTGTGCAATATATACATATCTTTGTTGCTAAGTTTCTTTAGGGCATGGTTAAAGGATGCACAATCATAGTAATCTGAATGGGTGTGATCAATGTTGGCTAGTAAACAGGGTGAATAAGGTGATTTTACTGGTGAAATAGCATTTACTAGCTCTGCGTTACTGACATTGTTGAATGGTAAATAGGAGTCCTATGGCGCCGAGTGGGCGGTGGCTGGGTGGCGCCGCTACCTTGGGTTTGTAAAGCACGGTGGCGGCCACTGTGGATATTTTGATTTGTTTGTACAATATCTTACTAAACATCGTAAAATCTGAAGAAATTTGGAAACCATTTTGCTTTTAAACAAACTTGCTGGCGAAAAAACAACAAAACGTGCCGAAACTGCAACCTATTTTAATTAGTGCTTTGTTTATGACGTAAAAACACACTATTGTTGGCAGTGAATGTATGGCCATTATTGTGCACAATGCGAGTGTACTGTAATAAATAAGTATTTTACGTGATACAAGAGCAACAACTTAACAAAACATTTTCTAAACGTTGCTAAACCAATAATAACGTTAAAGCAAAGTGTATCAAATGAATATTAATTCAAAAAATATTTTTTTTAAATAATTTGACGAACGTGTATTGCATTAAAAGTTTATTGGGCTTTGAGTTGGAGCTCGTGTGTTTACACGCATTAGTGACGTCATAATTTACGTCCGCCACCTTGCATTTTTGTAAAACTCGGCGCCTATGAATAGGACAATAGGCATCGGGTACAAAAGTATGGGGTGTTATGGTGAAGATTACTTGCACATTTGTTGCATTTCATGTGGAAGAGAAGTGGTACAGGTTTGTGGGTCTTTGTCGTACAGGTTTGTACAGGTTTGTGGGTCTACCAAGTCTTTGTCGCTGTGGATGGCAACGATGTTGCTGTTGTCATCCTTCTTTAGAAATGTCGCTCCATTCCTAGTCCAGATGTGATGGAATTGGTGCTGCCTCTTGAACCGGAGACAGTTGTTAAATCTCTCGCGGTTCTTCTTTGTCAGGCTCTCTTTGATGAAAATTTGGTTCCCAGGGGCTACGCCTTTGTTGGATTGTTTCAGCCTATACCGGTTGGAGTAAATGGAATCTCTCACTTTACGGCTCCTGAATTTGGCAATGA
The DNA here is from genome assembly GCF_965637545.1 of Phallusia mammillata. Taxonomy (NCBI): domain Eukaryota; kingdom Metazoa; phylum Chordata; class Ascidiacea; order Phlebobranchia; family Ascidiidae; genus Phallusia; species Phallusia mammillata. Next base: position 14,878,331 of record NC_137254.1, on the reverse strand, counting down.
ATGCCGGGCGGGGATGATCTTTAGAGACTCTCCTGAGTCGGTGAGAGATACTGATGTCAGGTTTGGTAATCCCTAACCTTTTAACAGCAGAGATGACTAAGTCATCTGTGCACTCCGTTTCCGAATAGGACAGGCCTTTGAACTCCAAGCATGGTCTTCGACCATATTGCTCGAGATCATTTGAGTTCTCGGCATTGAAGATGGTTTGTGCTTGGAGGTCTTTAACAGCCTTTTTGAGTTCCCTATTTTCAGTTTTTAAGATTTTCATTTCAGCCTCGTTGTTTACCAGCTGAGTCTGCACCTTATCATATTGTTCCTGCAAGAAAGTTTGGCTCTTGCGGATCTCCCTGAGCTCATTGACCAGTTCTTTTAGGGTTGAGTCAGTGGAGATTTTACTCTCCCGGACCTCATCCCTCAGGGATTCTATCCTATCAAGAACCACAATTGTTCGTCCTTTTTTCCTCAATTGAGACATCTTTCCAATATTCCTCAAGTTTTCACGCAATTTCTCAGCAAATCAGATTTTTTAAATATTTAAATAATGTTACCTAAGCAACCTTATTCAAATAGAATAGCCTGGTTCTGCACATGCAGAATTTACTCTACTAGCACAGTGGATGAAAGCGATAAATGCATATTTTGCCCATTTTAGAAAAAGTTGATCAGACTAGTCAACGTCGTTTTTGGATGAGAAACAGTTGTGGTAAAATGTCATTTAGGCTTGTTTACTGGAATATATTTGTAATGATTTAAAAACATCAGATCATCAGAATGGTGGCAACATTTTTTGACAAGTGTGTCAGATAATGAGTGGATTGAAAACTTCAGAATAAAAAAATCAACTTTTAACCCCTTAACGATATGATTCAGTTTGGGAAAAAATATTTTTTTCGCGTATTGTAAAGCATTTGGACGGAAGAAAAAATATTTGCTCCTCCCAATTTTTTTTAATGCATTTTGGGGGGTGCTAGCCCGCTGTGCCGAATTCGGCACATTCGTCCATTAAGACTAAAAAAGAAAACATTTCCGCATATGTGTCTAGTAGTTATTCGGACACTATTAGGTTTGAATAAAAAGTTTTGACAAGGACGAATCATATCGACAAGGACGATACCGAAACCGATTTATGACGTCATAAAAATTTTCAAAACCAGTTGTTTTTTGTCAATTTTGTTTCGTTTGAAACTACTTTGAGATAGCCTTTTCAATACTTGTAATACTTTTTGTGCGTTTAGATCAAAGCACGATAGTTATAACTTTAAAGAAGTGATTTCAGCAAATAAAATTAAAACCATTCAACGGCCAAATATTACGCAACCCGTTGATAAAATGTGCATGTAAACAACGTAAGTATGAAACCACATCAATCGCTTGTGTTTGCCTGAATTTCAACTATATTTGGCTTCCAATGATGTGTATCTTTACTCGGTAAACAACGTAAAACCTTGATTTTACGACGTTTTAGTGTTTTCATAGTATGACGTCATACAGGAGATTTTGCGTTATGACGTAATTGGTTGACGCGTAACCAGTTGTCATTACAATGCCACTATTTATTATGGTCCAAAATGACTAAATGTAGTTAATATATTAGACCAAGTATTGCTCATCCAGCAGTTTTTATTGTAAACAATCGACGTTTCGACGTCCTATACAAGACGCCTTCATCAGGATAATGACATAACTTGCAAGACGAATGTCTTTTAAAGCGACAAAATGCAAAACACACACATGTAAAACAGCGATAACAAGATCGCGCGCTGCAAACTCGCACCACCGTAGAGATAAAACAAGCTCAGTGGTGTAAAAGCGACCGATAATTTATCGGCATTAGAACATCTGTTTTAACGTTCATTGTGTTGGCGCGTGAATGGATGTTCCAAGACTCTAGGAAACTTCGCTTGTGGTAATCAGATTCCTTCACCAACACCTGAGCAGCGGAAAAATTAATGCTGTGGTGGTGAGTCGTTGCATGGTTTGCCAACGCTGATTTCTTCGCATCATTCTTGCACACATCCCTTTCGTGCTCCTTCCGGCGCGTATTTAGACTTCTACCAGTCTCACCGATGTATATTTCGTCACACTCCCCGCACGGTATAGCATACACCACACCCCTAGTTGCAGTAGCATCTAGAGGGTCTTTTGGGTGCGACAGCATCTGACGTAGGGTGTTTGCTGGTTTGACCCCAACCGATACTCCGAAATCGGTTAACATGCGACGGATTATATCTGTTAACCTTGGTATGTAAGGTAAGGTGACGAAGGCACGTTCTTTGTACTGGATTTCTTTCCGTGCAACCTTTTTGTGATCACGGAGAATCCAGTTCGGGTAGCCATTTAACCGCAGGGCCTCGTTTACCCTGTGCAACTCCGCCTGAAGCAATGCTGGGTCTGTCGTCAAGCGTCTGGCCTGGTCTTTGAGTGCTTTGACAACAGCCCTTTTCTGGTACAAAGGATGATGGGATGTGAAGTGTAAATAGCGCATGGTGCTGGTCGGCTTGTGGTACACCCGCGTGGAAAGCCTACCATCCGCCGCTTTTAAAATTTCCACATCTAGAAAAGGAAGCCGGTTCTTGCTTTCCAATTCCATAGTGAACGCAATTCCTCGTTGCACATTGTTTAAATGTTGCAGAAATTCTGTAACCTGGTGTTTCTGAATGACACAGAATGTATCATTTACATATCGTCGCCAAAATCGTGGTGGTTTGGCAAAAGTTTGCAAGGCGCGTTCCTCCACAGACTCCATGACCATGTTGGCAACGGCCGCTTTTACACCACTGAGCTTGTTTTATCTCTACGGTGGTGCGAGTTTGCAGCGCGCGATCTTGTTATCGCTGTTTTACATGTGTGTGTTTTGCATTTTGTCGCTTTAAAAGACATTCGTCTTGCAAGTTATGTCATTATCCTGATGAAGGCGTCTTGTATAGGACGTCGAAACGTCGATTGTTTACAATAAAAACTGCTGGATGAGCAATACTTGGTCTAACATTATGCCTGGCAGCAATAGCTTATTTCACGTAGTTGATATATGCTGATATAAGACCGGAATATTGTGTTTATGTTTTAGCGATCACGTGACCATTTACGTGTATTTCCGTGACGAATGGGACAAATTCGGTACACGACATTCACCCCCCATATTTTGTACACCTTTGGGATTTTTTTGATCATCTTTTACGTACACATGATTTTTCTTCTTCTAATATAACTGACAAAAATTAAAAAAGTTTGACAACGAGTTTCATGAAAAAAATGTTTTCTGCTAGTGTAGGAATAAAAAATCCGGAAATACATAAAATTTTAGTTTTTCTTACTAGGTGGTCAAATGTGATGTTTTATGAATTAGTTGGACGAGACGAATTTGAGACAACGTTTTCCACCCAAAAAACACCAAGGCACAGTAAAAATTGGTGTAAGGCACAGTGTGACGAATTCGTCCCATACGGCGTTAAGGGGTTAATAATATTGTGAACTTGGTAAAGGATGATTTGGAACCAGGTAAGTTTTAATCAAACTTGTGTTGTTTTCTTTTATATGATACCACTTAACATTGCAGATGAAAATTGGGCAAGAAAACCTATCCCTGTGGACATGAGAGTGGCAATTGCTATTTACAAATTGACATCTGTATGTGAATTTAGAGTTGTAAGATCTCTGTTTGGAGTGCATAAAACTTCTGTCCACAGATTTGTACACAGGTAAAGCAACAAATGTTAGAGAAAAATTAATGAAGCCTCCAGTAATGCTAAAAAACTACAGGTTCTGTCAAGCTCTGGCAAAGATAAAAGCTATGTACATACAAATGCCAAACAACGAAGAGGCCATAAACATTGCTGAAATCAATTTCCAAAAGACTGGATTTCCACAAGTGTATGGTGCCATTGATGGATGTCATATTGCAGTGAGAGCACCGAGTCACTGTTCAAGAGACTTCTTGAACAGAAAAAGATTTCATTCAATGGTTCTTCAAGCTGTGGCTGACAACCAATACCGGTAAGTACATACCCTTGACTGCATTTTTTGAAACAAATTTTATGAATTTATGCCACAACTTTTGTACTTCAGTTTTAGGGATGTTTCAATTCAATGTCCTGGAAGTGAGCATGATGCATCTGTTTTGAGAAAATCAAACTTAAACCATCATTCTGCTAGTTTGCCAATAGTAATGCATAAAACATGTACATTAAAAGCTTATGTGTGAACCAATTCAAATCAATACAACCATTATACAGTTATTGTAATTAGCAAATGTGAAAACTCATCGTGCCAGCAAAACCCAAGCAAACAGATTTACTTACTGACACAAACTCAACTAGGCTAACTATAACTACTAGTTGCGTGAAAACGAAGTAATTTAGATAATATTCAGTTGCGTAGCTGCGAAATCTTTTGTACGTTCCCATATCACAAGAAGCAATTGACTTCTTTAAAGTCAGATAATCCAGCAAGGGGCCAGTTAACATTACTGCATGGCGTTGCTGCATAAAACCAAAAAAACACTTAACAAGTCACACATAACTTTTAATTGCACCAAATATATCACACAATACCTACTGCACAGCTAAAACTTTATTTATCGCCTAAAGAAATCAAATAGTTTCACCTCAAAGCTGCTTCATCGGAGACTCGTTTTTTCCATTACATGCCTTAAGGACCACTGTGTGTAAAACTACAATGCATGGGGCTCTGACTGTGCGCACCACTGTGACTTGACCATTGGTGAAATGAGGACAATGCGTAGATGTCGTTACGTTTGAATAGAGGTATGTGAAAAACTTTCTTACATACTGCGCTGACTGGCGGTACGCATTCAAGAATTTGATTAAAATCGTTGGAATAGCGTCAGTTTTACATAAACTAAACACAAACAAATTTACTATTAGTCGCAGTATAGTATCTCCCCTGTCACAACGAATCAACTAATCAGTATAACTTGTAAACAATTACTCTGTTACGCACACAATATTTTGTTTGGTTTTACAGATGCCATAGAGTTGTAAGGACAAAAACCTTTCTATGTTCTTCTCGACATACAAAAATAGACACTACAGCAGTTGATGATGAAGACTTGCTTGTTAGCGCACCACTAAACATTCCAGTAATTTCAATCGCTTGCACTGAAATGCTATTGTCCCTGCGAAGGGTCACTGTCTGGACAGCCGTGCTTTGAGAAGCAATAGACACAAAGAATAGAAGTTTAACCCAGATACTTGAATGCAAAGTACCAAAGGGGTGTTTACGGGCGTTACTAGCAAACAAAAAGTTAATCGTACATGCTGTGTATATGCTCGACAGTGATAAATAACACACATAAATATTTAATTCAAATATAGACAGATTTACAGAGATAAACAGAGTTTTCTTTGCAAAGTATAATGGTTATTGAAACTTGCTCAGGATGCTGTAAGCATCGAAAATAATTATTTCATGCGTTTCATAATATCTGCAACGCCAAATTCTGACTAAAGTTATATAACCTAACTAGCGTCAACTGGCTTGGCAATGTGATAGTCTGCTGCACAACAATTTCCTTTTCAGGGGTGTCTGATTACAAGCGTCTTTTGACTTGGTTCAGTTGCGTTGCTCGCTCAAGTTTCTTGAAAACCAGTAACTCACCAACTTTATTCCGCCAAAGTTTTGCTTTAAATAATAACTCACCAACCTTACTGCGCCACGGAAAACCCCTCCACTATCCATCATGGACTAGAGATTTGTTTACAGCAGAGCTACTGTACATTTAGAGGCCCGTTTTACAAACAAGTGTATGGCACCATGGGCGTCCGCAGGTTTTCGGTTAGGGGGGTCAAGGTGGGTTCACTCTGCCCTTTCGGCCGGATGTAATTTTTTTTTTGAAAATTTGACCATTACACCATCCAGACAATTTATCATTTTTAATTTCACCGAAATTCACAGGCAGCTGGAGAATTTAGCGCAGCACGAATCGAATGCAAAGGAACGGCAGACCGCACACCAGCTGCGGACCGCTTCTGGAACCGCTATAATTTTGTAGTAACGCTATATATCCTCGCCAAGTATTCATCAATTTTGGAGCCTGTCGCCCAAGCCCTTCAGGCAGTCCAACTGAACATGTTAGGTGTCAAGAAGCACATTGACAAACTCGTATCAATGTTTTGTGATCATCGGCAAAATGCAGAAACACTTCTTGCAGAAAACATTTATACAACGGCATTGAAGTCAGCCGAAGAAATCGGTGTCACCATATCTGTCCCACGGCAATGTGTCCGTCGAGTATTCAGAGCAAATACTGGTGGCGCCAGTGAGGAATACTATCGCCGCTCCATTTACTTTCCTTACATGGACTCTTTAATCCAGTCTCTGACAAGCCGCTTCTCAGAGACGAACATGCCGGCATTCATGTTATACCGACTGCATCCAGCGCAGATGGAGAAAATTTACCGTTCAGACTACAAAGCCCTGGTCAAAATCATACACCAATTCTACAACTTTGACAATCCATGTCGTGGTATGACATAACCATAAAAGGAAAATTTCCTCAGTCCGAAGACCAGGAAGAATTGGAATTTAATAACATTACTGACCCTCCCCGCCACTACTTGTACGGTAGAAACATCATTCAGCACAATGAGGCGGGTCAAAACATGGCTCAGATCAACCATGTCTGACGACAGGCTATCCGGGCTGTGTATGATGAGTGTCCACAGAAGCCGAATAAACTCGGACAAAAATTCGTTTATTCAAAAAGTCATCGAAAAATTCGGCAAAGACCAACGTCGACTTAACTTTTTATTCAAGAACTGATTAACTAAACTGGTGGCTGATTGTTCTTTTCTGTATGATTCAATGTTACGAACAGCTTCATTGAAAACACGAGATGATTTTAACTGAAACTGTGAATTAGCCTATCCTTCTTCAGATTTATGTGAGATAAAGCCAGTGGCCGCACTAGTAATGTGGTTCTGAGAGTACAGGAGCTCAAGTTGTCGAATTTTGCGATTACGGGTAGGCCTAGCTCGTAGGTATCTTCGTAAATTAATAGAGGAAGTGGGATACTCCCGAAGAAGGGTGATGATCACAATCGGAGAGCTTGACCAGCCAGTCATCACTCGGATCACCTTCACCCCTCTCCCCCCTATCAGAAAATTGCCTAATTTTGCATGTTCTCGCTTTTTTTTTATCCAACAATTTTCCAGGGGGGGTCAGCTGACCCCATTTGCCCCTATGTGCGGACGCCCTTGTATGGCACGGCCATGGGCTCTCCAGTTTCGGTGATAGTTGCCAATACTGTCATGGAGTCGGTGGAAGAACCCGCTATCCAAACCTTTGCCACACCACCACGATTCTGGCAAAGATATGCGAATGACACATTCTGCATCATTAATAATAGCCAGGTTACAGCGTTTCTGGATCACTTAAACAACGTGCAACAAGGAATCGCATTCATCATGGAATTGCAAACTAAAAACGTCTTCCCTTTCTGGATGTGGAGGTTTTGGTGGCGACAGACGAAAAACTTTCCACGCGAGTGTACCACAAACCAACGAGCACCGGGCGCTACTTGCATTTTACGTCTCACCATCCTCTACACCAGGGGTGCCCAACGTTTTTTTGACTCGAGATCGACTTTTGAGGTAGTTCAATTCTCGAGATCTACCACTCCAATACAAATTAGCAAAGACATAGCGAGCACCAGAACAAAGTAACAATTACTACTGCAACTATTACTTTTGTAACGCCTACTTATGAACTGATTAACATATCCTTATGATTAATTCACCCAACAAAGTCATCTATGTACAGCAACGCGTTACAAAGCAACTATTTTAAATACTTTTCTGCAACCCTCGCGATCGACTTGAGATCAGTCCGAGATCGACGGGTTGGGCACCCCTGCTCTACACCAAAAGAGAGCTGTGGTAAAAGCGCTAACAGATCAGGCCCGACGTTTGACCACAGAACCCGGAATGCTCGAAACGGAATTACGAAGGGTGCATCAGGCCCTGCTGTTAAATGGCTACCCGAACTGTATATCCTCCCTAACCGAAAAACCACGGGTGCACGGAAAGAAATTCAGTCCAAAGAGCGTGCTGCTTTGCCATACATTCCCAAGTTAACAGACATAATCCGTCGCATGTCAACCGATTTTGGGGTCTCGGTGGGGCTTAAATCAGCCAGAACCTAACGTCAGATGCTGTCCCAAAGACCCCATAGAAACAAACACGGCAAGGGGTGTGGTGTACGCAATCCCACGTGAACAGTGCAATGAGATTTACATCGGCGAAACGGGGAGTCTTTGAATCAAGAACGATGCCAAAACATCTCGTGAGTCTCGCACCAACATAAAACGGACGTCCTAATGCCGATTACTTATTGGTTGCTTTTTCACCATTGAGCAAGGTGTTATCACCCGACCATTGGTGCGCACTGCGTTTTTTACCACCGCCCCTTTGCGTGCGTTTCGCCGCCCTTTTCGCTTTATAATAACTTGTGTTTGCAATTTATGTCATTACCCTGATGAAGGTGTCTCGTATGGGACATCGAAACGTTGGCATACTTTAATAAAGACTGCTGGAAGAGTTAAAATTTTGTTGATACAATATGCCTGGCAGCAACAGTTTATTTAGGATAGTTTGACAATCTGTTGCTTAAAAACTGAACAGTTAGTAAACAGTATGTGTAATGAAACTAGATTCTTAGTTACATATCATCGTCTTGTGCAGATTTTAGCTGTAGCCTAAGTTTTAGTCAACGAGCAGTATCTAAGAGACATGAGTAGTAAAAAAACAAAATATAATGAGATATATATGCAGTATGGGTTTACAGTGATCACTGAAAGCGGTGAGGAAAAGCCACAGTGCGTACTTTGTAACAAAGTACTCTCCAACGACTCGATGAGACGAACGAAACTTAAGCAACACCTACAAAATGTACATCCGCAAAACAAAGATAAGTACAAAAGCTTTTTCGAACGTCGGAATAAAGCTTTGACAATGATGAGACTGGATGTTTCTGGTGAGTCTTTCAAAAGAAATAGCAAACTTGTAGAAGCGTCGTTTTTAGTGGCACTGGAAATAGCAAAGCAGAAAAAGCCACACACTATTGGGGAAACATTGATCAAGCCTTGTGTTCTGGAAATGGCAGATGTAGTGCTTGGAAAGCTAGGAGCAGTTTCGCTATCCAATAACACGATTCAAAGACGAATCACAGATTTATCTGATGATATAAAAAGTCAAGTAGTGCAGCAAATTAAAACTGCTCCGTTTGGTCTTTTTGCAATCCAACTGGATGAATCGACAGACATATCTTCATGTGCACAGTTGATGGTGTTTGCAAAATATGTTTGCAATGATGCATTTAAGAAAGAATTTCTTTTTTGTTTCCCTCTTGAAACCACTACAAAAGCAGTAGATGTTCTGAAGGAAGTTTCAACCTTTTTTGCGTCTGAGAATTTGGAATTGAAAAATCTTGCTGGCTGCTGTACTGATGGTGCGCCAGCAATGTTGGGGTGCTATTCGGGCTTTCAAGCTTCTGTAAAGAACCAAGCTCCCAGAAGCAAAGGTGTTCACTGCATGTTGCATAGGCAAGCCCTAGCTTCCAAAACATTACCCGAATCACTTGGAAAGGTTCTGCATCAGATGATTCAAATCGTTTATTTCATCAAAGCAAGAGCTTTAACTTCCCGCCTCTTTAGGACATTCTGTGAATACATGGATTCAGACCACCAGGTGCTTCTCTATCACACTCAAACTCGATGGCTATCCAAACGAAACGTTACGCGCAGAGTCTTTGAACTTAGAAGGGTATTAAAGGAATTTTGTAAACTTAAAAACAAGATGGAGTATTACTCTTGGCTAGATGATGAACAATCATAGCGCCCTTTATTACAGGCCTGGACATCGGTCACGCTTGACTCGAAACTGGAGGCGGATGGTTTTGAATCAGTTTTTAGCTATAGTCTCTGTAGTCTGAACTCTGTAGTTTTTAAAAGCTCTTTTTAGGAAAGAAACTATTGGATTGCGTTTAAATTTTGCTTGTTAGGACGCAATAAATAATATTTAACACACCGTAGGTCTTTTTATGCAATGTTTAGTTAATTAAACTGACGTTTGTTTCCACCGCGATAATATTTGTATGTTTTCATGGACATTAATGTAAGACACTAAGGATTAGTATTGACTGATCGTAGACATTCAAGAAACAGTAAGCAAACATTTATGGCAGTATTTTGTTACGCTATAATGTATGAAAGTGATGTGCAGTATGGAAAAAATTTAAGGACCAAAGGGATAACAACAAAGACAAAAAGAACAACAATGCAATCCAACATGTCAGGAAGCGATAAACAGACAATACCAATTTTAAGTTGAAAGCTATTTCTTCATACTTTGTGACAACTTCAATATTTTTTGTGCAGGCTCTTGTCCCAAATGAGGTGTAACTGTTTTACACCAGTTGTTTAAAAGTGTGTTGCTGAGAATGTCACTGTGTTCATCCCGAAATCATAATATTCATTGACAATTTTAAAGATCCTGCTAAGTGATTATCAAAAGTTATGCTGGGCTCTTTTGCTGGCAGAGTATCTAAAAGTTCCAGGTCGGATTCAGAAATTTGATATGTACACATTGAGCAATTATGATCACTCATTTCAAAAGTTCCCATGTCAATATTACGTTGCAGTGTAAGTTTGGCTTTCATGATTACATGCTTTTCAAAAATTGGGTATTAATAAAATATGTTCCACCACATCCTTGTCTGAGTTTACCAAAAGCTTTTTCCAATGGGTCTGTTAAGAAAATTCCTAGCATAACAAATTCATGAGTAGTCTGAAGAAGTTTAGTAAGAGATATTAGTCCGTGGCATGTTTGGTAAAAAGCACTCCCTGTGTCTATTGATAACTGCTTCTCCCGGAGTTTGGTAAGACTTGTCATGCCTTTTACATCTTCGGCCAGCTTTTCTAAATTAGTTAATCGACTGTCATCACATGAGCTGATAATAGCTCTCAACGGATCCCTAAATCTGATGTCTGTACCTGGTCGTCTTACATTAACAGTTTTCCAAAACTTGACAAACATTTTTAAAAACTTTAAGGTGCCGTGGTCTGCAACTGCTGTGTGTGTTTTTAAAGCAACTATGGTTTCCTCTGAAAACACTCTCAAGCATGTAAGTACATTTTGGCGCTCAATGGGTCTTGGATAGACTGCCATATAATTAAGCCTGGATAGTTTAAGTAATGAATCTTCTTCTGCCTTGAATAAATCCCTCAAATCAGACCACCTTGCAACACAATCATCCCCTGAATCATCTTTAAACTTAATTTCTCCACACTTTTAAGACAGCCACTTATTTCGAATGACTTCAATAAATGGACATAGTCAAATAAAAGTTGCATTTGGTCATTTATTGTGACCCATGGTTTATCTGGAACTGTGTCAAACTTTTTGAAGAAAGCTTGGTTGACTCTGCTGCCATCACATACTATGGCAATGACATTCATTGTGCACTTCTTCAACTGATCAATCAACAATGTTATTTGTTCATACTGAAATTCTGCCGTTAGCCGGTAAACAGGAATCATTTTAATTAAAAATTGCGGCCCTCCAAACATACATTTAACCATTACTGCAAGTATTGTCCGTGCTAGGTGATCTGTATTATTTTTTGCCTTCCCAAAAACTGTGCCACCATGATAAGACAGAGATGCTATAACATAAATTTCATCAATCATAATTACACAATTTCTCTGTTTGGTTTCTAAACTTTTGCTTACTTCATTTAAGAACACTAAGTCATCAGTATTGCCAATTCGGGAGGTAATTCTTGTTAATGTTTTGGTACTGGGAAGCTTATGATCCTGTCTAATCCTTTCATAAGTTGATCTGGATCAGGCAAAATAATCAAAGGCCCTTGCAAATGCCTCAGCCGAATATACAGGCTTGCCAACCATCTGTGCAGCTGCAATTGAGTTTCTGTAATCTGATATTACTTTGCTATGATGGCTTTTTTCTGCATGACAAAGAAAATTAACTGCCTCTTCTATGCGAGACCATCTGTCTAATGTGAAAACCTTGTTAGAACGCAATGAAGGAATGGTGCATTTTACACCCACATGAAAACATTCATGAGTGAAAGTATTTGAAATTTTAATATAAAGTGAAGGTACTCCAGATATACAGTGTTTAGACTGGATTATCACATTATCATCACTTTTATAAGAAATTACAGGGACAGGAAAAGAACGTTGGTTCAAGGACTCAATTAATTCATTTAAATCTGTAGGTAACTTATCTTTTATTTCAAATTCATTGATCTCATCCTTAAAAATGCTTCTTTGGTTTGACAAAGCCTTTTTCGTAGATCTTGGTTTGCTGCTGGCAGTGGGAATTAAACTTTGTGGTACACAAGTCAAGACTGAAGGAGGATTTGCTGGTCGATATCTGCCATATGTTAACAGCTTCTCATACCCTGCTGGCCAATGCTTCTCACACACAACTGTATCTGCTTTGTCTGGAATATTATCATGAGGTATTGCACTAAGCCATCTCAAACGTTGACATTTATCATGGGGCAACCGAAAAACTGAGGTTTTGTCTTGTGAATCATAGCCACTTCTGCAACCTGTCACACAACACTTTCTACCCATAATGGTAATTTTATAATCTGCTCTTATTGAGGATCAGTACATATACTCTACATAAGATAAACGAAGGTTAAAAAAGATAATCAAAGTCATCCTGTTGTTTGTTTCTGAGAAAATAATAATTCAATGTGACATTCTGACCAAAAACAAAATGTCGTAAAAGAATCATCTATCCACTCAGCTATAAGGATGTGATATGAATATCAGATGTGAAACATTAAAACTGCGTTTATTGCTAGCAACTTTCATTCCCCAGTCATGAAGATTTAGAGTAAACAAACAATAACTTAACCTTCATTTATACTAGGCAAAAATGCGCTACAAACAACAGTTCAATTAACTAAACATTGCATAAAAAGACCTACCGTGCGTTATATATTATTTATTGCGTCCTAACAAGCAAAATTTAAACGCAATCCAATAGTTTCTTTCCTAAAAAAAGCTTTTAAAAACTTCAGAGTTCAGACTACAGAGACTATAGCTAAAAACTGATTCAAAACCATCCGCCTCCAGTTTCGAGTCAAGCGTGACCGATGTCCAGGCCTGTAATAGAGGGCGCCATGTGAACAATGGATACCCTCTCTTGCTTATTTGTGTGATATATTTGAACAACTCAACAAACTCAACCTACAGATGCAAGGTAGAAATACCAATATCATTAAGTTTGTTGATGCACTGAAGGCTTTCTAAAAATTTTTTTAAATTCAAAATTATGCAATGTTTGAGAAACTGGATATGCTTCTGGATAGCACAGAGGAAAAAATGCCAGAGCTAATTGAAAAAGGAATTTTAAAGCATTTGTCAACACTTGAGAAGGAATTCGAAAGATACTTTCCAGAGACATCTGACGAAGACGATTTTGTGAGAAATCCGTTTACATTTCCAGTCGAAAAGCTTTCAGATGAATGCCAGGACGAATTTTTGGAGCTGGTGAATGACTCTTCAGCAAAGCAAGTGTATCAAGATAAACTTCTTCAACAGTTCTGGATCGGAATGAAAGATTCTTACCCCAAAACAACAGAAACAGCTTTTCGCATTTTAATTCCTTTTGTGTCGACTTACCTATGCGAGTCGGGATTTTCTACTTTGTTGCAGATTAAGAGCAAAACAAGAAATAAACTTGATGTTGAGGATGACATGCGTTGTGCAATGTCACGAACTGCCCCGCGAATACAACTACTCTCAGAGCGTAAGCAAGAACAAATTTCGCATGAGTTGTATTGTGAAATAAATTGATCTTTCAAATTGCTGTAATTTTTTGTGTTATATTTGTTTTTCGTCTTATGGGGAGGAATGAATAGTTCGAAAAATGGCAAAGGGAGGGATGTAACAAAAAAGGTTGGGAACCACTGATTTAACTGGTTTTCTGATTTTGAAAGAGTCATATCAAAACACACAAAATTTGGAGGGCGCAGCTGTACAACTAATTATTTCCTAAAATATTTCGTGTATGTGCAACAACTGGTCATGGTAACTTAGTTTTTCGTAGCGCAGTAAGGTTGGTGAGTTATTATTTAAAACAATAAAACCTTGGCGGAATAAAGTTGGTGAGTTATTCGTTTTGTTTGTTCAAGAAACTGAGCGGGCAACTTAACTGCAACAAGATAAATGAAGCTTGTAATCAGACACATCTGAAAAGGAAATTGTTGTGCAGCAAACTGCCACATTACGAAGCCAGTTGACTCTAGTTAGGTTATAACTTTAGTCAGAATTTGGCTTTGCAGATATTATGAAACGCATGAAATAATTCTTTTCGCTGCTTTACAGTATTTTGTGCAAGTTTCAATAACCGTTATACTTTGCCAAGAAATCTAGTTATCTCTGTAAATCTGTCTGTCAACTGCTGCAGCTTCTATTTTTGTATATCGAGAAAACTACAACGCTGTATGTAAAAAGTTTTTTTCACATTTCTCAGGTCTACTTAACCGTGTCCGTATCCACCACTATTCTCACTTAATGGTCAAGTTATACGCATCACCAGTGCGTACAATCAGAGCCTCAGACATCACAATTATGTGTGGCGTGTTACGTAACTTTTTTTAGTTTTATTCAGCAATATTAACACGCCCCTTGCTGGGTTATCTAAAGAACTTAATTGCGTTTTGTACTTTGTGTTCACGCAACTATGAGTTACTGTAGCCTGGGTAGGGTTTGTGTCAGCAAGTGAATCTGATATGTGGGTTTTGCTGGGACGACATATATATTACATAAGTCAGATAGTACGTAAGTTTTACTTCAAATGTACAACAATAATGCAATTACTTGTATAATAAATACATAGGTTGCTTTACCGTTAATTTTTTGAACATTGTTCATCTCATTCCTTTTTAAGCTTCAGTTTCGAAAAGTCCTTAGAAATAAGGTAATGTGTAAACAAGTACGAACCTGGTACTGCCGGATTTGGACATTACAACATACTTTCGTCTCTTGCGGATAGGTCAGTTGTACGAGTGGTCGCATGCCTGCCGTGTCGTCCAGCTTGCTATTAACACAACAATAATTTTCTGACGTCCAATTAATGACCAGGTGACAAAAGGTTCTGGAAGTTTTTTTTTTGTTTGTTTGTAGTTATGCTTTTTTAGCGAGGTGAAAGCAGGGTCGCAATTGCAAATGTTGGACATGTGGAGATTTTTTTTGCAATTTGATGTCGTCATAGCAAATGTTAAAAGCGTAATGACGTCACACTACACGTTAAAAAGCGAATGCCCTTCTAAAAACAAAAGCCAATAAAATCTGTTTAGAAATACGCATAAAACGTTTTACAAGTATCCACAGCACGCACTTCCAGAACCTTTGTTTACCCACAGCACGCACTTCGTATTTGGAGAAGTGGGCTTGTCTGTGGATGTTGGCTAAATCATTCTCCATTTTTTTTCGTTTTGCGCCCTTATCTTTTCCTCGCTTTTTTCGTGGTTTTAATCAGCGCCATACCTGCCGGTCTGCATTTACAGTCCTGTTGGACAGAGGAAAGACTTTTTGCGGTTGGTCTGGGTGTGTGTGTTTTTTTGTATTTTTTGCTTTTATCCCGCTTTTCATTTTGTTTTTAGACACTGATGATGCTTTTTATAGCGAAATGCATTTGTTTTGATAAAAC
Organism: Phallusia mammillata; assembly: GCF_965637545.1. Lineage (NCBI taxonomy): Eukaryota > Metazoa > Chordata > Ascidiacea > Phlebobranchia > Ascidiidae > Phallusia > Phallusia mammillata. Next base: position 14,862,621 of record NC_137254.1, on the reverse strand, counting down.
AAATAAAACATAGCGACAGATTTAGTGGTTTTTCACACTGAATTTTCTTCATCTGATTTTAATGACCCTGAATCGTCGCGGTCGTTTTACTTGAAAGGAGATTTCAATAATAAGAAAAGAATTACTAAAGTTTTGGGTAGTGTGTTTGTTCACCCAAAAAAGTGCGGGAATATTTTGGGTATCGCTAAAATTCACCCAAGTATAGTTGGGTAGTATGATTACCCAAAATAACTTCAATCAAACATTGGGTAGAAAATTGTACCACCCAATTGTGTGAGAATTTTTTTTTTGGGTCGTCGGCTTTTGTACCCAAATATTCAGCTCAGGTTTTGTACCCCAAAAAATAGTTTGGGTATGGTCAACAGGTACCCAAAAAAAATCGTTAGTATTTTCAGACACTTGGGTATTGCTACCCAAAAAATGTCTGTTATTGCAGCTGCAGCAAACTAATGCAAAATCACAACCATTGTGTTTCTCCCACATGGCAACCATGATCCTTAAATATTTTTTTTATTTCCACACAATTCAGTTAACTCAAATACACACAGGCAGAACATTTCAATGGCTCTAATCTAAATTTTGGACACACAAATTTCTCAAATACACCGAATGGGGAAACTATGCACAAAGGGTGAGGATAAAATAATTTTTTTTGAAGAAACAGAAATTTTTGAAGAACATACGCTTTCACTGATGTGGGTTCTATGGACCATGCATGATAATGTTTATTGTAATAATTAACACAAAGCAACTGCCCTACAAGTATTGGACCACATGATGAACTCAAATATACAGCATCTACTGACAGGAAATCTGTCACCCCATCAGAACAAACATGTACATATACAACACAAGGTACAGAGTATGTTAACCCATCAAATATGAGGTTGTCAGTTTTTTTCACATAAGTTTCATCAGTGGGGCTACTACTTGATCCAAACACATCACGTGAATTTACAGTTGTAAACTTTTTAATTTCGAAAGAGCATGAAAATATGTCATTTTCAATAATATTTGATGCTAATTTCACTTGGTGCTGGACAGCAATGGTGTGTGGAACATTAATGTAATTGTTACTCCTGGTGACAATTTGCTTCAAACTTTTATGCTTGGCCTCAAATCTCATGCATGAAAAATGTATTAGAGGACAAATTTTTTTAATCAATCTTGGATAGTGTAGTAAAAATGCAATTTTGGCGTAATTGTTGCATCAGGATACCTGGCATGAAACATTTTAAAAAAACTTTGCAATTCTAACTCCAGTTCAGTTACTGTGGTCCCAGAAACAAATGGTGCGCAACATATGTCAACAATTCCACAAAACATTGTATATAACTCCCAAACTTCATCTTCATCAGGAATGTAGCTTCCAATCAACATTGGCAAACATCGGAATATACACCAATATTGTGCTGCTGAGAAAACAACAAATACAGCAAAAATAAACTAGGTTGAACAAACATACACACATGTCGTACCGATTTGGCGCAAATTTTTGTTTGAATCATCAATCAACTTGCCATCAGAAATATGAGATGGTTTGTTTTTTAGGTCAATACCATACTTGAAGCAATCAATTTTGTTATTCAGACAATCAAGACTAAACAGTCTTTTTTTAATTACCAGATTCTGTTTAAAAAAAAAAAAGTTTAGGACAAGATGTATACTCATGATTATATGCTAACAATCGAACTACCTGTAAAGTTAGTTTAAGAATGTATGGAATTGCACCCTCAAATAAATCATGATGGACATCAGCAGCATAATTTTCTGCTGGGTGAAAATACTGAGATAACAATGGACATCGAAATTTTATACCGTGATGAGGTTTCCCTGTTGCCTGTGCTACTGCTACTGACTTGTTGTACATTTCTGGGGTTCGTAGGAATTCTGTTTAAAACAATTGGAGAACACTTTATGCTAACAAATTTAAACACTTGGCAAACGAAAAGTTTTTATAATAGTTTACTTAATAAGCAACACATAAAAAGCCTTTTACCTTTGTCTGAATGTCATTTCCAGTGCACGTACAGTATCTTGATACGAATGTATTTAACCCTTAAAATCGCTCGGTAAAGCCTAGAAAGGAGTGTGCAGCTAAATTATCCAATGATATCTGTGCAACTGTCCCTCGAACAGTCACTTCTGAACCCTTATAACTGAACTGAACACCCATCTGCAAAACACACACACAGAAATATATATACATTGAGTTACAGTTGTCACTACGTTTTACTAACTGTTTCAAGTTGCTTAATGTCCTGATTAAGTGGCTGCAAAATTTTGTCCCAACCAATCTGAGGGTGTTTTAAATCTTTAGTATAAAATAGGGTACTGAGAAAAATTCTAGTTAAGGCTGATGTAAGTTTGGGGTGAGTGTTGAGTATCACAAAATATATTGCACCTTGAAAGAGAAACAAAAAATACTTGAATGCGAAATACAACAAACAAAACTGCTTATTGTACCCATATTGTGTGTGCCTGTTTTGGATCCAAGCGGGTTAACAACCTCAAATCCATCATAGTAAAATAAAAGTGATAAGTTTGGTCTTGCTTCAGAAAAAAGAGGATGAATTTTTGCATACTCTCCATGTGAAAAACTTTGGTATGCATCCACATCATCCAAATCCTCTTCTGATTCGATGATTTTAGTTAAATTTAGAGATGAATATTTGCCACGCTTTGTATAATCTAATGCTGCAAATATACTTTGTATAATATAATGCTGCAAATATACTTACCCAGTCATAGAGACTGGAATTTTCCAGCAATGTTTTTAAAAGTGCAATAAGTGAAATATACTCAAGTGAATGGTACTCCACTGCTTCCTTTTGTGCAAGTTTTTTATTGTGTTTCTGTAAGTATTAATGTCCCGATGAATACAATAATCTTCACAAGCTGCATCACTACAAGTAGTAGTGTCACAATCACTACCACATGAACCAGTTTCTTCTTCCATTGGTGTGTACCAACAAGTCGGCATATGCCAGGACTTCCCGCAGTGCCATCTTTTAATGTGTTGTCGCAATGAAACTTTGTTATTTAGCTGCATCGAGAAACCATCTATGTTGCAAATTAGCTTGAAAGTCTTGTCATAGCAATGGGAAGAAAAAACATGCCTTTTTAAAGCCATTCTACTTTTAAAACAGTTTGCATAAAACGTGCACTTGAACAAAATTCTTTCCACACTAGTACTAAACATGTCAACAGATCATGATTTATGAATATGAACCATATGAAGTGAACCAGAAACCTGTTCAGTTAAATTCGGATGAGCGTAACGTCCTTACATTTCGCTACTTTTTGATCTTCACTTAAAAAGATTTTCAACTTCATCCTTCTGGTCCGTTGAACCATTGCTGTGTTGGCATATCGTCGGTGTTACCAATGCTAACTCTTTTTGGACTTTTACTACTGGGCCCTGCAATTTCTTCTTCCGCTTTTCTTTTTGGTCTTCGTGCTTCTTGTCCGTTCTCCCACACGCAAGGGTCTTCGTTTTTCTCAATGTCTTCTGTGTCGCTATCTTCTTCTTCATCTGAACTGGTGTCATTCCATAATTCTACCCAGTTGTTTATGTAATCAATGTGTTCTGTGATGAGCATTGAACATTGAACATTCTTTGCCTCTACCATTTGTGCTACTTTCATGGATTGTTTTCGCTTCTTCGATTACTAGGTCGTCAGTTAGACTGGATTCTATCCTCATTTTCTTCAGGATTATTGGTGGTTCCGCGTCTTCTTCCCACTCCGCCTGCACGAAGCGACGCTTCATTGGTCTTAGATCTTCTGTTTTGGCGATGCGCTCTATTGGGTGGCTCATGTTGGTTGTAATGTAGGCACAAGTTGCCTCATTGTCTTGCCGGTCCCCATGCGTCTTTGCAGACCATGTATTGTGATACATGAATTTCACTGCGGAAAGTATCGCGTCATTGTTAAAGAACGCGGGACCGGCGTCGTCAATTTTGAGCATCTTGTGCCTAAAGCGCAACGCCATCTGGCCTACCCCTGACTGTCATTAGTCAGGATCGAGGCCACTTCTGTTGGGTACAGCAATTGTCCTAACAGGGTCTTTCCTTTGCCAGCCGCTCCGTGCAGTAGGAAGTGGTGTGCTAATTCTATGCCACCGCTTGTGGTGTTGCGGAGTTCCAGTGCTGCTTGTATAAGGAGTACCCTCAAGTCTTCTGGTGTTAGGTCTTGGTCTTGCCAACTGATGTTCTTGGCTTGGTCCGTGATTTTGCGGAATATATCCTTCGCTACCGGTAGTTCCATTTTTTTGCTGACCTTCTCTTTCATCTTGCGGGACACTTAAGCGAATTTTCTTTGTTCAGAGTTAAACTGCGCCGTATTGTACGCTCGTTTTCCGGAGAAGTCTTTTTTAAAGAGCTCCTCCTTGTACTGGTTCATGCTTGGTTTTGATGTGAACATCCTAGATACTTCCTTGGCGATGTTTTCGTAATGACTGCTTCCTTTTTGATTTGAATGTTTTAGTTTTGTGCACAGTTCTTTGAGATTTTCTGGTATGGCCGACCTGTCGCTTTTGTAGACATAGGCCACATATGCCGCCATGTCCCTGATGGGAGCAATGTAGGTCACCGTCACTCCCATTTGCTTCAGCAACTTGATGACCGCACTCTTCGTACGGGGCGACGCTTAATGCCCTGGCGTCGGCGAGGTGCAGCTGAATATGCCATGCCGGTGGTGATTGGCGCTGCGTCCTTGCTCCCTTGGCCCCCAGTATAACGCGAACGACGGGCCTGTTTGGATGCTCTGGCCTCCAGCGGTAGTGACATCTGTCGTTACGGCCCACTTCCTGCTCCTTGTAGTTTCGCTCACATTGCTCTCGATACCAGTAACATTCGCTCTCGCGTCTTCACAGGTTGTCTCATGTTCATTTTGTTTACAATAGTTATGCACTACTCTATCGGTCTCTGTTTTACAAGGAAACATCTGTAAGGTTAAATATTTTTAATGTGCATGCAAACTCAAATATAACGAACCGTACAACATGCAAACAAAAAAGGTAACATAATATATGGTCATTTTGGACACGATAAACATATTGTCGCCGACATTGTATAAGGGATCGTTATGTAGTTGTCTTCCGCCGATGTATAGTTGTCTGCTGTTGGTCGGTATGTCCCTGCTTCTAGCTTTTTGGTCACCGAGTCCGCATAGACTATCATTTGTGTTATCATCGCTTTTGATGAAGGTGCTGGACAGGTGGTTATGTCGTACCAGGGAGTCTCGAAATTGGTGTTCACTGTGTCCGCTGTCACTTCCGACGTCGTCCTCCCCACTGTATGTGTATCTCTTTGTAGAAATTGTATGGGAATCGTCGTAAAGTCTTCGCCTAGTTGGAACCTTTTTTGTGGGACATTGGGAACTCGTAACTGTTCAGGTTTGCTCCTGTCTTGCTCGAGTCGATGAACCCCAAGTCGAATTGGTTCGTGTGCAATAAAGAATCCTTTTCCCAGGCTATGTCCAGGTACATTAATGGGCTTGCTCGCCCGCCGTTTCCTCCTGCGTCGGCTGCTGCTGTGTTCAGGCGGTTCATGCTTGTGCACGGCCACATTGTCATCGTCCAGTCTTTGAATTTGATCAGTTCGTACGTTGCGTATGCTGTTGTCAGTGCGGATAGCCCGTTGTAATTCAGGGTCCCAATGCCTGCTTTGTCCGTGAAGCGCCATCGTCTTCCTGACTGTGTTCCTCGGTAGTCCAGGCCCAAATGGATTTGTCTTCCGATTACCGACGACATTAATACACTTTTGTTTGGTGCTGTTGGGAGAGATATAGCATTTGATCCTCCTGTGCCGCCGTCATATTCACTGTTAGATTGCCAGTTTAACCAAGGTTCAAACGTTCCTCTGGTTGAAGTTCCGTTTTTGTTGAACCATAAGATCCCTTTAGTTCTTACTTCTATTTCACAGTATCCTTGCATTATAGTTCTCAGAGGCAGAGGTATTGTCCTACTTCTATTTCCTGCAGTTGGTTTTTTTTGCAGCAGCTATCTTCCGTGACACTTCATAGGACGCTTTCAACCCAGACGCATTCTCCTTCCAAACTTCTCCACTGCGATCAACCCTGCTCTTCACTAAATTTTCAGCATGGCGTCTAAAAAAGTCAAAATCTTTGTTTTTTGAACTTGGATGGTGCGTTTCTAAGTGCCTTTTTAACTTGCTGGGTTTTAAAGCAGAGCTTGCCAACACTTTGGGGCACAGGACACATTGCGGTTTCTCTTCTTCTCCAGAATTAAATACAGTGACTGCTTATTATAATTATCTGGCACCATTTCGAAAAAAGACTTGGAGGTCCCCCAAGAATCACCTCGCGGACCCCAGTTTGGGAACCGCTGGCATAAACTAACAACTATTTTCGACTTAAATGGTGTTCAAAGGGGCTAGAAATTGAATTGCACCAGCATATTTTTTTCACTCTCAGGGGCCCTGATGGCAGTACGGTACGGTACGAATTGCATTGACCGTACCACGTACCTCGTATTTCGAATACTACCAGCCTGGTATTTTAGTTCTAACTCAAGCGTCACCACACATAACCAGACCCATAGTTGGAACTGTGACGTAAATTTGTTTGGAGTAACATGCTGACTGTGACGTAGACGTGCAAAAATCAAGAGTATGACAATAAATCAACTAAGACTTTTTCATTCACATTCGTTTCTTGCATCAAAGCAGAGCACTCGACCAAAATGTATTGTACCATCAAGACGTTTACGTTTTTGGCAACTCACTATTTTTCAGACTCCTGCTTTGACACACATGACTACCGTGCAGTTGTAGCGAGATTTTGTTTGCTTGTTATTTTTTTGTCACCTTCACTTTATTGTTTCAGTTTTTCGTTAGCCTTTGGACCACCAGCCTAATGAAATAAATATCGTGGATCAGTCCATTGTTAATTAAAGATAAAAAAGCATTCACAACAAGCATATATTCTTTCAATACGGAATGTAATTTTAGGGAGAGATAACAGATAACAACAAATTGCCAACAACTTGGATAGGCTTTTTTCGTTCAAAATATATTATCCAAAAAGTCATCAGAGATCATTAGTGGTATATTCTATATCTAAACCTAATCTCATTTCTGAGGCTTGGTTTTTGGGGGGCCCTAGTGTATTTTACAATGTTATCTTCTTTTGGGGGATGGAAATATGGTAGGCCTATGCAAAACAGACAGGGAATATGTCGTTTTGACATGAATGAAATATAAGCAGATTTTTTTCAAACATGGTCAAACTTTTGCGCACATTTACAGAAAATGTGCTATATAGCTCAACCTAGTTTTTTTATTATTTTTATTGTATAGATACAATAAACAAAAACGACAGTATAACAAAGAAACGTTTACTTTCTGTATGCTCGAGCTCTTATTATTCCGGATGGGGTCGGGTAGCGGTGGATTTAAGCACTAGACAGTGTACTCAATGAATCACAACAGCAATCATCCAAAGCCTCCCCGCCTGCCCTTAATTGAGTCTAGCAACTACTTTCACCGTTCTCTTCCCTGCACGACCTCCAGCGTTGAAAGCAGTTTATGATTTTTTTCATACCGAGCCTCAACCTCGAATCGCTTTTTGGTGAATCGATTGTTTCGTAATTCTGATTTTGGTGAAACACAGCATCGATTCTCTGTCCGCTCGGCATCACAACAGAGCAACTGCAAGTCTGCCTTTGGACCAGGGCTGCCAATGAGAATTTCAACAAAACCCAAGACTCACAGCAAAATAACCCAAGAATTTAAACAAAAACCCAAGATTGCAAAATGTGGTTACAAATGCAATTAATTAAGAAATTTACTCACTCTTGGCTATTTGATGATCATCATCTGTTTTCTTTTTCATAAAATCAGTAATGTCTACAGTATATTTAGCAGCTTTAAAACTTCTTTGATGGTTAGCAGAGTTTTTATGTTTAACAAACATCGATTGATTTGCACTTTAAGTGTAATATTACAGCACCTACAATAGCTTAAAACGCTATCTTTAGAATCTTGAATCAGCCATCTTTAACTACCTCTTTCAATCATTCTTCTTTAAAATTCATAGCACACCATTTTCTCTTTTTTGGTGGAGTAGATTTTTCGCTCATATTGATGGGGTATTAGTTCTTTTATAAAATGTTAAATTTATGCAACGATTGTTTTTACCTTATACTTATCTAGAAAGAATTAACGTCTAGAAAAGAGAGAAAATAAATGAGATGATAAAATGGCCTAAACAGTGCAGCTAACTGAAAAACTTTTCTCGTTAAAATAGTTCTTACATATATTTATTTTCAAATAGAACCCAAGACGTCAAGTAAAAACCCAAGATCTTGGGGCAAAACCCAAGCTTTGGCAGCCCTGCTTTGGACTACTCTCGTGTGGCTTGTAAATATATGCTTTGGTGGGTGTTCTCCAATACTGTTTCGTTTTCACAGCAGTCGACTTGACGGTCGCCTGAAAAGCTGATCTTAGAACGACAGTTGGACACAGCACTTTAACCCTTATGATTGATAGTTTTCAAAAGGATTTGAACAAATAGTCTGCATAGCCATGTATCTCATGATTTGTTTTTGTTATTCGCCGGGGTTATGTTAACGCGTTGTCACTTGATTCCTCGTTTGCTTACCTATCTGAGACGCATAAACTGAGACAGGAACTAACGGTAAGTTCAACATGTTAGCGCTTCCTTATTTCAAATAAACTTCCATTCCATTGCTGGTCTATTCGCATCCAAAACGCTACACCAAAAATACTTGACACATATCCAAAAATCCCAAATCTTGGTAAAAATGTCAACAGTAGCAGCCCCACTTACATTTGAAAGTCACCATATTTGTCCCGTCAATCTTTATTCAAGTACATTAATAGGGTTTGTGTTTTGTGAAAACACCAAGTTTTTAAAGGTAAACCTCGATTTTTTTTCGTTACAATTATGGGGTTTTCACCAGCGAGTCGAAATGTTTATTTTCAAAAGTCCACAATTAGTCTTTTCTCAAAAACAGGTTTCTCTACTGTGAGTCAACATGTGGGCTGGTAAAGCTTTGTGCAGACTGAATGAGGTTTTCCACCCGTGTGCGTCAACATGTGTCTTTTCAAATTTCCACCAAGGCTAAATCCTTTCTTACAAACATAACATCGATGGGGTGTGTCTCTTTAGTACAGGGGTGGGCAAACTACAAAGGAGTTCATGCGGCCCGCCAAATGTTTCCGAGTAACGCTGAATACTACTATGAGCACAGGCGCAGAGTATTAAAAATACCGGGGGTGCGACTTGCCGATACCAATACCATGTGCAGTATCTGTACCCGTACGATACTTGGAACTAAACACAGATACTTTTCACGTGCTTTAGCCTGCCACGTTATTATGCAAATCGTCACTTGACACAATTTCTTCGTTCGATAAAAGTAAAAGCGATTCACGTTTTCAAATACAGCCCACTTTGCACTGTTGACGCACAAACTTTGGCACAAGGACTTTATTAACAAAAAACGTGGTTTCGCCTTTGTTGCAACAAACGCTAGTTTTATTGAAACAATTGCAATTGTAGCGTTTCAACCAATGTTTGTACAATCATGAACAAACGTATTTCCATAAAGCTGAAAATATACTATGTAATAATTTTGCGCAGGGGTGCACAACCTGCGGCCGCTATCTATTTTGCAAAATATTTTGATTTTCAAACTGCTAAAACAGATTTCGTGGGACTGGAAAAAAGATTACCAGTCTAGTAACCATATGCGCCAGGCTTTTTATCCGCTTATTATGTGCAAACAATGCGTAAAACGGGCACGGCAATCGTCACAATACAGTTTATGACGTCATAAACAGTTAGCTCCGTTCAGCTAAACTTATGCACAAGTTAGAAATTGTTAATCAGAGCATTTTAGGCGACTTTAAATGGTATATATATGATACAAACCTTATTCTTTACATCAGTTATTTTAAAACAAAACAACAAGCAAGCAATTGGCAGCCGTTGGTGAAATACCATGCGGCCCGATAAGATTATAAACTTTTGAATGCGGCCCTTGCACTGAAAAGTTTGCCCACCCCTGCTTTAGTATGAGTAAACATGTGCTTTTTTAAATCATCACCTTGGCGAAATCTTTTCTCACAAACAATACATTGATGGGGCTTTTCACCAGTGTGAGTCAACATGTGTCTTTTTAAATTTCCGCCAAGGCTAAATCCTTTCTTACAAACAAAACATGCATGAGGTTTCATTTTAGAATGAGTCAACGTGTGTCTTTTTAGAACTGAGCGCAGATTGAATGCCTTTTCACAAACATCACATCGATGGGGTTTCTCTTTACTATGTGTCAACATGTGTGTTTTTAAAACTCCACGTAGACTGAATGCCTTGTCACAAACATCACATCGGTGGGGTTTCATTTTACTGTGGGTGACCATGTGTGATTTTAAAGCCGCACGTAGACTGAATGCCTTCTCACAAACATCACATCTATGGCTTTCATGTTTACTGTGAGTTAACATATGTCTTTTTAGAGGTCCACCGAGACTAAATCTTTTTTCACAAATAATACAGCAATAGGGTTTTTCTGTGGTGTGAGTGGACATGTGTTTTTTTAAATCTCCACCTCTTCGAAATCTTTTACTACAAACATCGCATCTATGAGTTTTTCCACCCGTGTGGGTCAACATGTGTCTTCTATAATTTCCACCAAGGCTAAATCTTTTCTCACTAACATCACAGCGATGAGGTTTCTCTTTAGTGTGGGTAAACATGTGTTTTTTTAATTCTCCACGGGTGCGAAATCTTTTCTCGCAAACATCACATCGTTGGCGTTTGTCACCAGTGTGTGTCAAAAAGTGTCTTCTGTAATTTCCACCTCGGTTAAATGTTTTTTCACAGACGTCACATCGATAGGACTTGTCTTTGGTGTAAGTCATCCTGTTGTGGATTAATACTATTGAGAGAAACCAACCTAATCTTGTAACGTTTGTTGCAATTTTTTTCTAGATCGTCAGTTTTTCAGTTTATTGTCATTGGCTGGCTTCTGAAATGAAATCTGGTGCCTTCGAATACTACAGGTGGGCTAGGTGCGCTTGGTAACTTTTTTCGTGCAACGTAACTTAAAAATAGAGCAGGTAACTCTCTTTGGTGCTATTAAACTCATAATAGTTTCGACGTAACTCGAAAATACTGCAGTTAACGTTAAAACACGCAAATAATGCTGGAAAAGTGTTACGATGGTTTGAACACATCCCTAAACCCTAATCTCAACCTAAGGTTACTCTACCCTAAACCCCAAACCTAACCTTAACCCAAACCAAACTTAAAACCAGTACTAACAGCATTATTACGTTACGTCGCAGTAACTACAAGTTTCCTTGCTTCAAAAACAGTTACCTGCACTATTTACGGGCTTTGTTGCAATAAAAACGAGTAACCTGTAGTACACCTATCGAAGTACCTAGCGGACTTGCTGTATTCGAAGGCACCGAATGAAATCAATATATCCATTCCCTGCAACAACTACCATTAACGAAGTGCTTTTTATTGTCATCATAACGTACGTTGGTTCTAAAAGTTTAAGTAAATTCTTTGACTTTAAAGTTAACTGTGTAAGCTGTCCTACTACAGTTTGGCTCCTTGGCGAAATCTTTTCTCACAAACAATACATTGATGGGGCTTTTCACCAGTGTGAGTCAACCCAACATCCTTTGTGTATGCGGTCTCCAGCACATTTGGATGAAGTTCCAGCACTGCCTCTGCAAAAAATGGTTTTGTAAGAAAAACAAGCAAATCTATATTATACAACATGTGACACATGCAACAACACACGAGAGAATAGGTCAATTTTAAAATGGGGAACGCAGAAGGTAAAAATTGGGAAAGAGGACCCACAATAAAGGGCATGTAACATGTTGCTTTAATGGCAAAGCAGAGTAGTTGCCTGAAAGCATGCCTGAAATGTATACATGTAGAAAATAAATATTGTGACAAAAGAAGCAACTTACCAAGTATAACTTAATGGGGATAATAATGCGGATTTTGAAATAAGTCACTTTTCCATGCCCTCCTTGAAGGTTCATGTTTGCCATAAACGAATTTGTAAATATTCTACAGAAAAGGATACAGAGTTAATTTTGTTATTGCATTAATTCAAAAGCATCTGCATCCAAAACCATTTTTACCTTTTCTGAATTTGATTGACACTGCATCTTTAGCTGTGTTCCTACCAATAAGTTTCAGTTGTAGTCTCTGTAGAACATTAACATAAATGGATTGTTTTCAACTGAGCAAAATGCCTGTGTTACTGATAGCATTTGAAAAAAAAAATGAATTTTAAAGTGGATTGGAAACCACATATTAAAGGGGTGGTACTAAACACTGTATGGTACCACATGTTAAGTTCTCAAAAAGCTCTTCTCATCAGCATTTTTGAGTTAATTATGAATGTACAAAACTTTTCTGTCAAAATGTTTATTTTTTGCAAAAATGAGCCATGCTTGGTTATTTTTTTCAAATATTCAGAAAACAATTTATGCCGCAACTAGTCCAGTTTGTTCCAAACCTTATTTGTTGGTCTGTGATGTTTCACACACTTTCCTGAGATACTGTGCAGTGTTCGGTACCATCAGATTAAAGTGTCGACATTTAAAGTTGACCAAATGTTGACTACCAATAAACTAATTTGGGTAACAAAGAGAAAAATGCATCCTCAGATATTATATTTGTGTTTTATGACAAACTTTTTAAGAATTAATCAAAATATATTGTACTACACTAAAGTACCTTATGTGAACATTACAAATCAATTTGTAATTGGCTTGCAAACAAAAATACTTACCAGCAGGTTTTGTTGTTTTTCATTTTCAATCTTTAACTCTATTGTTTTTTAAACCCTTCTATATTACTGATCTTCTCAAGATGAAATGGATCTGTTTGGGGGAGGTGATTTCGTCCAATTCCATCAATCTTTTGTGTAATGTTTTGGAGCATAAACAATACCTTTCTTTGAAAACCTAAATAACGTTGTACTTTGTTGTACTATACTGTATATGATTACTTACAGTGCAGTATATTCAAACAAACAAAAAGCACAATCCAGACAAACCATTTTCTACCCACAAAACAAGTTTTACCAATTACAAAAAACATTGAAACTCAAACTTACGAAGTTGTGACAGTTTTTGCCGAAAGCCCTCCATTTAAGTTGGTAGAAGTTGTACTGATATCTGCACCATAAAAAAGTATAACTTGAAAGGAAACATTTTTGCACCATGATATGTATACATTCCTAACGACAATGCAAAAAGTAAATTGATTGCCATAAACTTGATGGGTACCAGGGACAGGTGACTCACAGAGTTCATCAACAAAACTTATATTTAATTCTTTCATTCGATGCATGTTCTGGAAATGCAATACATTTAATGTTGGTCAACTATCAGGGCAGCACATACATGTAAAAAAACACTAATGTACACATGTTCTTGGTCACTAATTAAATGAGAACATCAACCATGGAAATAATGAAGCAAAACACAAAAACTTTGTAAACCTTTTCGGCATCGAGGTAATTCATTTCTTCCTCAGGAACATCAGGAACTGGTATTACCTCCAGTTCGCAGTCACCAGATTCTGAGGGTTCTTTAAACAATAATTTACTATGCAGGAGTTAAATATACAGTTTTTTTAACCAGCTGTAGCAAATTTGTATCGATTTAAAAAAAAAAAAAAAACTTAATTCCCATTTTCATTATTTAACATATCACAAAGTAAAGTTGGCTGTATACCAAAGAGACACAGTGCAGATTTTATGACGTTACTTAACAGAGTGGAAAAATGGGCCTAGCCTAACTCAAATCACCATTCTTCAACATTTATTGCACTTCTTTTATCCTGCCTCAATGGAATATCACTTATAATACAGACCGTGGCGAATATCACTATCACTGGATGATGGTGAAAACATGACATTAATCACCCGATCTGTCTGGAAGTCCCCGATTAAAATCGGCTGTGTTACGCAGAATAATGCGTTTCTTATCGGGCGGGATTAGAATCTTTAGAACCTGTGTTATAACACAGCCCGATTGCGGACGGTTTTATCGGTAATGGCAGTGAAGCATTAAATTTGTTTTTTAATGGCAAATATTATTTTTGCTCTGACAATAATCGCAGGTAAATTGGGTTTTACATCAAAATGGCAGTTAATTGTAAAACAGCAAGACAAAAACAAATGCATTCTAAGCTGTGAAATAAATATGTTAAACACTAAAATGAGCCAAGAATCAAGATTGAAGTACCTGATTGACATCAAGGTTTTGGCAATGAAGCAATGCAAAGGGACCTTTCAGTGAGAAGAGTTTCCAGTTCTTACCTTTATATGAAGCAAATTGAGGACCAGCACACTGTCATATGAGGGACTTGTAGATTGGATTTGAATTGAAATGATTCACAGTAAGTGGCTGCCTTGTTACTGCCTTTCTAAACTCAACTCTTTCTGTATTTCTGGCTGATGTTATTTTGAATTTTTAGCACAGTTAAAACCCCCAATATTGAATATTAACTCTGTTTTATGACACTTAGACTGCTTATTGGTAGCTAAACTCAAGCCTCTTTTGTTTAACCCATAATTGTCAAGTCAAATGAGCATACGCTTTATCTTTATTTTTTTATTGCAGTTTACCATCCGGAAAAAATGCTTAGCTTGAAAAAATCAACAGAAGCATTCCATATCAAAAAAATTGAAGAAAGTCTTTCATTGCGGAAGAATTTTGTTGACAAAAACAGCTCTCTCTTAAAGTGTCAGCAAAATCATTGATGTATACAACCTGTTACTTGCCTCACAGGAGAAAATTGTATGTCGAGATATGCACCACATACTTTAGTTTTACATGAATCAAATCGGAATATGTGTTATTTCTTTTCCACTGTTCTACCTGCCTGCAAGTTTATTTATTAGTTCTTATACCCAAATTAAGAATTTGTATTCAAACATTTGTAGGCGTTGATATTATTTTACCTCCATGGTGATTATGGTCTCATGTAAATTCTGAGAATGTTTTGCACTCTGATGTAGAATCAGTCAGTAAGAGTGATTCATCAGACATAAATTGAGAACCTCTAGTTTTGACCAGTAGTCTGCATGATAGCATGTTGTAACAATTGTGTGGTTCAACCTCATTTTCACATGATATCCGGTTTAATTTTCTTGATAATTCAGCAAATCATTACATTTTCAGCTGTACAATATTGTTTCACCTTTTTGTTTTATTTTAGTCTGTTTACTTAAATATCCTTGTTTAGTATGTACTATGCACTTGTAAATGCCCTTTTTTAACTGACCAATTAACCAATTGCTGTGAATGTAATTATTTATTCTCTTCCCATTTATTTCTGCTTTCATATAACAATGGGACTCAACTTGAAAATGTTGAAGTGTGGAAATTGGGTTCATAAGGTGCTTTTTCCATCAATAAAGTGTTGTCCTCACTGTGCATTTGGTGTTTCATCGTTTTCATTAGTTCAGGCTTTAACGTGTTTGAGACCACTAACGGCTTGAGGTATATGGAAACGGTTTTTACACGCCAACTCTAAACAACATTCAGCAAACGCTTGCAAAATATCGTTAAAATCTGATCATAACGTCGAAAATGAGAGGCGCACATCATAAGCGAATACATGGCATAACCGCTTTAAAAATGATTTTTGCGCTGTCGAATTATGTAGCTTATAAAAGCTCCAGATGACAAACGGTTTAAGGTAAACGCAAACGGTTTTTACAGGTCAACTCTAAAATACATCCAGTAAAGCCATACAAAATATCGTTTAAATCTAATCATAACCTCGAAAATGAGAGACGTGCATCATAAGCGAACGCAGGGCATGACCGCTTAAAAATGATTTTTGCGCTGTCGAATTATGTAGCCTATAAAAGCTCCAGATTTTAAACGGTTAAAGATAAACACAAACGGTTTTCACAGGCCAACTCTAAAATACATCCAGTAAAGGCATACAAAATATCGTTTAAATCCGATCATAACCTCGTAAATGAGAGGCGTGCATCATAAGCGAATGCAGGGCGTGACCGCTTTAAATAAGATTTTTTTTTGTTATATTCTGTGGTAACTAAAGAAGTTGGACACTTCAATAAAGCGTACGCTGCAGATCAAACTAAAAAAGTTGCTCAACCAGGCGTACAGCTGTTCGAATTCGCTAGTCACTGATTCCCTTTTTTTCATGCAAACAAGTTTCTGTAACTCGATAGTGCATTCGACATCGGGAAAGTAGTGGGTGAACGCGTATTTCGGTGGAATCGACGTTAGCAGTTTCACGCGGCCTAGCTGCTGATTGATTTATGTCTTGTTGCAAAATTTGTTGCAATTACAAATTGCACATGGTGTTCATACGAAAAGGTATTTCTTTAAACATAAAACCAACAACTTTGAATTAACTTCTGTAGGTCGAAAGCGGGTCGTGAATTTCCTGATATCTTATGTCAACAATTTTATATTCAGACCTGCATTTAAGAACAAGGTTTGATAACGTTTCCGGAATCATATGTGGCTTTTTTTAATTATACATGGACGTGTTTGCTATGAGGTAAGCTACTTTGTACGATGCTTCAAACGTAAATCAGAACTGTTGGGGTGACTAGTATTGAAATTATGTTTTAATTTTGCGGGTTTCATGCTACTGCTCGCAAGAACTTTTCAACACAGGAAACGCTGTGACTTTTCTGTGCCATCGTGGGCCAAAGTAAACGTAAAACCGAGCGCTGTAAGTTATTATTATTATTTTGCTTTTTGGACATTGTAATCCACTGTATCGGACTTTGGACTTTAGATTCAAACATTTCGTTCGTATGCAATAATTTCATTTCAATTGTCTCGGTCAATCTCGCCTTTTTCTAACAAAAGCTTGACCGGTTACTAAACCAGCTTTTGTAATCACTGCACCGGTCATAAATCGCACCCTTACGTGTTACCGAGCAGCAACGTCCTAAACGGCATCCAGTCAGGTTACTTTGACGTTTTCTAACTCAATTGAAGGGTAATTAAAGAGTAATTACGTTGTGCTGTGCGACATGTTCTGTCGAAATAAAGACTTGGGAACCTAACTCTAGTGTTCGGTGGCATATAGGTTTAGTTAAGCAGCGTTTAGTTTGTTTAATGAAAGAGTCAGATTTACGGTGTGTTCCAGGAATTGTCTACCCTTAGGGTCAGTACACCACCTCTACAGTCCTTTAATCGGAATGAAGTTTCTGTACTGTAGCGAGCACAAAGCTTCTCCTATGAAGTCTATTGTCAATGTGTATTATGATGTCACTGGGGGTAACCAGGGTTGCCAGGTATTGCGGATTGGATTCGGACAGTATTTGTCCAAAAATCGGCCATTTTAGGCCAAAAAACTAAACTGTGAATTTCTAGCAAGGTAACATTTAATGAAGCAGTTACTGTGCGTCTTGCTAATACAATCAATCAATTATCTTCGTACCAATTTAAGAAAGTGATGATAGATACACATGCTAAAACAAATATTTTTTGCTGGTGAAAAAAGTCTCGCCTCTAGTGGCGCTAGGCTACGCCAGGTGCCTGAATGTTGTCTAGCCACTGGCTTGCCTTCTATCAACGGCGTTATTCTGACGCAATAATGTTACTGTGACGTAATGGAATTTTTTTCAGTACTTGGTGAAATCGCATGGTATTTTTAATGGCATTTTAGTGCATGCTCTTCGGGGGTATGAAAGAATATAAACGAATGTATGTGTGAACATTGCAGGTAAGTATTTTGTGTGTTTTTTTGCTTCATTTGTCACAGTGACCTGTAATTACATTTTTATTTAAATGATTGACCTGAACTACTTGTATTGCATACTGTCTTGTTGTGAGTTATGACCCGTACAGATTGCCACGAACAAATTAGTTAGTGCATGTGTTTTTCGAATATTGGTGTTGTTTTGATCTGGTCTGTTTTTTTACTTGTGTCGTTTTCTTTGCAGGGTACCGCAGATTTCAGTGCGCGTCTAGCTTGGTGAAAATTGATTCCATTTCTTAACATGCTAGTTTTTTTATCCATTCGACCGGATTTAACAGTTGACGAAAAAACAAAAGCAAACAAAGAATTTTTTAACAAAATGAACAAGAAACAAAACGGAACAAAGAAGTTTCTACTTTTCATTCTATACATTTAATGTACTCCAGCAATTCGTCAGCCTCCTCTTGACCGGAGTACATCTCTCTGGAGCAGAACCTTACCAGCATTTCCGGAGTGCAAACAAAATTAATGCAGCATTTTTGGGCAAACTGAAAGTTGCTTCTGATGCGCAAAATAGACTCCAACAAGTCGGGTTTCATCCGGTTTCTGATCTTGGTCTTTGTGAACGTAACCATTGAAAAAAGGCGCTCGACTGTGGCATTGGAAACAGGTACGGACAGGCAGTTTAGAGCGTATTCTGCCAGTTCTTGGAACTCTGTTTCCAGTAGCATCTTTGTACAACAGAACTTTGTACCAGAACTGGATGACATCGGACGGAATTTCCCCGTCGAAACCACTTTGGCATTTCCAGTCAACAAACAGAATTTTCAGGTATTGCGTTTGAATTGCATCCTGGTGGCATTGCTGCTGTATAAATGGCAACTTTTCGAAGCCAACACGGCTGATTTGAGACAGCACCTTTTCCGGTGAAAGATAAGATAGGCCTTGAAAAACATTTGTAGAGCTTGTAATTCTTTTGTCAAGCTCGTTTAAAAGCCTAAGCAAGAAGTCCCGGCATCTTGATTTGACACTATCTACCTGGGCGCTCGAACTTCCTCCTGATTCGCCCCTTTTGAATTTTTCCAAGTAGGATATGAACTCGGACGTAAAATTGGGACCATATGTTACTTGACAGTTCGGCAAGTCATTGCCATTCCTGTCGTGTACACGGGCACGGATGCCGTGGTGCAGTTGATGCAAGATATCACTCAATTTTTCGGGATTGCAATAATCCGCTTGAAATGCAGCATTTACCCGTTCCATTTCTAATACGACCGGATACAAAAAAAAGTAAAGCCTGGTTTCATTTTTGTTCAAAATATCTTCAATCATTCTCGCCTCACACTTTCCTTCCTGACCACATTCTCCTCCGGCCAATTTAAAGTACAACTTCAACTCAAACCAATGATCAATGATATTTTTAATTACTGTTTTACGACACAACCACCTTGTTTTGGCATACTTCGCAAATGGCATAGTTGATGGGGCGTCTTCATTTCCTACCGTCATTACCTTAAAGAGCTCTTTGTATTTTTCTCGGCGAAGAGTGGATTTTGAAAACCATGCAGGAATTTTTGACATCAGGTAGCCAACATTAGCTGGTAAAACTTCGAATGCAGCTTGGACACACAGCTGCAAAGAATGACAGGTGCATTTGAGGACTGCAGAAGGGGATTCTTGTTTCAGTCGACTCCATACGGAATTGTGTTCCCCGACGTTGGCACTAGCTCCATCACAGCTCAAACCAATGCAGTTGGAAAGTTTCATGTCCAAAGACTCTACTGCTTCCTTTACTGCATCATATATTGCTTCTCCGGTGCCTTGAACGATGCAAACAACGGAAACCAAAGCGGTTACCAGTTTTCTTTGTGATGGACTGCAGTACCTGATTAGAATCACGAGAAGCTTATTGACACTTACATCTGTTGATTCGTCAATTAAACGTGAGTATTTGCAACCAGATATATCCTCTTTCAGTTCTGTTTTCAGTGCTGGGGCAATTACTTTAGTAATTAAAGCTGTGCATTTAGTGCGGTGGAGCTGGAGATCTTCTAAAGGGGAACCTTTTCCATGAGCGGAAATTACAGCTGAAATATGGTCGATTGTGCTGATCGCCCCGTGACACGCCATACATGCAGCAAGCTGTAATTCAGCCTCTTTCACACTGTTGTCAACACGAGCCCTCTTGAAAAAAATATGCAGAGGTTTAACTAGACTTATTGACGATATTTGTCCTTTGTGTTGAGCAGACTTTTCGTGATCGGCAAAGGTGCTTAGTTTCGGTTGAAGAGACTTATGGCACAACTTGCACCAAGCGTTCTCACTGCCATCACTGGACTTTTGTAGCCATTTGTAACGACCTTCCCAGGTTGTATTATATTTTCGCGCTGGAACTTTGGATGCTGAATCTTTTTTTTTTGGACGACCCATAACTATTTTCTTAAATAGCCTAGACTGCGTGTTTTTTGTAAATATTATTGGTAATTTTACTACTTAAAAAAGTATTACATTGATAACAACTCAAGTCGTCTTTAACTAGCATTTACATTTTAAAAGAAATTTATAATCATTATTTACTCTCAATGAAAGCCACCAACGATGTTTTCCACTAAGCTTTGCTACCTTTCTTTTGCATGGGACTACAATGACTATATCCGCCAACACCGAAAGTATTTTTCCAGAATATTTAGATAACTAGTTGTAACTTTATTTTCCTGAGGTGTAAGTTCTTTGTTTTTGCATTTCTTTTCATTGTAAATAATAATTGTTTTAAGACAATGTTTGTTGTGACAGACAATGGGGGGTAGTGATTCATCAGTTTATCTACAATCTTTGACAAAAAGTGTTATTTATTAAGCGGTGATGTCTCCTCGACCGAATAAACAGCGACGAAAAACTTTGTTTTGAAGTTAAGTGAGAATCGGACAAATTAGGACACAAAACTAAGTGTCCTAATGATTTTTTACTTGTCGGACACAGCATGTGAAATTAGGACAATTTATCGTTTTTTTGTCCGATTTTTAGGCCATCTGGCAACCCTGGGGGTAACGATCACAAAAAAGTAATTGTTCTTGGCCCAGAGTTATGATAAACAGGGTTTGTAGAAACGGTTTGAAAACGCAAAAAAAATGTTTTTTTTTAGTAACGTTACCAAAAAATGTTTTCCTTCTACGGACCCACTGAAACCATATCATGCCTTGGGCGTCCCCAGGTTGGGAACCACTGCTTTAGAACCACATCAATCCAGTTTTGGCGCAATGGTAAAGCAACATGACTGTGAAGTGAGGCCACGCGACACGTATTCAGCAAAATCTTCTCACCATTACGAACACACCAAAAACGATTGCAGTTAGTTGAGTCTAATATAAGTAACTAATTAAACCCATTTGTAAAGCATGTTTCAGATGTTATTCTGTGTGTTATGTTCTGCTGTGTGCTATGTATTTTCTTCGGGATTTTTGCGAGAGTCAATCGCAAGAAAACAGATCTACAGTTTAATACCACTTTACTTGACTTTAAGTCGCAACTGTAATTTTTCTCAACGGTTTTAGCACCACCCCATTCTTGATTTGCCTGAACTGATTCGGGAGGCCTGACTTAACAATTTGTTACCTTTAACAACGGTTTCATGCCGGATATTAGTCATGCACTTTTTAGGGGATGGACCCCACAATTTTGGGTTCCTTACAGCTATGACGGACCTCTATTAGCGTTCAATGCCTTTTCATTTCATGTAACTAACAAAAAAAGTAATTTGTTCAGGCATAATTCGTAATGCCATAATCATAACTACAATCCTTCTAAACCAGGGGTGCACGCACCACCAAGGGGTACGAGAACTGTTCCTGGGGGATGCGTGGTTACTCGTATAAAAATTAAATTACAATGATTTTGTTAGGTACACAAGACACGGACTTAAATAGTAGCTTTACTAGAAAACAAATTGCCAGCAAAGTAGAATAAAACGTATTCATTTTATTAATCAGACGTTTCGACAAAAACCATTGTCATCATCAGTGAATAATTTAAAATACAAGCGGACACAAGCGCGTTTATATACACAGAAAAGTAACCAGAAAAGGTACAATCAATTACGTCACACCGATAAAAGGTTGCAGACAAACGAGGAGATAGTGATAATCAGGTGTTAAAAAGTCGCAGGGGCATAGAAGTTGTGTCTACATTCAGTCCCGGTGTATGTTGTTGAATTTGAAGCGACTCTAAAATTAATAAGCGAATCCGATCCGATGTTGCGTCCAATATTTCAGGATCGGCAAAGTTGACCCTGTGCATGGGGTTAGTTTGAAGATGCCTGCACACTTCCGATTTTTCGTTGGTTTGATGTTCGTGTGACTAAATTTCGTTGCGTCTTACCAATATAGGCTGACCAGCACAAATACGTAAGCCTGTAAACAACACTGCAGCGAAGGTTGTTGCAAGGGCGACCCTTGACAGAAAAGAAACTGCCAATTTTTGTCGGTTTGTGAATAACATGTAGCTCTACATCAGGTATCGTGTGTTCCACAAATCCCTTCAGCTCCCGCGCTATGTTCTATGAAGTAGAGCCTACAAATGGTCAATTTTTTTGGCGCTTCTTAGGTTCCGCAGAGACGATTCTGCAGTAGAGCAATATTAATGCAACGTACACCAGCAAAACGGTTCAAACTCAACTGATTGAACTATGTGGCAACTATATACGAGCTACTTTAGTTAGCGATATAAATTAAACCTTTCATTTTTTTCCACCTTGCTGACGAAACTACAGATGTCGCAGAATATGAGAAGTTATCAGTCACTGTGCCCTATCCCAAACAAAAGTCTGTCAATCCGCTTTGACCTGATTGGTGAATTAAAGACGTTTTCCAAGGTTACGTGAAGGATCTGTAAGGGGTACGACGGCGCAGCCAACATGCCGAGACGATATCGTGGCGTCCAGTCGTACATTCTGCAAAATCATTCGCTTGCTTTTTACACCCATTGTGCACCACATTGTCTAAATCTGTTTCTTATGCACTCTTGAGAAGTAAAGGATATTCGGAGAAACTTGAAGGTTCCATCCGACGTCATAAATTTCTTTCGTTCCTCTTCCAAACGGCAAACTAATTTAGAAGCTGCCCTTTTTAACAAATTACACCGTATTCATTGCAAGCAAAATAGTGCTATACTTGACAGGCACTATTGGAGAAAAATTCCTGTAGACAAATCTGGCACGAAGTCAACTGGAACCGGAAGGAGAGACATGTCGTTACAAACCAAATTGGGAAATGATCACAAATATGAAGGCAAACAAGGAAGCAAGAAAAGGGCGTAGGGAAGGAGACATGGCTGATATTGAAGGAGAAACATAAAAAGAAAAATTCAGAAAGATTGAAAAATGAGGCAAAGCAATACGTACCTCAATTACCCGATACAAGCACGGATAAGTTTGTAAAGATGACGTCACAGACGGAGAACTCTTGGACTGGATCAACGTCGCGAGAGCAACCACTTATGCCCGTGGGCATAGCAGCGAGGAAGGGACCTAATGCTTATGCAAAGGACGACATTCAATTAAATCTGACATTTTCTATGTTGCGGTCGAATTACTAGTTATAATTGTGTATAATTGTTTTACTTAACAAGGTGCATACTTACACTTACAATAAAAAATGCAATGTACACATACCACACCTGAGCCCCTTACTTACTTACCTGCGTCATCAGATGATGGCGGTAAAAAGTATGATTATCACTAACTCCGTACTATTTTTGAGATTGTGGACAAACGTTGTTTAATTATACATTTTCATTGTTGTAACACAAATTTATTCTTTATAGGATGAAGTGCAAACTTCTTTAAATAGTTTTTTTATAAAGGAATGTTTTTGCTCACATTCTTCAGACTCTACATTTCCACTCAGTGATGGGGATCACAGTATAAACCAAAATAATGACAGTAAACAGGATTGTTTTAATCCACGGGGGAAAAAGTAACTAAAGGTGTAATGACAATAACACAAAGGGCAGCCAAATGAACCACTTTCTTATCTCTTTTAAAATTCCTTATTCATTTTCATTAAAAGAAGAATCTTCGTCATATTTAAAAAGGTGTCAAAGGAGGCAAAGACTTACTTGAAAAAATATATATGAAGTGTTTAGTTCATCACAGACAAGAGTTCGCGGGGTGATTTTTTGCTGAACAAAGAAAATTCTAATGCTTAAACTAAATTTCCCAATTATGCAAAGCTTAGCTAGATTATAAAACAAATCTGGCATTAAAATGCACGACGCCTGGTCTACAAAGTGTGTAACATCTGTGATATTAATACTGGTTTACGTTTCATCGTTCAGCAGTATGTGAAGAATTACCCACTTTTTGAAACAACGGGTGGGAATATACAAAGTGTATGGTTCAAAAGAAAAAAGCCATTATTATACTGCAAAATACAATTACCGTATTTTTCCGTGCATAATGCGCAAAATTTAATCAATTAATTGCCCTAAAATCTGGGGTACGCATTATGCATGGGTACAACAATTTTTGAAGAAAATCTGCCTCAAAATAAACCTTTCTTCTTGTTTGTTGTCAATCGCGCATCACATTCAGCCATCCTGCCCAACACACTTAGTCAGTAAAATTTATAATTGACGACACATCGTTTGATGCGATGGTGCAATCTTTGAGGGTGTGTTATTGTCAAACATTGTTTGTTTTTTAATCTCCATCGCAGAGCGGATATCATTTGAAGGCCGCCATTACAGTACTAGTTTAAAAATCAACACCTAGATGGCGCTAGATATTCGAACTCGGCGGCGACAATTCGGATCCGATACGCAGAACGGATGCGCAGGACACGTCAGCTAATGTAAAGAGCGAGAGTTCAGATCTCTACCTATTAGTTTCAATTCACAGTTTAATTAGCAGTTTTATCAATATGGCTGCTGTTCACTTCAATCACGCTCCATACGAACACAATGCTCTCGTATGCTCGTTTGCTGTCACAATGTACCCTACACAAACCCGAAACATTTCTTCGCTATCGAGTTTGCTAGCGCATGTGCAGTGATACTGACCGGCAGAATAACATCCGGTTGTTCCTAAAGATGATCTTTTTTCTGAAATAATTTTACGTTTACAGACTTAAGTAAGAGTCAAAATTTGGGTGCGTATTATACATGGGTACAGGTTTTTTTTCCAGCATAGACATGCCATTTTTAGGGTGCGTATTATGCACGGAAAAAGACGGATGTACGTTTTCATTAGGGATTTTACACAAAATAAAAAAACTTTGTGTGCGTAAAATTTGCTGATGGCGCCATTGATGTTGTGCTTACAGAATGGTTGGTTGGCACAGATGCATGTAAATGGCCAGCGGATATTTCTAATGTGCAGGATTTAACCAAAGAACTCTATAACCAGGAAGGTCAACTCATTGTTCTCGTCACGCATCACTGACACGGGATAAAATCCAGCGTATTGTTAGTGTTTTGTGTTGCTAAATGTAGAAAAATAGGAAATCTTAGTGCAAAAGAGTTATTTTATTTAATAAAATGTGGGTAACTCACTGCGCAGTGCCGGATGTAAATTTTGCAAAAGCACAAGGTCCACCAGGTTGCATATTTAACAAATATGTCGTTCAACTGGTGTAATGTTAAATAAAAATACTAGTTGTTTTTATCCATAACTTGTATTTTTGCTGACGCTTCGCCCACCAGATCGGTAGGGCTTCATCAGAGCAATGAATGGTGATTGCAAACAACAAGCGAAAAGGCGCAAGAACAGCGAGATACGATGAAAAATAATTACATTATAACAAAGGCCATCCGAAAGTGTAGCGCCCGTTGCAAAACGATAAAGCGGCACTAATGTCCGAAATTTGATAGATTGGTTGGACGTCTTGGGTGGATTCCTTTTTAAACCGTTGGTACATCGAGCTCTCCTCTAGGAGCGATTGACTGATGTGGCCATATTCTTTTTTGATGGTACCGACTGCCTTGAAATACCTTCTGGCCGCTAATAGACTCGCTTCATTATAACCTCTTCTGATAATAGAAAATGCTGAACAGGCCTTTTCGTCCACCAGGTTGCATATTTAACAAGTATGTCGTTCAACTGATGTAATGTTAACATGGTGGATGGCAGAAATAGAACTAATTGCCGCCTCTGAAAGCAACAAAATAAACACCAAGTCCATTGTTTTCTTATCATTACGATCTTCTTCAAATTTTCTGCAATGAAGGTAATCTAATTAACAGCAAATAACGCAATCAATTGCCAATCACTTCTTTATGAGAGTTTTTGCAAGTTGGACAGATAGTCACATACTTCTTCTGGTCTTTATCGTTACCGAAAGAAACGGGTTCGTGTATAAGAGGTTTAGAAGGGCACCTCGGTGATCGTATTGGCCATCTAGCCCTGAACCTTTTCATTCTAACAAACCCAAAAGATAAACAAATATTATAAACGTGTGCAAACCGACAAAAATTCTCTTTTTTTACACGAACGACAAAAGTACTTGAAAGGAAGGATTTTGTCGTTTTCCCCAACACACACTGTGTAACCACTTGCGGCAAATATCCTCACAGAAAATCATTTTGTCGCCAAGAAGTCTGTTGCAGCACATTGAGCAAGATTTCCATCCAGTTGGTTTTGCTTTTGTGTAGAGTCCATGTTTGTCCAAGTGTTAGTATCTGTGTAAACATATTATATGCTGGATCCAGTGTGTATGGGCCAGTCCCACACATCACTCTTTTAACATCACCGTACATGGAATTAATCGAGTCAAAAAACAAGGTCGACAAGAACAGGTAAGCGCTTTTTTTCAATCTGTTGTTGTTTTCAAAATAAAATTTGCTGACTTTGCTCCATAATTGACAAAATTCTCTTCGTAATGTATCGAAAAGCTCCAGGACAGTGATCCCAGAGCAGTCTTGCAGGAAAGCAGGGTCCTGAGATTTCAGCAAAACCATTATTTCTTCCAAAGCTTTTTTCTATTTTAGATCTGAACCTTTTTTGTCTTTTAAACACAAAATTATTTTTTTCCTGACATGGTTTAGGCACAGAACATGATGAACTTCAGGAAAGCTGGAAACATTTGCTGGAGTTTTTCTGGCTGTTCCTGAAAGGTTGCACTATTTTGGAGGAAGATGAGTCATGTATATTTCCAGTTTGTGTTTCATTGTTTGTTCAGTTATTGTTTATTCCGTACAGTTTGAACTGGCATGATGTACATGTCCCTAAGCTGATGTAGGGCCACTGCTGTTGAAACCACGGTCATCTATATAGTGTGACATTTGTCCATTGTTTTCTCCAAATTTATTTTGTAGTTAACAATACAGTATACATCTTTTTTTTTTTCATTTGTAACTTTGGGAATCGGTTGAGAGTTTCCAGCAAAATAATCTTTGCCCTAGCAGTTAAAAAACCTTTGTTTAATTGGGGGATATTTGTTGCATAATTCAAGTGTTCCTCCATGCTATCTGTTTGTTGCTGTATGTGTGGAATAATTTCTGCTCACTCCTATCGAATTGTTTTTGATTGATACCGGATTTTCATTGACTTTTATCTGCTTTTTTATTTGCACTGACTAATTGTGGTTTACTGGTATTAGACTTTTATCTGATTCTCCATGTACATGAGGTGAGTTTATTTCGCTTGGTAAACATAGCGACACAATAGCACTAAAACAATCACCAAGCCGAAAATAGCTGCGCAACGTTAAAACGTTACGGACCGCAAAACAATGAAGGGCACAATTGGTGGATAATGATTGAACACGCTGCAGCTACACCTCACAAGAAAGTGAGGTTGACGCATTGTGGATAAACACGACTGGGGGAGTAACGTCGGTGGGACCAGTCTAATCTAACCCGTGTTAGGGAATGGGGTTAGACAGGAAAAGAATTCCTGTAGGATTGTTTCAATCGCCGGAAGAATGCACACACAGAATTGCTTACAATTTAATACTATTCTTTGGAGTTCAGTTATTTGATTTATAAAGTTGTTGAATTTGATGACGTCAAACAATTGTTAAAAACGTAATGACGTCACAATATGTAAACACAGGTTAAAACGGATTGCTCACTGAATAAGAATGTTATTGAAATCTGATTGGGATTACGCACAAAACTTTTGGGTACATTTTATCAAATTTGTGTCTTTTTGGGTACATTTTATCAAAAAGTTTTCTTTCTGTACAGTCGATCAGCTCGAAGTGTTTTTGAAATGACTTTCACCACAGCCGTAGTTTTTTCGAGCCCCCGATGTGAAAGCAAAACCTAAAATACAAAAAAGCTTGCCTAGCATTTATTATTCCATCCCATTTTTAAACCTACACAATTGTTTTCAACCGAGTTTCTTATATTGACCTTTGAAAAGTAAAAAAAGACAAAAACAACCTTCTAAAATCCCAGTATAATTTATTTTTACTAACATACATGTTTGATCAAACGTGCACAAATCAACAAATTTGAAACTGTAAGGAATAAATAAATAATTAGAACACCAAAATAAAAGAAAATACACACAAAGAAACAAGTAAAACAAAAAGAATAAACAATACAAAAAAGGTGATTTATAGTAAAGCTTGGTTGAAGGAAACTTCAATCATAAGAAGAATGAATCCCTGCCTAATACAATAGAGAGAAACAGCAGCAGTTGATCAGTTTCACGTTATGTGCAATATTTACCCATCACAAAACAATATGCTGTGTTAGGTGAAAACAAATTTTTGTCGCTGATATTCGACGTGAAAAAGAACACAGCAAACTTACACGTGAATAGCTTGTGCACTACTAATCCCATGTAGTGAAATGTGAAAAGACTACGGCGGGCAATGCGATAACGAAACGAACAACCACAACCACAAACGTACAATCGGAGTTACGTCTGTCTCGTTAGTAGAAATGTTACCTATTGACCGTGGTGCCAGTTTATCACGCAATAACGAATGTGTGATTTATCACGCAATAACGAATGTGTGTGATAAATAACCTTAATGCAAACAAATAAGAAATCACGGTCCAAACCAACACAACTGCAAAATGCCAAAACTAACTACTGTTAAATGGCATACAACAGATATACTAGTTTTCATCAGATGATTTTTCGACAGCATTTCTTACAGTGTGAATTAGGATGTCAGGACAGGTGCAACTGTACACGTGGATGCATATGTTGCGGATGGAACATTATACCTTACAACCATGGTCAATTATGTTAGTTACTGCTTCCACCAAATACTCATTTGCTGAATACTCGTCGTGGTTCCGTCTAGTTTAATAAACATTTCTCACCAGTAAATTTAAAGAGAGTTACCAAAAGATTGTCCACTCTTCTGTTTTGCTTTTGTGTAAAACAAACTGTTTTTAGTACTCTGTAAAAAGACTCCACATGCATGTTTGTGTTGGTCATTTAGCCAATCCTGAAACAGGAACTTTTCCTTTATGATAAAGTTGTTTTGGAAATACTCAACATAAATCGGTGCATGATATATCTTGAAGTAATTTGCGAAAATCTAGTTCTTTCGTTTTTAAGTAGGCGTATATAGATAACCAAGTGTCAACATCTGGAATTAGCTAAAAAAATCGCCAGCATTTGACAATATGTCAGTTGCAGTACAAGCGTTAAAATTGGAGAAAAAAAAACGGAAGTCCGGGCATTAAAAAATTGTTAGCTAAATCGCTCATTAAAACTGAACACTGTACGTCACCGCATCTTTTTTTTAGAGCTTCAAAAATGAAACCTCCACGGTTTAAAATGATCTATAAAACCGGAATGGCCACCCAAAAATCGTCAATGGTCATCGAAGTGGTGAACATATTATTGTACTAAGTCAATGCACATAACGTTGTTTCAAAACTTTGTAGCATGTGTTACCGAAATTCTGTTTGTAAGCCGAAAATAAAATCTTCTTTGGTAAAATGTTCATCTCGTTCTTACAATCCTGTGATTTATATGCGATGATAGGATCGTAAGTGCTGGGGTCGTCAGGGTGCTTCTGTACATTTTTATGTTGCAAATATCTCTTTTTTGTTAGCGACTTATTTCCACAAAACTGTCTCGAACTTTGTCTAAAGTGTTGGAAGGTTCCACACCGGATGACAGCTCCTCGTAAATGAGATTTTTTTTGTTTTTTAGAAAGATGCAGATGGTACAAATCTAAGCTAGGACTAGTGTGAAGGCAATATTCAACCATCTAATAAACGGGATGCCATGTACCTGCATTGTATCATAAAGGCTGTAAATCTATCCTTGGTTCTTTAGAGCTCGTTTTCGCTTGGAGGCAGACACAAAATTTCCTGAGCGGTTACGGTCATAATAGAATCGTTCAAAGTGCTGTGGTATTTGTCTGAGCTGGCAGTAATGAATTTTGTGCTGTGATCCTTTTCCAAGCATTCTTTTCGCATTTAGAAATCCGCTTAAATACAACTTCACGTGTTTCGATTCTTATTTGTCTCATGGTGCATCATTGTTATGTTGAATTCGTTAGAAAAACATACGTGGGCACGTCTTTTGGGAATTCGTCAATCTGTGGAAGTTTTTTTTTCTTCTTTTGGAGTGGTTCAACACACAAATTTGTCCAGGCATTCTAAACACATACAAGCAGCACCAATAAACTTGCAATCTTTACAAAAAATGCCTTTAATACACTGTGTGCAGGGCTGCCCCTCGGGATTTCAGTGCTGAGCTTGGGAAAAACTTTTTAAACCTTGGGATTTTTTTGAAATTATCGGCTCAATACGTTTAAGATTCAATTAATACCATTGTTGCAAACAAAAATGATCCTTTTGCAAAAATCATCTTTTTATGTATCGATTTGCGTAATAGTGCTTCATCCATTTTGTGTTCGAAGCTGTGTAGTGTGTAAGTTGATTGAAATTCCCTGTCAAAACTTGTAAGTCAGACCAGTACTACAGGCTTTTCGATGTATCATTTGCCAGTAAAAAAACATGTACAAAAATATCCTCTTTTTATTTAACGATTTGTATAAAAGTGCTTCATCAATTTTGTGTTCGAAGCCGTGTAAATTGATTGAAATTCTCTGTCAAAACTTGTGAGTCAGGCTAGTACTACAGGCGTTTCGATGTATCATGTGCCAGTAAAGAAAAATGTACAAAAAAATATATTTTTTTGCATTTTTCTGGTACTTCTTAGCGTTTTTTCCAAGGTAGGTGATGGCTGGGATCTGGTATAACTGTAAAGATTATGTTGCCTGTGTCGGGATTTAAACTGTGTATTTGCACTTTTTTGGGGAACCTTGGGATATTTTAAAATTTTCAGTAGCAGCCCTGACCGTGTGCACAAGTGTGAACGAATTTTGCTAAAAGCCCCTTGACAAGACAAACCAAATTTCTTGTGGTAAATATTAATCCCTCCAGTGTTGGTCAGGCCATTGGTAATTCTTTTTTTTTTACCCTTATGGTGTTTTTATATCATTCTAAATAAACAAAATATTGAGGTGATGAACTAATAGCACCAATAGGAATAACATCATAGGGAATTGCCCCCCCCCCCACTCCCACAAAAAAAATCAAGAACTAATTAGAATTAATTTTCATAATGTTAGGGTTGTTTTTGCACTAAATACAAAAATGTATATATTAGGAACTAGTTGTGCCTCTGCATGCAATTCAGACACCAAGTTGTTTTCTTTGTCATAAAATATTACTTTATCTGAAAATGAATCTTTCAAAAACTGAGGAAGTTGTTTAAAAGACTTCTGTAAGTCAAAAATATTCTTGTGCCCTTTTCTGGGCTCTTCTGCAACTCTTGCCACTGGTGGCTTTGTAGGTGGATGCGGAAAACTTGACTGTTTGGGTAGATTTAAACATGGTTTAACAAAATTGACTTTGACTGATGTTACGATTTGCGGCATAGTCATGGCAATTTACGTTTCTTTATGTAGCATTTCTTTCATGCAATCACCCGAAGCTGTATCTCTCATTGACCACACAAATCATGTTAGCTGCTCTCTATGCGCTTTTTCTGCTGAGGTTTTGGCAAGAGTTGGTTTCGGATAGCAAATATGGAAACTTTGCGCTTGTTCTTAATCTTCGAATTTCTAACGCCTGAAATGCACCCAGGCACACAGTAATAACTTGGCGCCTAGGCTTATTTCCACTTTTCTAGCGACAAAACAGACTACAGGTTCTGAGGTCAGTCTTACTCATACGGAACGTGACTCAAGAACATTGAGTAACCCTTATTTGTTTAACCGGTTACGGAATGGGGTTAAAAGATAGTGATTTAATGGATATCCACCATCTTCAAGCAAACTGCCTGAAATCAAACCATCTTCAAAGTTGCTTTGAACTCTACTATTCTAAAAGAGTGCTGTGTGGATCCTGGCCATTGGGCAACGATGTTCGTAAATTTAAGAAAAGGGTCACAGATTAATTGAAAACAACCGTTTGCCAATTAAAACTATGTAACCTTACAGATGTTTCCTTGTATAAACAGAAACTGATAGAATAGTAGATAACTATTTAAAAAGATCTGAAACTGAAACTGCCAGCGAACATGCCCGCAGACGAGAACGAGAATGTCTTTGGATCAGAGAGCAGTACGAGAGAGAACACAAGAAGCCGCAAATGGGCCATAACAACAGATGTCGCTATAGATACAGAAAATCGTATCCAAACCGGCCCAACGTTTGTATTGTACTGGGGCCCGAGAGAACAAGGCAGAAGCGCCAATCCACACACCCATGGCGTGTTCAGTTGTGTCTCTCAAACTCCAGGACAGCAGCCTTCACCCCGTACCAAAAGTGCGGTTGTGAAGCTAATGCAACAGATGGGAATCGAGATCACTTACATAGCACCAATAAAGGACATGGCGGCGTACGTGAACTACGTTTACAAGAGCGACCGATCGATGATACCAGACCAACTAAAAGAGCTATGTACCAATACCAAACACAGCAATCAAAAGGGATCGTCACATTACGAGACAATCGCCAAAGAGGTAGCGAAGATGTTCGAATCAAAGCCGTCCATGAACCAGTATAAGGAGGAACTCTTCAAACGTGACTTTTCATTTCCTGAATTATTAGCCAAGCGGGCATATAATACTGCCCAATTCAATGATAAAACAAGAAAATTTGCAAAGGTGTCCAAGAAAATGAAGGACAAAATAACTAAGAAAATGACCATAAAGGAAGCAACCGAAATCTTCCACAAAATCACTAGCCAAGCAAAGAATATAAGCTGGAACGGAGAAGACCTCACCGTAGAAGATCTGCGTGTATTGCTAATATAAGCAGCGTTGGAGCTTAGAAACACCGAAAGCGGCGGCATCGAGCATGCACCTCACTTCCTCTTCCACGGAGCAGCAGGAAGGGGAAGACATTGCTAGGCCAGCTACTATATCCTACGGAAGTGGCGAGCATCCTCACCAACGATAGCCAGGCGGTGGGCCAGATGGCACTGAGGTTTCGCCATAAAATGTTGAAAATTGACGACGCTGGGCCAGCGTTTTTCAACAATGATGCGATCCTCAGTGCCGTCAAATTCATGTACCACAATACATGGTCGGCCAAGACGCACGGTGACCGTCAAGACAATGAGGCAACGTGCGCCTACATAACAACAAACATGACGCACCCCCTGGAACGCATCGCCAAATCCGAGTATATATGTCCCATGAAACGTAGGTTCGTTGAAGCGGAATGACAGGAAGATGCAGAACCGCCTACCATTCTGAAAAAAAATGAAGATTGAAAGCAGTTTGACAGACGACCTGGTCATACAGGAAGCCAAATCAATATACGAAGCAAGTACAACAGGCAGATGCAAAGAAATAAACATGGCCATCACAGAGCATCTCGATTACATTAATAATTGGGTAACTCTGTGGGAAGAAACCAGAAGCGATGAGGAAGAGTCAGAATCAGAAGAAGACAAAGAGAAGCACGAAGACCCTTGCGTGCGGGAGATAATTAGAAAAGAAGAAGCACGAAGACCAAAGAGAAAAATAGTAGAAGAAGAAATAGCAGGCCCAAGTCATAAAAGCCCTCGAAGATCAGAAGGTAACACGGAAGATCTAGCTACTCAACGATGGATCAATGGGCCAGAGGGTGTGGAAGAGGTTTACTTTCCACTAACGCCGGATCACGAATGGGATACACGGACATGCCATCACAAGGGATGTGCAGCACAATGCACATGTGAACAAGACATGCTGGAAGAGGCAATGGCGGAGATATTTGAAAGTTAATGACACTACACTACTCTAGCAGTGCAGTGACAACACTAGTAAACCAGTGTAGTGTAGTTTTATATTGCGTTGTGTTGTTTTATTATGTTATGTTTGTTAGTTTAACACACCGAACTGAAAAAATAAATGAAAAACAAAACAAAAAAATAAAAATGGTAGTGACGTCATAATGGTAGTGACATAGTGTTGAGACGCTGCGCAGCGTATATGGCAAAAAAAGAATCGAAAAAAAAATCTTTTTATTTTGTTTTTAGACACTGATGATGCTTTTTATAGCGAAATGCATTTGTTTTGATAAAACAAATAAAACATAGCGACAGATTTAGTGGTTTTTCACACTGAATTTTCTTCGCCAAAAGTGTATTAGGATTTGCTTTCTGTAAAATCTCATTTTTGCCTTTGTTTGTTGTTGAACGAACTTGTTTGAATTGTGTTTGTATGTTACCGGTTTAGCATGATGTGTATATTGCTACGGAAATTATTTATCAAAATAACCGCACTGACTTACAGCCAAAAAGTTCGGGCCGAAACCGAAACATTTAATTAAGACGATATACATAAAGCAAACTATCATCGTCTAACAGAGTTTAATAGGAATTTCTTAGATTTTAAAGCAGCAGCCGTGTACAAAATCTCTGCGGTTCATCGATTTTAAGCAGAACGATCAAACTAGGAAATGCATCTTCTGCGACCCGTTTCCCGCCACAGAGTATACGCAATTTTTCCAGCAATATGGAGACGATAAGACAGTACATAAATCAGTGTGATGGGACTATCCTATCAGGTGTTGCTCCAGCTTTAACATTCACACGAGATTAAGGGGTTCTTCCCGTATAGAACAATGTGTTGCGAATGTATTACAGCAGGGGTTTCCAACTCGAAGTTTGTCCAGGGCCAATTTTCGAACTGCCTTTCAGTCGCGGGCCACATGCGCCCTTAGATGCCAAAATGCTTTTTAAGTCCTTGATACTGCACGCTACACCACTCTATTAACACTCTAGGCCAGCTCTATCCAACATAAAGTCTTTGGTCCTTTAGTGGTTGACGGGTATATTTTCGTTGACCTCCAAGAGGTTATGTCTTTACAATCTTACTTGCAACAATGAAAGCAATTGTTTGCGCATAATTCATATCTTAGTTTAGTCTGTGATGTCACAAACCGCTCTTAGATATGCGTAACCAAGCAAATAATATTTAGGTGATGGTTCGCCTTTATATACGTAAACGTTCATCATCCATAATTTGGCCCGCGGGCCGCGTGTTGGAGACCCCTGTGTTACAGCAAGCAAGCTTCCCGTTTATTGAACCGAAGAAAAAAAGGCAATGCTGTCAGCTTTGCGATGCAAAGACGGCGAAAGAGTTTTTAGTTAAATTGCTACTGCTTGAAGCCTTTTTGTAAGTATTTTAGTTTAGTCTGTTTCGTTTTAGGCATTTCGTCATGAGAACCAACTCTTCAAAATACATTTCATCCGCAGCAAAAGCGGATTAAACTTCATACTGCATACAGTGTAATCAGCAATAAATTTATCACCGCACTACGGTGTTTAATTGCCTGCTTTTCACAAAAATACAGTAACCCCCACAAATTTTAGGCACAAGTCGCCACTGTTCTTGAGACTAGTGATAAACTTAACCTTTTTTTGAATAAAGCCAGCGATGTTCTTGAAAAAAATACCGAATTCGACATGTGTGAAGCTAAACTTTCTCTGCAAACCTGAAACTTAGTGTAAGACCTTTATACATATTTTTGCGACCTAAATTGGTGTTGCAACCACCTATTTGCAAGCCCCTGCTTTTACATATAACTCCAAATTGCTGTTAATATCAGTGTTTCATACCGGAACGGAACGGAACGTTATACCGGAACGAAATAAATAATTTTTGGTCCAAATACCGGAACGAAATACCGAAATAAAAAATATTCAAAATACCGGAACGGAACGAAATACCGTTATTTTTTATTTCGGTATTTCGTTCTGAAAAAATCCAGGAGAGTTGCTTTAAATGCTTCGTTCATCAATTAAAAATCATCGTTTTTTATTTGTTTTAATACAATCACAGTTAAATCACTATGACATCTGTTTTGTCATACATGTTATGTGACGTAATAACCACCAGACAACCATCTTTGTTTGTTGCAACTTGCTTATACTCCGTTTGGTTAACTTATTTTAGTGTTGGTAAGCAATGAGCATTGATATTTAACGTCATTAGATATTTTAGCCTGTGTGTGGAACTGTAAGACTTTTGTAGGTTTAAGTAGTGGAATAAGTGCGGGTTATGATTGGTAACATAACAGTGATACATGTTACGATTTTCGTTCTCATATTATTGCCAGGATATTTTAGATTAAGGGATGGGTCGAAAAAGAACAAACCAAGCGTGGAATTTTTTTACTGAAGTAAAGAAGAAGCAGAAAGTTGAAATAAAATGCAAGCATTGCGAATTTGTTTTTGAAGGGATGGCTCATGGCGGAAACATGTTAAAACACATAAAAAATGTCCATGCTGATGAATGGATTGACTTTCAAAGAAAAAAAAGTGCCATCGCAAATAAGAAAGCTGAGAAACTTGCCAAACAAAAAAACTTTTTTAAACCAAACAACAGCCAGCAGGCCGACAAAATATCCGTAAATGTCCAATTTCAAGCATGTCCAGAAGACATTTAGCAATATGCTATAGAAGCGGTCACCAAAAATGGTCTCCCTCTTTCAGTGTTTGAAGCGTCTGGTGTCAAAAAAATGTTAAACCCTCTTCTAAAGTCAGCAGATCTCACACTTGGCCGCAACAAGATGAGAGATTTGACGATCGAGGCAGCTCAACACAAACGAGAAAACTTAACCGAGCAAATGAAAGGTAAACTGGTTTCTTTGAAAATTGATTTAGCTACGCGCATGGAACGCCATTTTATGGGGATTAATGTTCAGTTTGTCAACGGGAGTGAACTTGTTTTAGCAACATTATCCGTTCAAGAGATGACAACTCGTGCCAGAGCAGTTGATTTAGTTCCGGTTATAATTCAAACTTTGTCGTTGTTTGGTGTCCACATGTCGCAAGTTTATACACTTACCACTGATAATGGCAGCAATATGATAAAAAGCGGTTGTTTGCTACGTGATCTTGAAGAAGATGAACAGAACAGCAGTGACGAAGAAAATGATGACAGTCATTGGCAAAGTCCCGGAACCGACAGACAATTGCTTCAAGAAATAGAAATGTGTTTGTTACAAACGGATACGTCTAGAGGTGGGCCAATTTCGGTGAGATGTGCTGTGCATACGCTACAGCTAGCTATTTTAGACGCCTTGAAAGATTCTGTTGCAAACAACACGATTGTTAAGGTACGGGCTGTGGCTAAAATTCTCCGAAAACCAAATGTTCGTTTGGCTCTCAGACACAGAAAGCAAAAAATGGCTGTTCTTGATGTTGAAACACGGTGGGGCTCGACATACATGATGTTTCGTGGTGTCCTAGACTTGCGAGACACAATTGACGAAATAAACACGCAAGGTGTTCCTGTTGCAGGACTGTGCTTGTCAGAATTGGAATGGAACAATGTACGTCGCATTGTTGATGCATTGAAACCGGTGTTCGACGTAACCAAGATTTTACAAACCCGAAATATTGCTGGAGGGGAGTTCTATGCCCACTGGATTAAACTAAAGACACAATTATCTGATTATGATAATCCTCTTGCAAGAAGTATTGCCAACAATCTGAGAAGCAGAGAAAAGTGTTTGCTTGGCAACGCAGCTCTACTTGCTTCAGTATATGTTGATCCGAGGTACCGTTGTCTTCTCTCAGCTTCCGAAAAGGGCGTCGCAAGAGCACAGCTGCACGAAATGTGGTTAAAACTAAAAAAAGTTACAGACGACAGTCAACTTGAAATGAGTCCAGTCGCCAGCACTTCCAGTGAGCAAAACAGTCCGGAAGGATACCAAAGAGCTGGGAATAGAGGATTTGATTCAGAAGATGACCTAATTGAAAAGTTGTTGAAAGCAAAAGATTTGGAGCAAAATACTTACGGAAACCTTCCCAAGGCGACCGAGTTCAATGACGCCCTCGACGTGTACGAACAGTCCAAGCGGGTTGACAAAAAGGAAGATCTTTTTCAGTATTGGAACAACAGCTCTTCTATAATGAAAGCAGTAGCACAAGTGGCAGCGGGGCTACCAGTTACACAGGTTTCGGTGGAGAGATCATTTTCTGGGCTTAAACTGATTCTGGAAGCCAAACGCAACCGCATGAAAGGGGACATCATTGAAGCAATTATGTTGTTGCGAAATAATGTGTGATATTAGTGGCAATAATAAATTCAACTTCACTCTCCTTCACTCCGTGTTTGTGCGGTTTGTTTTTGGTAGAAAAAGCACAAGGACCGAAATACCGAAAAATACCGTTATAAATTTATTTCGGTCAGACCGGAACGAAATGAAAATATCGGTCCAGAACGAAATAACGAAATAAATAAATTCCTCAGAACGAATAACGTTATTATGTTTCGTTCCGTTCCGGTATGAAACACTGGTTAATAAGTGTGCGAGCCCTATACACATAGCGTATATATTCTCCTGCCCATTGGCTGTAGTGCAGATTCAACAATTGCTAATCTCGTAAAACGATGTAGGCCATTCAAACCGGAAATCGACTGCTTTGTCGCAAAACGTACAACATCCTGTTGGTGCAAACGCGTAGGGATCATATACTAATTTCATTAATTGGGGCAAGAAATTAAACAGTTCAAAAACACCAGGTTAATCAATAAATGTTTTTGTAAATTAGGTTTGTCCCGACAACAGTAGACCAAAAATTAACAAATAAATTTACGTACAAGCTTATAACTTAACTTGTTTATAGTCATCTGCAATCCGCCTCTATACGCACATGGTGTGCACACAAAGGTCGTTTACAAGTGATCAGTAATACAACTTTCGACCCTTAACTTATTTTGTTTCGATTAACGAGAAAAATCCTCATGTCGAAGAGAAAAGGCAGTAATGTCGGCTTCCACGGTGTTGGGTTTAAAACCAACATGTTTGATTACAACAAACTATAATTGGTTTCCTCACAATCAGAAACAAGACGTCGTGCAATTCGCCCTCAGGTCAGGTCAATTTACTGACCAACGCGAGAGATCTCTGTGACGCCAACCCTGCCAAATTAAGCTACAAAATGTCGTGCTTCAAATGAACGATAGCCCACTAATTCTGTTTAATTGTGTAACTTTCATCATTCTCTTGTATTGGCGCTTTTCATGTAATCGCCCTTTCTTGCGTTCACATACCTACGACATAGTATTTATGTGGTGCCTTTCGTTGCGAAAGGGAGAGTGTTATCCTCGGGCAGTCGTCCAGCGTGTATGCTGGACTGATTGCCCTGTTGTTGCCTGTGAAGTCGTACGCTTGTTGAATGCAGTTTCTTTAGAACTGAATGCCAGATTACTGTGAATTTGGCAGTTGTATGTATTAGCATTATGTCTTGTGTTTAATAATTGTTTGTGTGTTTCTCTTATTAAAATCACTTGGTGGAGTGGAACTAGGTTTGGTTTATAGACAGGTTTTACTTTCATAAAGTAATTTAACTTTAACTAAAAGTTCGTTCTTACACAAAAAGCAATAAGCGAATTAGTGAACTCACGCAATAATAAAATAACTAGATAATATAATCTACATTAACGTAAGATTATACTCTAAATTTAGTGGCATTTCTATGATAGCTCAAATAGTTAATTTAGACTAAAAAGGCTACCTAGAAACGTTACATTGGTGCCTCGAGTGAGGTTTTTTGTGCTCACTTTTGAGTCTCCGAGGAACGCTTGTTTTATTAACTGCACGAATACCTAGTTTTCATAACAGTCTTTTTGCAAAACAATTTGTAGAAATGCACCCTGCGACCGATTGCACGGGACACTCACGGACCTTTCAGGTAAGTTACGCGTCGAAATTGATTTGGACGAGAACGCTTTGCAAATTAACAGCGATGCCGTGCGATAAAAGTAAGTGAATTAGATTGTTTAAATGTTGAAATTGCGAGTTTACGAAGAGCTTCTGATCATTATTTAATACTTTTTGGAAAGGAAGACACAACGATTTTTAACACTATTCTGTTGGCTATTATACAATTTTTGTTGTCCAATGTTCTTACTTTAAAACTGCTGATTGTGCATCAACAAGATAAAAGTTATGTGCGCTTTTCTTGCCTTAACAAAAGCTACAATCTTACAAAAACAACCACTACATTTGCAATATTTGTTCCCAGTTTGGACATATTGCCACACATTGTTATGTTGCACAGATTTTCTATTCTACAAGTTGGGCTGTTGTTTCAAAACTTACAGCAATTTTGATTCACTTCCTATTTCTAAGTGTTTAAGGTCAAAGATTCAACTTCCTCCACTTCCAAAACACATGTCACCGGCAAAATCCTGGAAAGAAAGTTTATCAAGAGAGACAAGGATCAACAAAGGTTAGATCTAGAACTAAAACAAACGTGCAAAATAAGGACGAATGTGTTTGACAAAGGTGCGTGAAGGTCAACAAAATTATAAAGGCGAAGCTCCGTTGCAATCACAAAGACCCATTGCATTTTTTTTTTTCTTTGGCACATTTTGCCTTTTTCTCACCTTGATAAAAAAAACTTTTTGATTGAAAACCTAACACGAACGCCCTTTCTCTTTCCAAGAAGTTGCTAAATTGACTAATCTAAACAATTAGACCAACCAGTTATCCTTGGTGTCAGCATTATTTTCTTATTAAAACAATTTAAAAAAATAGAATTGCATCTAATCAGCTTCATCCCTAATTTTACGTTCAAAGTTTGGATATTTGAGTAAATCAGTAAATCATCGTTCTCCAACGGAATTCTTCTAAAAAAAAAAAATCAACTTTGTGCTTTCAGTTTTTTATTCCAATGATGCTTAAATTCTCGTTTTTTCTTCTAATGAATCAATCAATTCGCAATTTCAAAGCCAATTTATAGTTATCGAAGAAAAAGCATCCTTGGATTTCCCTAAGAAACACGGCAGGTATAGTACTAATCTAGGCAGATTATACAAATACTTCTGTTTTCAACACCAAACAAGCTGCATTCAAAGCCTTTTCTATAATGGATGTCGTGACAACAAGCTCTTAGCTTGGCGTAAAGTAAATCTTTTTAAATTGCATGTTTCTGAAATACTTTTGCGTGACATATTCAATAAACATTTGCGTAATTTTTGGATTGACAGATTTATGGCTATACGCTTTTGTTTTTTATTGTTTTGTGTATAAATTAGGTGAGGCAACACCTTTGCAAAAAATGACCTTAATAAATTAGGTGCGGCAACACCTTTGCAAAAAATGACCTTAATAAATTAGGTGAGGCAACACCTTTGCAAAAAATGTCCCGATTTTTTTGGGTTCCAATGTGAAGAGAACACCTATATAAAAAATCACCCCTGTCATCCCTGCCTGTCTTGTATGCGATCGGTACTTGCAGGAAGAAAGCGCTTGTAACTTCGTGGATGATAGAAGAAGTAACATAATGCTAAATAGACGCCTCTGTTCAGTGTCACTTGTCGCTGCCGCGTACTTTGATTACGGGTTTTTGTGTAAGGCGGCAAGTGAGCTGTTTGCGGGTTACTTTTAACGTATGTGACACGTTGTATTAAAGGTCTTGCATTTTATGTTATTTTGTACATAAGGCTTTTCTTTAATTGTTGTGACCTTGAATAGTTAGACTAGCCTCTGTTTATCCATGTAATTTTGTGTATTATAACCACTTTTCTTGCAGGATTTTAACGGTTGTTTTTCAGGCATCTCAGGCTGATCACCTTTTAGGTATCATGAGCAACTCTAACATAAGATCTCAATCCTAAGGAAAGTGCACTTCCTTGCAACCTAATCCTCATTTATGCGTAAAAATCAAATAAAAAAATATAAAAACCCTAATAAACCCACACCACCTTGCATCATGTAAGTAACCCTGTGTTTCGTTTTCTGGCTGACTGACGTGTCAATAGTTTCAACTATTCACCTGCTGTGCCTCGTTTAATCAGAGGAGAAAAGAATCTTTGAACGGACACACCAAGGTATGTTTAAATCCCTTTTGTAATACACAATTTTCCAGTTATTCTCAGAAACCTGGTTTCCTGCGATGAAACGTTCTCAACATCACAATGGACTGTGTCTAGAGTCCAACGTGTTTGTCTTCTGTAGTAACTCTTCTGTCAAATCCTGGTATATATCTCTACATATGGGACAGATAAGAGTTTACTATTATTTTGTTTCCAGTCTTTAAAAATAACCCTTATCTCTGTAAAGCCTTGCGATATCATAAAATGGACTTTGATTTTAGTCACAAACTTTTCTACTATATACATTCTTTTTCAAACTTAACAGTTTTTGTTTGTTCACCTCATACAATAATTGTTTTATGATTATTACTTTTCTAGCAGGTTCAAGACATGTTTGTTTGAGGACTTTTAAATTATGTGCCTTCAGCTTTGCTCAGCAGATTTCACTTGACGAGATTTCAACAACTCGCCAGAGAGCTGCAGCCCCAAGAGTCGAGCAAGCGAATGTCACCGTTTACAAGCTTTATGAACTTGAAGACCCGCTTAAACTTTTTGGAAATGTTTAAGTGGATACAACTACTGGACACAATTCAACTATCCAACAAAATGGAAACAACACTGACCCTTCACAATATGGTCAATCGCTTACAAGCGGAGACAATTGGACTTGGAACTGATGACATACGCGTTAGTTCATTACATAACACTCAAACTCGATTACTCCTGTCCACAGTTTAATCGAACACATACATAAGTTATATTCTTCTCTCTATTTTAAAGTATAAAACTATGCCTTGCAGTTTTAATTATACATTACATAATTTTGAATTCATCAAAATGCATGTTTCCTTAAATCTGAACTAAACCCTACATGAATATAAATGTTGACTTTATTTGAACCTCGATTAACCCATATTATCACGTTACTTACGCGTTACTTACTTAAAAATAACTCATTCTTAATTTCTTTCTGTCAGCTTTTCCTAAAGCATGCTATCCTTAGGATTCCACACCAACTTTAAA
Organism: Phallusia mammillata; assembly: GCF_965637545.1. Taxonomy (NCBI): domain Eukaryota; kingdom Metazoa; phylum Chordata; class Ascidiacea; order Phlebobranchia; family Ascidiidae; genus Phallusia; species Phallusia mammillata. The sequence continues at coordinate 14,819,619 of NC_137254.1, read as the reverse complement.
ATTACTTTTTTCGCTATAAATCTTTGCTCAGAATAATATGAAAACCTTTATACTAAATTTCCAGTTAACCTTCGTTGTAGCACTGCATGCCAACGTCAAATTACTGTAGTTTTGTGCTGTCTTGCTTCTGGTTTGTCAGAAATAGCGATCGCATGCGGCGTGCTATTTGCCCCTTTACAAACTAAGCTTACATCAAATATACCACAAACCCCAGTCACTTTAAAACCTACATAATTTTGACACAAATGTTTCAACGTCTTTGATTTCGCGTTTTTTTTTCGCTATGGCTATTGTTCATTTGACATGCAACACATTTAAAGCAACCCTCCTCACGTCTACCAATTATAAACCAAAAATTGACGTGGAGTTCTTTAGACCGAGTCACAGACCATCTCTTCCGAGTTCCAGAAAACGAAATTTGCAACCGAAGACCTGCGTGATTGCACGTGAACTGCAATACTTTGAGACACTGCAACTGGCTGCAGATAATTTGCTACATCTCATTCAAGAAAACAAATTTGAGCACTTCAAAATCAACGTCATCTGCAACTGACCCTTACATTACTCAATTCCACCCTGCGGTGCAACGAAAATTATGTTTACAACGTATCACTCTACTGAAAAGTTTGAAGTTGCCAACGTGTCTCATTCCAACTTCACATCCATGGCAAAAGATTTGCAACAACCGTCAGCAACCTTCTCAACACAACTCGATCGATATGCGGAAATTGCTGAACAGAATTCATTCCTTCGAAATTCTTGTTGCAACTGGTTTTGATGACGTCAGTTCTGTTGTTGACATCACTATTGATGACGTCACTGGCGCCTGGGAAATTCCCACCCTATGATTACCATCATTGGCAGCTGCTCAGTGGAAGCTTGCCTCTTCCAGTTGGAAGCTACTATGGTTGGAACAAATTAATCAACACAAAGACAATCTACCCTTAACGGAAGGTCTTGCTCGTCAAGCAAGTCCTCTCTGGGGGGGAGCAATGTTGGGTTTAAAACCAACATGTTTGATTACAACAAACTATAATTGGTTTCCTCACAATCAGAAACAAGACGTCGTGCAATTCGCCCTCAGGTCAGGTCAATTTACTGACCAACGCGAGAGATCTCTGTGACGCCAACGCTGCCAAATTAAGCTACAAAATGTCGTGCTTCAAATGAACGATAGCCCACTAATTCTGTTTAATTGTGTAACTTTCATCATTCTCTTGTATTGGCGCTTTTCATGTAATCGCCCTTTCTTGCGTTCACATACCTACGACATAGTATTTATGTGGTGCCTTTCGTTGCGAAAGGGAGAGTGTTATCCTCGGGCAGTCGTCCAGCGTGTATGCTGGACTGATTGCCCTGTTGTTGCCTGTGAAGTCGTACGCTTGTTGAATGCAGTTTCTTTAGAACTGAATGCCAGATTACTGTGAATTTGGCAGTTGTATGTATTAGCATTATGTCTTGTGTTTAATAATTGTTTGTGTGTTTCTCTTATTAAAATCACTTGGTGGAGTGGAACTAGGTTTGGTTTATAGACAGGTTTTACTTTCATAAAGTAATTTAACTTTAACTAAAAGTTCGTTCTTACACAAAAAGCAATAAGCGAATTAGTGAACTCACGCAATAATAAAATAACTAGATAATATAATCTACATTAACGTAAGATTATACTCTAAATTTAGTGGCATTTCTATGATAGCTCAAATAGTTAATTTGAACTAAAAAGGCTACCTAGAAACGTTACACACGGAGTAAACGGTTGAAAGAGATATGAAGTATAATTTTCTGAATCTTATCGTTTTGTGACTCGCTGTTTTTGGCTTTGTGACAGCTAGGCCCTCTTAGTTTATGTAATTCTAATTTCCACGGCGTTTTGCTTACGTTTTTTTTTACTAGTTTCATTGGCTAACCTGCTCGCTTGGTTTCAAACCACTGTTAAAAACAACAATCGAGTCGTCGTGAAGTCCTATTGTACACAAACAAACAGTTTTTATTATTGGGGATGTGTATTGCAATGAAAAACATTCCAAACACAAGTGTACAACAGTCGTTTGCAAAATAAACTAATACCAACCTATCATAACCGTCCTAAAATCATCATTCTGAAATTCATAACAATGTACCCAATTGTTGCATGGTTAGCAAATCGACCTCAAAGAGGGTTACAACTTTTAAGTAAAAGAGGCAAGGTTGAAGCAGCATTTCAGGTGCTGGTCTCTTTACAGTTGGCGTACACATGCACACTTGGTCTGGATTTCTTGCAAGACTATCGATGGATACGAAATTATAAACACTAAAGTACTAAACGCTGAGTCCAAGCAGTGGTTCGCTTCCATTACTACCTTGACCAGATACAGGTTCTGTACAATCGGAATCAACGCTTACCCGCTGTGACGTTGTAAATAAATACGAGTTTGGCCCCGCCAGTGGTTACCTTGGATAAAGGTACGCACGACTCACATCAAAGAAAAAACAGAAGCTTCGTGTCTCAGAAAAAGATGCAGTTATTAACTATACATAACGACCCATCCTGAAATGACTCGCACAGTGACAAAAAAGATAAACACGTCGATACAACATTATGACGTCACAGCCAGACATTGGGTCAAATACACGCGTCCTGTATTCGGATACTTTACGAATACTTGTATGACTTTATTCGAATTCATGAATACTTTGGTAATTTTTGGGTGACAGCAATTCGAATGGTTGTCGAATAAAACGAGTCAAGTATTTGTATTCATGAATTGTTGACCAAACTACAATGACAAGCTATTCGAATACACCAAGGCATGTATTTGTATTCATGAGTTCTATGCACTTTTTAAAATTCGGTAATCACGATCTGTTTCATAATGTTAAGGTGGTAGCAATTCGAAATGTATTCGAATAAAACGTGTCAAGCATTAGTATTCATGAATAGTTGACCAAAGTTGTTGTAAGAAACAAGCAATTCGAATAGCATTCGAAAGCACCGGTTCGGATATTTGTAGTTGCGGAAAATCAAAGAAATAAAAGCGCCCCGAAACAAGGCATTCAATCAAAAGTAACATGAGTTTATAAATTTCAAATTTATAAACCAACAAGCTTTTTTTGCCACATTTGCTTGACTGATTTAAGTCTCCGTAAAAGAAACTGTTTTATACGGAGGGGTTATTTGTAGCTACTGAGGTTTCAACAAAACAACAACTTAGTGTACGGGCAATTCATACAAATCATAAGCGCTGACAGAATAATGCAATGAGCCAGCTTCCTCTTCATGGTACCGAAAAAAGGCAGTGTTGTCAGATTCCACAAGAGATATAAAAATATAATTTACTACCTGTGCAATTTATCCTTTTGTGGTTGGCCGTTTTAAATACTTTGTAAAGCATGTAGAATGGTGAGCCATTTTGTGATTCTATGGCTTACTTTTTTACTGCTTTTATTGATTTTACGTGCTCACTTGGTTTTAAGGCACAATTATAAACTACAAACTAGTCGTCGTAACGTCATATCTTGCACAACTAGTTTTTTTCTTGTTGGAGATGTTTGATTAATCGTAATACTTTCGATGCATGAAGTTGTGTAAGGCACAAACAACAATATCGTCAAAAATTTTATTTTATTTCGTTGCTTATCGGCAAACAATCATTATTTTGAGAATATTTTTAGTGACGTTCACAAACGGGTGCTTATTTTAATGTCAATGACATCCAATTAGTATTTACAATGTTACACGCACGAATTAGTTACAACCATCGGGAAAAAATATAGCATAACGTTCAGTTACGAAAGAGAATTAAACTTATTTAGAGATTTATTTATAAGTATTTGGGTTAGTAACTAGAGCACAATAATGCGCTGCATCGAACTGGAATACAACTGACCAAACAGAAACCCGTATATAATGCAAACAAATAGTTTGCTAATTTAAAACATCGTGTTTACTTTCTCCCACTTGAATCTTTTCAAATTTTCATGTGTAAACTTTTTATGTTTAACGTTCTGTGGTGTGGCTAAAAAAGCGCCGCGATGACAAAAGTTCCTGACCACTGATCTAAGAAATGTACATAGGCTCTTTCCAACCAGGGAGCATGCATTTTCCGTTATTTTCGAACATATAATTTTGCAACTCCGCTTTTAGTGAGGAGTTTATATTTACACGAGACGGTAAACGATTCGGTTTCACAGGTGACCGCTTATTTTGTCTATGGCGTAGTATTTCCAAATCCTTTGCCATTTTGTCACGCCCGTAAGCGTCAACGCGGTTCCAGAAGGTTTTGTTAAAGTAATCGTACAGTGCAATGTCCTGAAACAAAAAGAAACCGTTACAGAATACGACGATATTTGGAACTCCAAAACGAGCTAACGAATTTAGGTAAAAATACGGCATTTACTTCTTAAACTATATCACTCGACTCTTCTTGAACAGCAGTAGCAGTTAGTTAAGTTCAAATATCGTATTCCGGAGATACCATTACAAAACTTCTTTGGCTGTTACGTACGATGTTATAGAGTTGCTGAAAATTTTTCTTTTCCTGTTCATCAGTCAGGGATTTTCGATCGTAATTTCTTTCGTTCACATGAGCAATATTGCTTACAACATCCCAATCGCAACAGAGTAGATCCTAACACAAAAACATTTTTTTTAGTTTCAAACATCCACAATTTAACATCAAAATATTATTTGCGGTCAATAAACTTAATTATCTTTGATGACCCTTTTCAAAAATGCGTCGGATGGAAACAAAGCCATTATTTGTGAAAACTTTTGAAGTTGGAACGATTCATTAAGATAAAGAATTAAGTTTCCACGTCAAACAAACCTTAAGGAGTATTAGAGACTCCTCAAGATATTCAAGTAACATTACTAGATCCATGTGTTTATCCAATTCTTGTATCTGTCTTTTAATTTCCTTGTCATCGTCCAACATTGAGTCAAATCCTAAATCGTATGACTGAGAATTTCGGTATCTGCATGAAAAAATTTGGTTTCGTTTTGATTTAGTGTTTATGACCGATCTAAGTCATTTCATCGTATTCAAACAATTTGATCACCACATTGGCGCAAAACTCACCTAAAATAAAAAGGAACCGAAGAATTGAGCAATGTTGCAGCCTTTGAAAGGAACTGAGCAGTGTCGGCCTCTTCACCCTGATTGACGTAAATTGATGGCATTTGGTCGCAGTGGAACGAACCCGAATTCATTTTAGGGAAAAAGTTGTAAGAAGAAAGAAAATTGTCCCATGGCTTTCGAATTATTGTAAAATACCTAAATCGAATTAAAATATTTGCTCGCCTGTTTAACTAGAGTGCGAAGTTGATTTACTTAAGGTACAACACATACTACCCTACATAAAACCAGCAACTTAGTGAGAATATTACCTTGTATCGGGGTGAAAACATCTTTTCATTTCATCTGCATCAAACCTCACGTGCTGAACATTAATTTCAGATCCTTTTGGAAAACTGAACTTGCACTTAAAACGGCCGGGATATCCCCCTACCATGTATTGCGGAAACCCCACAGTCCGCAACTGTAAAAAGTAATTACATGATATGCATTATTATTTCTTGAATACCGAACTGTGTGAATTAAATATAATTTAATCAACGCAAACAATTTAAATGTGACATTGCGTAAAGCCGGGTGGTACACCACTTTGTCGTGACCCAACAGGAAGAGCTTTTGTCGCGGATAGCAAACAATTAATGCAGACACTATTAACGCAGATAGTTAGTGCAAAAGCAATACAACAATGCTTGAACTATTTTTGCTAATGTGCGACAGCAAAAAATAATGAGTAAAATAATGCGTTACACATGCAAGTGAATTCAGGTTTAAAGGTGTTACCCTTTTGCTGCTCAAAAAAAAGAATGTCATAAAATTCCGTGGTTTTTGAACACAAAAAAAGGTCAAGTCAAGAAGTGCAATGCAAACTTTACGCTAAAGTGCCAAAATCGGCAAGTTGTTAATTGAATGTGTTTTAAGTTTGTAGGTACCTTATGGTGCTGTTTATTTTACGGACCTCTTTGTTTGAAAAAAACATTGAGAGTTTGTGATTGTGGAGATAATTATGAAAGTATTTAAGCCAACGAAACCGAATGGGCAATGATATCACTCGTCAAGACATCACGTTAGCTGAAGTTACAAACCTTACCTTTGACACGTTATGTTTATTCATGAATTTGGACAGTAACTTCGTCGTAGTGCTTGAACCAGTTTTATGAGTCTTTACAAACACAAACTTGAGGATAGGCTTGAAACATTTATTTTTCTCCAGTTTGATTACTGGAGTTATATTTGCGTGTTGTTTCAAAAAGGGGAATTCGAGAAGTTGAAACAGCGGCTGCCAAAAACAAATAGAAGCTTATGAGGAGGCAATACACAAGCATGAAGTTATCTAAAACCGTAGTACAAATACAGCAGGTCATAACAGATACGCACCTTTTCATCGATTATCTTTTTGCCAAGACCTGCGTCAAATTCTCGTTTCGTCGTTGTAATAATCAGAGAATTCAACCAAAACACTGCGGCTAATGCCAGAAAAGCCAAAATACTAAAACTTATGCGACACAATCCTGACCTGTTCATTATGGTCCCTACAAAAACGGTTTAATACGCATTGCGAAAAAGTTTGGCATACCATACTTTATGTGTGCTGTACTAAGCTTACCACTAACATGACCCCTATATCTTAAAATACTACCAAGAGGCCAGGGCCTATTTGTTCAGCTCCATCCACAAAAGTTAATCTGCTCTTAATTAGGCCCAGCTACCAACCTTTAACAAAAAGCAAAGTTCTGTCATAGCTGAAATGCAGTAACTTTATACATGAGTTTGATTTGGGTCTACTTGAAGCCTTCTGCGTAAGTATTTTAGTTTTATCCTAAGGCATTTTGTTAAATGAACTAAATCCTCTTCAAAACGCATTTTATCCGCAGCAAAAAGCGGATTAAGCTTTATGCTGCGTACAGTGTAATCAATCAGCAATAAATGCATCACCGCACTACAGTGTTTGATTACCAGCATTCGATAACAATACAGTAAGCGTGTAACATATAATAAGCACAGGAACTAATTTGTCAATAACGGAGTTAGATTACCCATTTGACATCCTTCGGCGTGAAGACACTTAAAAAGGTTGTGCAATCCTGATTTTAAATTTTTAGCCGTAAATATGTTTTTGTTATTCTATTATGGCTTTTAATTTCTGCAAACCAGGGGTCCGCGCATAACCAAGACATACAAACACGACTGTTCGAGACCACTTTCTTGAGCCTTGTGATAAAGCTTAGAATTCTTTTAAAGAAACGAATTCGCATTGCGGCAAGCTAATCGTTCTCAGCAAACCTGAAACAAATAGTGCTAACTTAACAAATACCACGCATTATTAGCCCCAGACTGTGACGCAGCCCAAAAAATAAATGCTTGACAGTAAATCAACGTAAATAAAATTATGAACAACAATTACCAGACATAAATTAAATCTTTCGGTTTTTACATTTTCTTTAACCAAGACAGAAGTTTGCAAAACGTATTTTTACATAAAGTATTTTTACATCACATACATATTTCGCGACCCAAAATGGTGTAGCAACCAAATATTTGTCATCCAGTGCTTTTACACATTACTCTCCTTTAGGTTAAGATGGACGCAATCTCGTCCTCAATCACCGCATATATCAGTACAGATGCAAACAATCGCTAATCTCATGTAACGCTGTCAAACAGGAAATCGATTGCTTCGTCGCAAAATGTATAACGTCTTGTTAGTGTATTAACAACGCCGCGTAGGGATTAGTCCAGTGTAGGGTTTCTCAAATTTGCCACTTTGGCTTATCACGGGGTTCCCGGGAAATAAATGAAGAAATTTATAAGTTTTTGCAAGCTTATAATTAACTTGTTTACCATCCAAAGTAATTTTCGGTCAGTCCTTTTACGCAATTGGGTGTGTACATAAAGGTCGTTTACAGGGGTACAACATTCGACCCATAACTTACTCTATTTATTTCGTTAAACGAGAATGGACGATAAAGCCGCAGCAATAACTTGTAAGATAAGACTTTTGGATTATACCATAGTGATTTATACGTCGCCGTCACATCGTCTTCATATTAGCAGATAAATTGCGTTAAAGCTCTTACAAAAAATGTCGTGTAATTATTCATTCTAGTTTGCTACAGTTCTGCTGTCTGGCATAAAGCCAAACGAACAATACCCACATAACACTATTACACGAATTGCTTGTTAAAAATATGATCCACAGTTTACGCACTTTGTGGTACGTACAGAACAATGCGATGCAAATGTGTTACAACAAGCCAGCTTCCTGTTTCATGCACGGCGTGAAAGAGTGCAGCACAATGGATATCAAGTATAATTTGCTGACACTTGTCGTTTTGTGATTTGCTGTTTTTTCGGCTTTGTGATATCTAATCCATTTTACTTCATGTAATTCCAAAATCCACGGCCATTTCCTTTTTGTCATTCAACGGCATTTCGCTTGCGTATTTAATACGTTAGTTGGTTGTACCGGCTCACTTGGTTTTACATCACAGTTGAAAACGAAACAAACAAGTTGTAACGTCATATCGTACACCAGCAAACAAACAGTCTGTTTCTTGTTAGATATGTGTATTACATCTTAACACTTTCGCAACACAAGTGTAGTCCAGTCGCTGGAAGCTAAAATTAAATTAACACGTTGAATCAAACCCTTTGGGACAGCTTAAAACTCCCAAAAATGTACGCAATTGTGGAATGGTAAACTGTTCAACCTCGAGGGTGTTATAATTTTTCAAGTAAAAAAAAAGAGGGGTTAAAGCAGCGTTTCAAGTGCTGGTCTCTGTACAGTTGGCGTACTCATGCATACTTGGTATGCATTTCTTGCAAGACCATCGCTGTATGCACAATAGATTTGTAAACGGGCCTGAAAATTGAGCCTGAATCCGGCCCTAGCCCAAGCCAGAAACCCGGCACGAACCCGAATCGTTTCTGAGAAGCCCGTTTAGGCCCGAAAGTGTGATTGACAGTCCCATGCACTGAAGCCTCAGGAAAGACCAAGGCAACAAATATTGGTCTTGAACAAAGCGTTTTAGGGCTGTTTGACATTAGGTCAGGTCAAGCAACCGGCTATACTTAGCTAATTAAGTTTTTTCAAAAAATGCATAAAGTCAGGCCCAAATCAATCCCGTGCTATGAAGAAACTTAAGTCCGAACCCGGCCCGACTTACAGCTCTGATACGCAAATATTAACACTAAACGCCGACTGTAAGCACCGGTTTCGCTCCTATTGCCACCGAGACCTGATACAGGTTTTGTACGAAGGGAATCAACGCTTGTTCGCGGTGACGCGTATGTCTTCAAGACTTTGTAAACAAATACGAGGTTTGCCCCGCCAGTATGGTTACCATGGATAAAGGTACGAACGACTCACACTAAAGCAAGAAACAGAGGCTTGGTGTCTAACAAAACGATGCAGTTCTTAACTTTACATAACGACCCATCCTGAAATGACTCGCACAGTGAAAAAACATAAACACGTCAATACAACATTATGACATCACAGCACATTGTGAACTTGCCATCTACAAGCAGTAGCAGTCCCTAAACTTGCCGTTTTTTAAGCAAGTTGGTTGCTTCACAATATAGCCAAAGTTATTCTAAAAACAGTGGGTCTGGGTCAGTAAAAGAAACTATTTTATACGGAGACGTTATTTGTTGCTACTGAGATTTCGACGAAACAACAATTATTGTACGGGCAATTCATACAAATCATAAGCGCTGACATGGTAACAGTAGGGCTCTTGATTGGCAACCTTAATAGACGATCGAGGCATGATAACGACAGGTTGTTTCCGGCATATATTTGTTCGACGTTTGCTCATTATAGCGCTGTTTTGTTGATCAAATGTTTGTACATGCCGCAGCAGCTAGCGTAATGGTTATTTACACTTGTAATGTCGTAGCGGGTGTCGAACTACAGTACGTAGCTGATACGTACCCTTGTATACTCTAGATATATTTAACTAAAACGAGGTTGAAATAGTCGTTGTAAATAGCTGATCGCTATGAACGGATGGAATATTTTTGGTAACGGTAACCGAGTTGGCTTTAGAGAGAGACGATAAGCTCCTGCAATTAGGGACTTGAGACCCCTTTTTCTCGGTATACCAAGTTTGAACCACGATTGTGTTTTTGCAAAGAAGGCTTTTGTTTTTGCCAAAGCACAATCTTTGTTTTATCTCAAAATTAACATATTTTGTCCTAAAAAGCTTATTATTAAAAAACGATCATGCTGTAGAATGGAAGAAGAGCAATTAAGTCGGTGAATGTTTACACGCTGGTTTAACGATATCTGCCTTACTTACACATCTGGTGTTGTTTCCTTTACCTCTTTTTCCTAATTGTTAGAAACATTGTCGTATTTATAAACTGTTGGATCGAATTCTAAAACGTTTGAGCAGCTTACTGAGATTCCGCGACAGCTACATGGGAAGATCGCAGTCGAGATTGATTGTTTAAACTGATTTTAAGGACCTGCGAGACATAATTGCATTGGGTAACGAGGGTCGTTTTGTGCTGCAATGTTAAACCAAAGTTTCGTGCGACAACCTAAAATTCCGCAGGAGGTTTTCCGCACCGTCATGACCACAAGATAACAACTCGCGTATGCTGAAGTATTAGTATCAACAACACATTAGTTTTAAACAATAATGAAATAGGCTAGATATTATTTTTATTCAGTAGAAACAAGCGCACGTAAAATGGATTTTGCATAAACTCATAAACGAGCAATTTATATTAATTCAGGTAATATATGTTGACAAATTAACAGTAGGGCTGTTGGTTAGCCGTTAAAAAATAATCAACAAGCAAAAACACGTGACAATTTGAATAGATGATCTACGCATGATTATAACAGATTTCTTCCGGATCATTCTGTTTTCGACGTTTGCTGGATACGGCGCTGTCTTGTCAAGCAACTAACTGTATATTAGCTAGCGCGGTGGTCGTTATATTTCTAATGTTGTAGCGAGTGTCGACTTAAAGCACACAGCTTATTAAAGCATTGTATACTGTACTGCAGGAACAAAAAATAAATTAAGGGATTAAATGTTCATTGTAATAATATTGGATATGAAAATGTTTTTGGTCACTGCTACAGAATTGTCTTATATTGTAATTCAAGTAAATACGAACTGGAGCTTGAAAATCTATCGAACTTATTTCAAAACACTTTATTACAACTTAACTGTGAAACAATACACTACTTCATTCGTTGTATTATGTTATGTAGACGCTTATTTGTGAACAAGTAAGTATGTCAGGGATGTACCGAGTCTGTTTAGGTTTTTGTGTATTACTGTCATTGGTCACAATTTGTATGTGGAACTTTTCGACTTTCACAACCACCGTTGCAACAAAACAAAAAATCAATAAAGATGTTGGTAGAAAAGGTACCAATTTAAAGGTAAGTAAAGTTTACAAGTATTCCATCTACTGCTAACGTGGGTAGAACTACTAACACTGCAATCTGGCTGGCCCCTGGTTGAAATTTGTTCGACAGGTGGCGCAACGGAGAATAGGCGTTTATGGTGCTGACTCAGCAATTTGGGTTTATGGCACCATAAACGCATATGCTCCGTTGCGCCACATATCGAACAAATTTCAACCAGGGGCCAGCCAGATTCCAGTGTTAGTAGCTCTACCGCTAACGTGCGGGTACATCAAACACAGGCTTATGGGTCTGAGCTTGCGTATGGTACCTACTGGAAAAATTCCAGGCGACCTCAACAACTATTTTTGGCGACACCAAAGTTTCGTCACAGTCCGTTAAACAGCACGTTGTTACACGTTACCAACCCCCAAAATGCCATAAAATATCATTACTATTAGAGGGATGAAGTACCCAGTTTTGTTTCTAAATAACAAGATCGGGTCTCTTTCACAGAATATTGGTAGACTTTTAAGACCCGTAGAAGCGTGAAGACCACCGTTACAATGCAAACCTCTTTTTTCCCCTTAGACATAATTGTAAAAACTACTGAAGGTCAACCTACTTGGCGGTAAAATTCCGGACATTAAAGCGTATTTAAAAAAATTATTTACGGACACAGATTTAGATTTTACGCCCCCATTCCGGCCATGTCCGGAAAATTCCGTATGTGTGGTAGCCCTGGCCTTTGACCAATAAATTATATCAGGGCGTAAATTATGAGCTGTATTGCCAAGTATGTATGTCTTCGTTTAGGGTTTTGTTTGCTACATTAACGCTGTTGGGTAGTTTAGTGTTTTATCACGCTAACATAGCTTGTTTAATAGCAGCAAGTTTTCACACTTGTCACTGAGCCGTTGCCGGAAGAAAATAGAAACATAACTCGACAGTACAGAAAGAAGAACAAATGTGGGAAACCTATTTTCAAGTTTGTGTATGTGAAGACTCACAAAACTGGTTCAACCACTACGAGGTGTATACTCGATAAATTTGTAAGGAAACATAATCTAACACAGGTAAAAGTGTGGACCAATGACATCTATAAAAGTTTGTTTGTTGTAAAATTCATTAACAGATGTTACCCTGCATAATAACAAAATGGGAACTATGTAAAAGGCTACAAAACTTGAGTCGACTAGAACAGTGGTCTTCAACCTTTTTTATAGGCGACCCCAATTTAAGGGAAAATGAAATCACAATTTACATGCGACCCCATTTATTTTCAACACTGAGAAAAGTGTTTTAAGTAATGCTGAACAAATATGGCGATACAGAAGTATTACGAAAAAATGACTATACAAAAGTATTGCGAAAAAAGTTTTTAAGGCGTTTCATTTAAGACATAAACCCAATTTTAGGAACACAAACTTGTCAAATTGTTCAACATTTAGTTTGCACTGTTAGTGAGATGGCTGCGCCTGTATACTGTCCACAAGTTTTTGAAGCCACGACTTGACTTTGCACAAGCTTAACCGCATGTCATGCTTCACTTCCAATCGATTACGATGTTTCGTTTTTAATACACTCATTGCACTAAATCCTGCTTCACACAGCTACGTGGTTGAAAACGGGATAAGAAAAATTTGGCATAGTTGGGTACGTTGCATTACTATTCACTCGTTCTGGTGTCACCTTAAATAATACAAACTTATAGTGTTGAGTCATAATACACGTTGTCGAAACCCATTGTTACGCGATAAAGTCATTTTCTGTTTTTCCACCACCACGATTTCATTGCAACAGGAGGTAGCAAGCTGTAGGCTACTACAAAACAAGAGCAAAAGTTGTGATCTAAAAGAACATAATATTAGTTTCATTTTCTGTAATCAATTAAAATGCAATAAATTAAATTCAGCTTATTGCGACCCCAGAAAAAGTTTAGGCGACCCCACTTGGGGTCGCGACCCATAGGTTGACGACCACTGGACTAAAATAGTGGTTCCCAACCTGTTTTTGAAGCGACCCAAATACTTATCAAATTTTTGTTTGTGGTTTCTGATTACCCATGGACATGCGTTTTTACTATTTTGGTTGTTTTTTTGTCTCTAAATCAGGAGAGCTTTTCGAAAATTATGACGCCAGTGTGGAACATTTAAACATCAAACAAATACTATTCGTTTTTTCGACAAAACATTTCCATAAGGCGCCCCGAACTTTAATAGGACATACTCGGTAGAGGAGAATCCTATACATTCAACATCAAATTACACTACATTTACGAAATCAAATTCAAATGTAGTATTGCTGAAACCGCCCTCCAACTTATAAACTGTCACCACCGCCTAAAGCAGGGGTGGGCAACCTTTTTTACTGTGGGACCAATTACAATTGTCAAAATAAGGTGATTTTACTTCGTTGCTTACCAAATATGCTTAATTATAAGTATAATTCGCATTTGATTCTAGCCACATTTTGCCAGGTCGCAGAAAACTAGCATTAGGCGCATTAATCTGCTTAAAAATATATAATAGTTCGACTCGTGACATTTAATGTTTGGTACAGGATCTATCCCGCAAGTAGTGGGCATCTTTTTTGTCGACGATCACTGATTATATTTTAAATTATATGTAAGAATAATTGACGAAGCAACAGTGCTTCCTAATCAAAATCAGTCAACAAAGTTGTTAAACGATATATATTTCACCCCAAAAGGGCATCTTCAGTCGTTCTGTGAAACAACGGGTGTAAAAGTAAAAAACAGACGTATGAAACTTCCTAATCAGACGTATGAAACAAATTGCCACCGGCCAATCGCGTCCATGCAAAAAGTGCGCGTTGTGTGGAAACCATGGCGTACATGAGGCGATGGTGTATGAGCAGTGTAATTTTGCCACACGCGGCAAAGATATTAGATTAAAACAGGTGCTGGACTGCAAAAACTATGGTGTAAAGAACAATACATCGGGCAAACAAAAAACCGTTTTAGCACCCGATGGAACCACCATAGATCGGTATGGAAAGAACATGTTATTAAAGAAGGTAACGATAATGCAGCGCTGTTGCGCCATTACGAAGTTAAACACCCTGAACTCTTCGCCACCTATCCCGATATTGCAGAGTGTTTTTGTGTCACGTTTTTAGAACAGCCGCCTTTTAAAGACTTGGACGCTTGTGAAGCCAAGTGGCTTAAAATTACCACAGCTACTATTAATATTCAAAAAATGGTTTTGCCCAGGGTGCGATAGCTTCATTTTATTATTTTATATATTTTGTTATTTCTTTTACTGGTTTTTATCGATTTTATTTGATATTTCATTTGGACTGGGTTGTTTGTTTGTGTCCACTCCAGAGTTTTTTCGTTGCCCCTGGACTAGACGGTTATCTCGTCTCTCCGCTTTTCCTCCTTTTTTATCAGGTTGCACTGTTCCCTTATCGCTTGTTGCAGTGTGTGCCTTTCGTGTAGCTTAGACGCAGTTCTGCTGCAGATCTTGCATAGTTAGCAAAGGCTTGTAGCAGGTTGCCGTTTCTCTTTGGTGTGTCTAATATGTATTTAGTTCATTGCTTGGTTTGTCTTACTTTTACACCCGTTGTTTCACAGAACGACTGAAGATGCCCTTTTGGGGTGAAATATATATCGTTTAACAACTTTGTTGACTGATTTTGATTAGGAAGCACTGTTGCTTCGTCAATAGTTCGACTCGTTTGCCAGTACATTTGAAATCTAACCGTCTCTGCGGGCCGCACAACCTTTAATGAAGGGCCGTATTTGGCCCGCGGGCCGCAGGTTGCCCACCCTTGGCCTAAAGCCTTGGGGGAAAGAAATAACATTACAAAACAATGTCAAGAAATAAATCCACTTATTGTCACAAAAACAGTCTGAGAACCACAGGTCTAGAAAATATTTTTGTTTATCGTTTGTATAACTTTTATCCAGGTCCGGTCCAAAGTATTAAGCCGGGACGGATCTATATAAAGTTCAAGCAGTTTTTTTAACATCTACTTCAATCTCTGACAATATATATGAGACTATTTATAACTACCTAACGTCCCAGATATAGTTTACATTTGTTTGCAGTTTACGACCCAGATGTATCCTAAAGGTCTTGTGGGAGGATATCCAGGTCGGTTCAAATGCGAGTTTCGGTTTCCCAAAGACGCTTCAATCAATCTTCAACATGTAAGGTTTGATGCAAAAGAAATGAAGAAATGTTTTCATACCGAAACAAGGTGTTGTGTTTTGAAATAGTTTAGATTTAAAGTAATCTAGTATGGTTTAATATATTTTAGTTTCACTTGGTTGCAGATATTTTACAATAATACGCCAACCGTGGAACAATTTTCTTTCGACGTACAACTTTTTTCCTGATTACAAAAAGCGGAATCTTGTTTGTAGTGGAATGCCAACTGTATACATTAAACACGGTGGAAAAATGGGTCCAACAATTTTTTTGTCAAAAGCTGCTAGTTTGCTAAATTCGTCAGTTCCATATTATTTCAGGTATTTTTATTGGTTTGTCCAAATCCGTTTCTGACTATTTTGTTAGATAAAGAAAGTGGACCTAATTTTCCAACAAAATTTACGTGGGCCTGTCTATCAACTTAAATGTAGAAGAACAAGTGAGATGCGGATAATGCGCCTATTTGAGAGTCACTGCATGAAAACAAATTCTAATTTTGTTATGGCTATAACAAAAAAAAATATGTTTACATAAACTATAGTGAAAACTGTGTAAGAATGTTTCATGCAGATTTCGAAATTATCAATCCTTTGATTTGGGAATAGATCCAATGTTACAGGACATCAGTGAGATTGAAAGTCATATAAAGGAATTGGACAAAACCATGGATCTTGTAATGTTACTAGAATATTTCGACGAGTCTTTAATACTGCTAAAGGTTCGTTATGCAGACATGAAAGACAACCCTAAAATATCTTTCGTCAGGGGCCTAATTCCTCAACACCAAAATTCAGCGTTGTTTCAACGGTTTTCATACTTTCGTAAATAATGACTCGTAGATAAAAAAATATACGAGACAGATTAAAAGCATGTTTGACATTCTCGTTTTGTTAGGATTTGCTTTGCTTTGATTGGGATGTTTTAGATGAAGTTGGACACTATAACCAACGTTACTACAAACAGGTGACATCACAAACTGAAGACGAGAAGAAAAACTTTGAGCAGCTTTACAACATTGTACGTATTTGTGTTTTGAAGCAGTTTTATTATGCTGGCTCATTTTTGGTTTTCGTTTAAGTATACACCCACAGCAGTGATGTTTGAGAAACAACCAATGTTATTTTTACAGGACATTGCACTGTACGATTACTTCAACAAAACCTTCTGGAAACGGGTTGAAGTCTATGGACAGGACAGGATGGCTAAAGATCTAGAAATACTTCGTAAAATACAAAAAGAGCCATCAATTGTGACAGCGGACACTCGTCCAGGCTATTTAAAGGTGGTAGATGCCCAACTAAAAGCGGAAATACAAGATTATATGTTTAAAAACAACGGAAAATGTATCTACCCAGGTTGGAAAAGGCCGATATACATTCCATAAATGAGCACTTTTCCTGTTCGTTTTGCCGAGAATATGTAGTAACTCTAAAAAAACATAATTGATTTATACTTGTATGCCATGTCAAGTAATACAGAACGGATATTATGATTTACGTTGAAACAAATGCATAAATTGTTGTTGTAGTTTAAAAACGTATTAAACAAACAAATATTAGCTAGCGTTGCAAACAGCTGCCAGTCAACATAGCTTACAGCTTGCCGCAATAGGCAACGGTTGTATCCTGTTTTTCTCGCTGTTGTAATTTGATTGCATTACAAGGCTTGAAACATACATCAATTTTACAGTAACGTTATTCGCCCAGTCTAGGGAATAATAACAACTCTTCTGAAGCATCCTTCATTTTACCTTTAAGTCCCAGTTTGTACATATCCTGGATTTCGGCATGAAAACTGTGCATTAATTATCATAAACATTTCATTATCGTCTGTGCGTTCTTTAACCTTTACCAGATGAAAAAAATGTTTATCTTGGAAACTAAAAACTCCCGTTGAAGTGTACTGAATCGCCCCACAAGTATGTCCCGTCTTGGCGAACTTAAAAAGCTTTCATAGGGTAATAAAAAATCACAAATAATAACACTGATTTGTGTGGCAAAATGGATAACATGCTATGTAACGCCACCTTTTAATTATAGCTGCAAGAATTTTGCCCACAGTGAAAGGAAACCTTTATAAGCTTAACTGACACAACTGCAGGACGATCATATTTCCTGAAGTGCAACCTTAATAGACCCACCAACTTTGCGATCAAGGCGATTTCACTATTGTAAGGCGGTTGCACAAATCGCCATGTCATTTTCGAGAATGAAATAGGATGAAACTACCAACCGGTAATCACACATAGATTGCGCAAACATCATCACTTTGTACACTGAGAGGGTTGAAAATTAATTAGGTTGGCTTATGAACTGATAGGACAACTTGTCTTTTGTACAAAACGCCATACAAACCGTAGTTGGTTGACGCTGGTGTTGTGCAAGTTTATATGGAATTACTCGTTTTGCTTGGTATGAATTTTTAACGTTTGAATTCAATTCTGCACACAAAGGTGCTGGTGTTTTCATGTACATTTCAAGTATATCTGTAACAAATATTGCAAACGTTGTGAATAAAGATTACGCTTTTAGACCAACAGGTTTCAGAACAAAAAACAAAAACTTTTGAGCATTTCTCGTTC
The DNA here is from genome assembly GCF_965637545.1 of Phallusia mammillata. Taxonomy (NCBI): domain Eukaryota; kingdom Metazoa; phylum Chordata; class Ascidiacea; order Phlebobranchia; family Ascidiidae; genus Phallusia; species Phallusia mammillata. The sequence goes on along the minus strand of NC_137254.1, from coordinate 14,801,439 downwards.
AGAAATTATGTTTTTTTGCGGCGACATATCCTCAGAAAAATCCTGTTTTGGTTTTTCCAATCATAGCAGTTTTGTTTGCAACAAGTAGCACAGTGCGAGCCAAAGTCGTTTAGAGCAGGGCCTTAAATAATGTCAGCCGGTTCACGCATCCTCCGTCTGCCGCCATACACAATAGCAAAACGCTTGCCCACAAACCCGGGGTTCTTAACCAAGGGCACCCCAAAGGGTACGAGAACTGTTCCTAGGGAGTGCGGGGATGCTGAATCATTAAGGTTGTTTAGGTCTATTCTATATAAATACAAAAACCCAGGGGGTGCGAAAATTGTTTGGTGATTTGAAAGGGGTGTAGCAAGAAAAAAGGTTAACTTTCGGCTTTCCTGCTTGAATTCTACAAACAAATCGATCTAAGGTCGTACAGTTGTTTTAAACTTTTGCTCTTGTTATGTTACCGGAAATTACGTCAGTGCTTGGTTTATGTGGTATGGCATAACATTTGTTTGTTCAAAGCAGTGAATACTTGCAGTAGTTTTCGATTAGTTGTGCAGACAATACGGATTATTAAATCGCGGCAGAATTAAGTTTGTCTACCAACCGTCTGCTGTACACTGTAAACCAATTTGGGAAACCGATCGAGAGAACTTTGGGTACAGCAGCATTATGCCCAAATATTTTGGGTAAACTGTTTTGTTGCCCAATGTTGTTTACCCAAAATTGCGTTACCCAAAAGTTTTTACCCTACTTTATTGGGTAAAAAATTCTTTACCCAAAATCGTTTGGGTAAAATGGTGTTGATACTGTACCCCAAAAAATTGGGTTGTTTGGGGAAAGTGGTGTTGGTACTGTAGCCCAGTGGTTCCCAAACTTTTTTCTTTTAAGGCGCATTTTAGAAAAAACAAAAATTATTTGGCGCACTTCGAACATTTGAATAATTTTTTTAGCTGACAAGGCACTAACTTTGAGTTCATAAAGCCGCTACAGGTCACTCTCATAGTTAAATAGCCTAGTTGAACATCTCAGAGACGTGGAGCATGTTGGCCTAGTGGTCTAAGCACCTGGTACTACTACTCTACTTGATTGATTTTTTTTTCTTTTTTTTTTCACGGGGTTCGAACCCAGGATTCTCCCGGGGACGAATCCCGATCAGGTTTTTTATGTCTGTATATGGGTCAGGCGCGCCAGACCGTTCGGCCAAGTACCTGCCCTACTTGATTGATTTTAATTTCAATATTTTTTGCGGCACACCTAATGACATCTCGCTGCACACGCCGCGGCGCATAGTTTGGGAACCACTGCTGTAGCCAAATTGTTTAGGTTTTTTTTAACTGAACTTACTCTTGTCTTTTTATTGCTTGTATTTTTTTTAAATTGAACTGTTTTTCCAAGCACTTACGTGTTTAAAACCTTCAAACACTTTCAACTTGGTTTAATCGAAACTACGGCCGGTGAGTGGAAAATGATACAAATCGAAAATTTTTGGAAAGATCGAAACTAAAATAATAGAAACAAACCAAAAAATCCCACGCTCAATCAATCGTCCGCTCGCCTCGGCTAAAAATTGCGTCATGCTTGGCTGACCGCCTGCGCTCAACTGCCAAACAAAAAGTGCGGGAATCTTAACTCCCTTAGTCCCTTGGGCTTCGTTGTTTTGCCCTTTCCTGCGTGTAAGTGCCCAAACTAGCACTATAGAGAGATTTATTCTGTTGAAAGTACTGCGAATGTTGATCGAGGAATTCAAGGTTTGACTGATTTTGTCGAAATTGTTATTGGTGACTTGAACGTCCCACAGAATGAGGTTATTACTTGAAAGTAAGTTTCATATTAACTATTAAAGACGTTTTTTGTTGAAATGAGATTTTTGTAGTAGCCCTATGTTTTTTTGTAGTAGCCCTATTTTGCGTCATGTATGCTATATGGTGTTGTAATGGTGTTTATGTTGTATGAGTACTAAAGATTGTTTTATCATGTTTAAATGCACATTTCCTTGACTCCTTCAATGCCACTGGAAGCCCACATAGATATGTGTTCAGATTATTTTAAAAAGTTTTTCATATATACAGTGATAAAGAAATGATCTGGATGGGCACCATTACCACAAGTGGAAAAATATGACACAGTGGATGTGGAATAGATAGATGCATGTAGTGAAATGTAACAAAAGGTAAGGAAGACTGACTGTGCTATATAAGGCAATATACATGGCACAAATATCCTTTTATGTGCAAATTCAGCAGGCTCAAGCCTATACCTAAAACTACAGAAGTAGTTTTTTTTTTGCTATATTCATATTCTGCAATAAAATATAGGAAGAAATTCTTATGCGACAACGGGATTTTGACAAGGTAAAGGTGAGGCCATTTAACTTTTATCGCAATTACGTGGTATGTTTATGATGAATTATTATATTTAAGGCGATTTTGTTTCAGTATCTCGAAATAAAAGGTTCTGCCAAGTTGGAATGGTTGACAATGTCAACAAACTTCGTAAAAAATGTAATACAATACCATCCACGATTCGTAAAAGTTTTTTTCTGTGAAATTGGTACGAACTTGGGCGAATGTTTTTGCTAAACCTTATCACCATTTACAAAATACATTTGATCGCCAATCGGCGGTTTGACATCAACCGTTGACGGCAAACGTGCATTTGTGACTCATGCTTATCTATTTCAAACATACATGGGAAAATCTATTCAAAATTATGCTAATGTTACAGACTGCTGTTACTTGTACTTTCCCTCGCAGTGTTGACATACTCAGCTTCGTTCAATATATCCAGGTAAATAATGTTATTTAAACTTTGATCGACATTATCCAAAGTATGATTTTATCGTTGGGTTAGCCATGCTGTTTTTGCAAAACTTATCTAAAAAATGTATGCAAATAAGATAATGGTGATGATTGTTAACTTTCGGGGATCGAGAAATGAAAATCTGTACACAAAACGTACGAACACTACGAAATTGCAGAAAGATGATCCAAAAGAAGTGGTAAGTGTAACAAAGTTCTATCTACGTCATTGCGAAATGGTCAAAATTATTTGCAAACTTTAAAATCAGGCAAATTGACATCCTATGGTACGAGAGTATAAAATGAAAATACGTTAAGACACTGCAATACTGTTCAAAGTTAAGACAATCAAGTGACACACATTTTTACTGAGATGCGTCAAAGTTATAGAACAAAAATTAGCAAAAACTCACTAAGATCAAAAGCAGGAAATCGCTTTTTTTATGCAGATGGTACGCTTAGACTTGACTTCACCCTGAGATAGTAGTTTTTTATACTTTGTCACTATTTAGATATTGCACCTATAATTTGTTTTGTAAAGTGTAACTTTCATTCGTCTTTGGAAAACGCGATGTCTCACGAGTTTTTCATGGGCTGCTGGTTCTTACCAAACGTGTTTCAATCTTGTTACCTGCTTGAATAATTTGTTAGGATTTTCACGTTCGTTTCATCAATAACTTTTACATTTTTGTACTTAACTTGTCAACTGTAATAACAGAATATTTACATTACATAAGCAAACAATTGTAACAATAAAATTAGTCTCAAAAATAATTTTCGTTGATTATATTTTATGCTGCCACAGACGGTGTTATCATTTTAATTTTTGAAAACAGAGTTTGTTGTTATTTCAAAATAAATTTAACATTACATACACGTTATATAACTTTTACAATTAAAGCAAATGTTATACGACAAGAAGAAAAAAGTATCAAGTAAAGCTCTTAACATATGCTGGTATGTGTTTTGTTCGGCTTATATACTTACGTTAACTGTACCGGTTGCATATTTCCAAAATGTAATCTATTTCGCATATGGAGCTTTTTTAACCAATCACAGGGACGGATTTTTGCGGACTTTCGTTACGTCACGTAGGCTGTTGCGTAGTGGATTACTTTGCGTATTTTCGATGTTGTAAGGGGAATGACTTTTGCCTGTTTTGAGACAGTTCGGATAGACACCGGAAAAGACACATTCGTTGAATATGTCACAAAGCAAGGGAGATAAGTATGGGGCTGCAAGTTTGAATAATTTAACAGGTATATCTTCCTTTCGTTTAATGCCAATATAGTATTATATACCTCATTTGTGTCTATAGATATGAATGAAAATGAGTTGGATGGGGAAGAGATGATGTTGGGGATTGTGGTTTAGACAGAATTTTGCTTGCCATGTTCCTGCCAATTGTCGAAAAGTAATTGTTAAATGCATCAGCTATTAATGTGGGATCTGTGATATGTTGTGAGCAGTGGTGGCCAAACACCTTGCCTGTTTTTTTTTACTCCAGACTTTGAAAGGCTTGTTTAAAATTGTAGACAGTTGCATTTATCTCATTGATATATAAGCCTTTTATTAAATACAAGTGTAAACAAGATGGTGTTATTTATTGTTATTCTACTACAATTATATGTATTTTAATAAAGATGGCAACCAGTTACGACATATTTTACGTAAATCTCATTTAATCCGGCCCTCCAGTGGCAAGACAGTTGCAAATTTGGCCCTCTGGTAAAAAAGTTTGGCCACCCCTGATTTAAGGTGACACCAGAACGAGTGACTAGGTATTTATGCAACGTACCCAACTATGCCAAATTTTTCTAATCCCGTTTTCAACCACGTGACTGTGTGAAGCAGGATTTAGTGCAATGAGTGTATTAAAAACGAAACATCGTAATCGATTGGAAGTGAAGCATGATATGCGGTCAAGTCGTGGTTTCAAAAACTTGTGGACAGTATACAGGCGCAACCATCTCAATAACAGTGCAAACTAAATGTTGAACAATTTGACAAGTTTGTGTTCCTAAAATTGGGTTTATGTCTTAAATGAAACGCCTTAAAAACTTTTTTCGTAATACTTTTTTTGTATAGCCATTTTTTCGTAATACTTTTGTATTGCCATATTTGTTTGTAATTATGTACAGTTTGTGTAATTGTTCTTTCGGTTCAGCATTACTTAAAACATTTTTCTCAGTGTTGAAAAAAATGGGGTCGCATGTAAATTCTGATTTCATTTTCCCCTCAAATTGGGGTCGCCTATAAAAAAGGTTGAAGACCACTGCTGTAGTTGAACTTCTATGTTTGATTTCACATCGGGGTGCGGTCAATAACATAAATGTTGTGGAAATTGGTGCCGTTTCAGTGAGGTATATTTAATTTTAACGCACATGTTATTTAAATTATTTGGTCATCCGACTAAATACATGTTAGACAAAATTAAAGTTTTTATTCTTTTCTAACAGATCAACGATAAAACAAATACATAAATGTCACTAGACAAGCTGATACTCTAAACAGATTGGAAACCTCAAAATTTCGTTTATCGAGGAACATCATTTATGTAATGTTTGTGAAAAAAGATTCTGTCCCACTCGAAATTTAAAACCACACATGTTGACTCACACTAAAGAGAAAACCTTTCGATGTGATGTTTGTGAGAAAAGATTTGGTGAAAATGGAAGTTTGAAAAAACACATGTTGATACACACGAATGAGAAACCTCATAGATGTGATGTTTGTGAGAAAAGATTTACTCGCAGTGGATGTTTGAAAAGACACATGTTGATTCACAACGATGAAAAAACGCATCAATGTGATGTTTGTGAGAAACGATTTAGTCGAGGTGGAAGTTTAAAAAAACACATGTTGATTCACACAAAAGAAAAACCTCATCGATGTGTTGTTTGTGAGAAACGATTTTGCGATGGTGGACATTTAAAACAGCACATGTTGGTTCACACTGAAGTGAAGTCCCATCGATGTGTTGTTTGTGGAAAAAGAAGTAGTCGGGCTGGAGATTTGAAAAAACACATGTTGGTTCACACTAAGGAGAAACCTCACCGATGTGTTGTTTGTGAGAAAATATTTCGCGATGGTGGATATTTAAAACAACACATGTTGATTCACACTAAAGAGAAACCCCATAAATGTGTTGTTTGTGAGAAAAGATTTCGCGATAGTGGATATTTAAAACAACACATGTTGGTTCACACTAAAGAGAAACCTTTTCATTGTGTTGTTTGTGAGAAACGGTTTCGCCAAGGTGGTCATTTGAAAAGGCATTTGTTGACTCACACTAAAGACAAAAATCTATTGATGCAACTTTTGCAAAAATAATATTTTCACATACGGGGTTCAACCAATGATAATTCACATAAAAAAGGCTTCATGTTCTTTGTTCAATGTTTGTAATAGATTTTGTTTTGGAATAGTATCAGTTGATTTTTTGGCTTGATGTTTTTGCAGTAAACAATCAACTCAATATGAATAGAGGGTGAGAAATCGTTTTTAACTTCAAAATAATAATTTGTAGAAAATGTTATTAAATTGCTCTGTATGTAACAACAGCAATAAACACGCGTAATTCAATCCGATACTAGTACCCGATATTTTAAACAAAAATTACTGCGATACTTTTAGCGATTATTCAACAACAAAAATTAATCACCTCCAAAATCTTGTACAAGACCAAGAAATTGTAATGCACTCGCGACTAAAGCAAAGTACTGACTTTCGTGGCCAGGGACTTCTTGTCTTTTTACGGCTTTAGTTTGTCTGTTACTATGCAAATTGTGTGTAACAACGGCAAAACGGTGTCAAATATTGAAGTAAAAGTTAGCAGTCAAGGTCAACAGTCAAAAAATGCATATTTCCTGCGTTTGGAAAACGAAAAAAAAGAAGGTTAAAATTGTTTACAAACTGCATTGTCGTGGCGTTGTAGAGGTTGCACTGTCAGTGAACTGTTCATTTTACACCTTGTAGCCTCCTAGTTTATACTGTTGTAATTGGCCCATTGCCTACTTATTGTGAATCATAAACCATCAAGTGAGTGAAATAATTGGGTTGATATGGCGTGATGCTCAACACATCTCAAAACGTGCAAAGTTTTGGTAGGTCCCAAGTCATTTTGCTGCAGGTTAGGTGCAGCTCTTGCTTCGGTTTTGCTTTAGGTACTTCATGTATCTTTCGTTTAGAGTAGACCAAGGTTATTCAACGGGGGCGATTTCGTCTACCGAGGGGGCGATGGTGACAATTTTGGAAGTTTTTTTACTTCAAAGGGGGGCAATTTCAACATTACTGATTGTTTTAATGTGTACAAGAACTGTGAGGCTCAGCTAACTTCAACTTACAAGCAGATATAATTCTTGTTGCTAACATACACCAGGGATAAGGGACGCATCAACTTAAACATGTTGCTACTTGAATACATTGTATTTACTGGTGATTTTTTGTACTTTTTGTGATCTCCTGAGCAAGGTTGGGCATTTAATTTGCCACAGAGGACACTGTATTGAGACTATGTATGGTGACGGGACATACTTTTTTAATACAACGGTAATGAGCTTTACCTCAAACCTGTTTCGCTTTCACACTTCCTACAAGCGCTTCCCAAACAAGTATTTGCATCATTTGGACTGATGCTCTACAGAATAATGCCCCATTGTTTTCAACAAAAGAAGGCGATTATTGGCGCATAAATGTAATATTGTTTTGTCTATAACGTAATCAATTTTAACAAATCTTAGATGCGTTGGTTAAAAGAATTGCGTGAAATGGACCTTGCGTGTTGTAGTAGCAATTAAATTAGGTTTTAGCTGTTAACTGAAACTTTCTTGTAGCTGGCTGAATCTAACCGCCCACGTCTGGTCAAAAGGCAGAACTTTCATACAAATAACAATCTCATAGGGGGGCGATTTGGAGACAGTGTCTTAAGAAGGGGGCGATTGAGCCAAAAAGGTTGAAGACCCCTGGTTTAGACAAATGTATTGAATAATTTTCGTTGTGTCTTAGCTGCATTTTTTTGTCAGTGAATTTTAATTAGCTCATTTCCCTTTTAGAACAGGCTAGGTCTGTGTTCAGATTTTCGCCCTTCTGTTAGACATTTGCTCTACAGAGTAGCCTACAGCCAGATTTTAACTTTTTGTACAATAATGTGTAATTTAACTACTTGAAGTTTTCATTGGTCTAAATTTTGTCAAAATAAGTTTTTCAAAGTCAAAATTTTTCGTTTTTTAGGTCAAAACATAATCGCCCTAGTGATTACAAACTACTACTGGTATTTTACCACCAACTCAGTGGTTCTCAAACTGGGGTACGTGAAGCAACTTTACGGGTACCGCGAAAAGGTTGAAGTACTTCTATAATTTTATTTGGCGCTAGTTTGTTCAAGTGGAAATCAAAGTACTTGGGAACACCATACGCGGACTTGAAACGTAATTTGATCATAAACATTACTGCCAATGTGCTGAGTGTATACAGAATACATTGTTCAGACGTTTCAACAATCTCTGTTGCAGTGGCTGCTCCAAATTTTAGCCACAGCGTCGGACCAAACTCAATAACATGGAGTAATAATGTGGCACAAAAACGCACGTGACACAGACTCAAAACAAAACGGATGTAAATACGGTAAAACACAACAACAGTACATACAAAAAAATTATTAATAAATGAGTCGAAAAAGGTCGAAGTATTTCAGTTGGACAGCATTTAAGTAAAACTGGTTATAACAATGACCACTAACTAATAACACACTTGCTATTCAGTCAATAATATGGTCATGTATCCTTTAAGTAACTTATAGCCACAGTCAGCATTTTCAACATATTCTATGACACTTCACAGATTATAATTGCCACAAAAAACTAGCCATAAAGCTTTTTTATTTGTAATTGTATCATAACTGACAAATTGAACCACCACATCACATTTGTGTCAGAACTTGTTTATTTTATTCAACACCATTTTTAATTTTTGTGTACAACTAATAATTGTATTTTTTTAAGTTTAATAAATAATAATTTTTTAAGTTTCTTAACTGCTATACTTGCTGGTTTATTTGGTGGCAAATAACTTATAATTCCTTTTTTGAAAGTGCAAAACTCTCCAAGCTTTTAAAGTGACAACACTCTCACTTAAATTTAAAACATATTATTAAACCTTGTGTTACTGAATTATTTCGGCAGGCCTGATAAATCGATGTTATGCACCAAGCCTGCTTACTTAATTTGTAACAGGTCCAGAACCCTGCAATCACGGCTCACCACTAAAGCCAACTATACTCCCTCACACTGGTTTAGCTTATGGGCGCGACTTATATGTAAAACAAAGTAAAAGCAAAGTTACACCGGGCATGTGGCAACCCACCACCAACACCAACACGTTTCACAGCACCCAAAGAAAAGCCATATCAACGACTAGCGACGCGCTATTTAAGGCATGTGGAACAAGAAGGCACATTCCGGCGCAATCAACCCCTTGCAAACCAATCACCCCTAAGGGGAAGCAGCGAGGGTGCCACAACACAAAAACGTAATTAAGGTGCCACAACGAAAAAGAACGAAAACAATAAGTGACGGTGACAAAAATCAACAAGCAAATAAAATTTCGCTACACTCCCCCCAACCTGAATTCGTCCTACTCCCATAGGACTTAGCAAACGTCAGTCAGCAGCTTTATAAAAAAAAAAACATAAGCACTTCGGCGCAATCAATAGTCAAACGTCCAATCTATCTTTAAGACAAATTTATGCACATAACAGGGCTGTTACATAACAGCATTCGTTCGCGAACGCAGCGTTTCTTGCTCTTGCGTCGCTTGTTAATGGGCGCTAGAGGTTCGCCCCAAAAACACACAGTGGCACAAATATAAACAAACACTCTACGCGAAAACGCAGAAAAAGAGCATCCGGCTCGTCGAATAGATCCTTCTAATTGATGTGCCTCATTTTCTGACCGCTTGCATATATCAGGAGAAGCGATTCGTCCGCATTTCTCGTCGACTAACACCGGCATCAAGTTTGGTGAAGCGACGTGGGCCCGAAGCCCTTCACCAAACGCCTGCAACCAATCCCACATGGCGGCCAACCGCTTGTAATCTTCATAGCCGACCTCAGAACAGGGCGTCGTCGTCCGTCGAAAATAAGCCAGCTGTTTGTCTGACACCAAATCAAGTAACAGCTTGGTTTTGTGTCCTCCTGGAGCTCCAACGTCACGACAGTAGGTCGCCAGCACCACAGTAAAATTACCTAAATCTCCGCCATAACGCGGAGATTTCATCAATACATTAAAAAACATCGTTAATATAACACATAAACAAAACAAAAATAAAACTAACTGAAACCGGCTTTTCTCTCAAACTAAACCAGCGGGGTTGTGGTGACAGGGTCCGCAGTTCAGTAACAGTTCTTGATCATCAGTTCCAAATAAACATAAGATTGCACGAGGTCTAACATCAATTAACAGTTTGCTGGAAATCCACGGAGTGACATTTTCCCAATACTTTGCAGTTACAGTACAAGAGTAAAATAGATGTAAAAGGGTTTCTGGAAAATCTTTACAGAAAAATCACTGTTGTGAGGGTACTATGCCAACTGTATGTAATTTATCATTAGTTATGATGGCCCTTAAATTCAATTTCATTTGAAAGGCTCTTAATTTTGTTTCTATCGTACAAATATAGTTATTAATGTATATGTCTCCCCAGTTTGGTATGTTCGTTCCCGTACTCAAATCCCTTTCCCACATTTGCTGTTGGTGGAGGGGTGATTCTGTTGTGTAATCTGTTACGTGTAGGTAGGCTTGTTTTACTTCGCTAAATTTGGCGATTGTGTTTGACCAAAATGGGGTCTTCTCAACGTTTTTTTTGCTGGCATGTTTGTCTTGTACATCCCAATTCGCTGGGACGGCAGAAACCAATCTAATAAATTCAATGAATCCGTGATTGGTTGGTGTGAAGTTAAATCTTAATGCGAGGTCGTCGTAAGTCATATAGTGGCCTTCTTTGTTAATTAGGTCGTGGTGACTAACTATACCGGCGCGAATAAGAGTTGGGATGTAGAGTGCATTGGAGCGAAATTTTATTTCTTAGTTTAGCCAAAGGGGCCTAGAGATGTTTGTGGGTAACCCAGTTAGTTTAGCAAAAAGTTTGCAATCAGAGACCGCTTTTCGTAGCGTGCGAAGTGTTATCGATTTTATTTAAGCTTTTGAGGTGGGCGGAATGTTACTGCTTAACCATGAATTGAATTCCCTTGAATTGGCAAGTGAGGTTTCGATGGTTTTCCAGGGAGACGCATACGAATCATCAAACAGCCGGTTGACCCATTTAACACCGAGTGACACTAAGTACGGGTCGAGGTCTAGCATATTAATGCCCCCAGCCACAATTTTTCCACACAACTTAGTGTGTTTGACCTTTTCCACTTTGAGTTCCAGATAAACTACTTGAACATTGTCTTTTTGAGGTCTTTTAGAAATGCGACAGGCACGGCATTAACTTTGTAGGTCAGGGTGGGAATAACCAAACTTTTTAGAATGCAGACCCGTTCGTTTAGGGTAAGTCCCCTAGAAGACCAAATATTTGATATATATATATATATATATATATATATATATTTTAATAAGACAAGCAAAGTTTAAGTCGAAAAGGTCTTTTGGCGACCCATTAAAAGGAAATTCGATTCCGAGATAACGAAATGACGTCTCTGGCCATGGTAGGCCTTTATCTAGGTAAGTAATCAGCAATGATCGTTTGGACCCAATGTAGAACGCTCACGATTTTTAGATGTTTATTTTACAGCCCGACATAAGGCCAAACTCATTAGGAATCGCAAAGGCTCGATCAAAATTGTTTGGTTCCCCTTTAAAAAAAAAACAGCGTATCGTCTGCCAGGAGCGAGACTTTTAAGCCATTGCCCAATAAATGAATTCCTACTTCATAATCTTTTCGCATCGCAGCAGCTAGGTATTCAATGGCAAGTACAAATAGAGTTGGAGATAAAGGGTCTGTCTCCCTGCCTTACCCCCCTTTTGATTCTAATTTGCCGTGACAAACAATTATTGTTAATTATGGTGCTTGTGGGATTCGAGTAACAGCGTTGTACCCAATGCAGAACATTATTTCCGAAACCAAATGTTTTTAATGCGGCGTAAATGAACCTCCACTCGATTGTAACACAAGCTTTGTACATATCAAGAGATAGTATAGCCCCTGGATATTGTTGATTATCAGCAAGGTCAATCACATCGAACAGTAAACGAATATTATTCCCGATGAACCTCCCTTTAATAAACCCGTTGTGGTCTCGATTGACGAGGTGATCCAGGGAGGATTTTATGCGGTTGTTTATGACTTTGGACACAGCGTTTAACAGTGTTATAGGTCTATTATTGGTGATGAACTGTTTGTCTTTATTGGGTTTTGGTTTGAGGGTCACCACTCCTTGGCACTGCGTTGGACTGAAGTGACCTACTTGCGCGGAATAAGCCCATGCGTCCTTAAACATGTCCCTAAGGTCATTCCAAAATGTTTCATATACCTCGACAGGGTATCCGTCTGGGCCCGGCGATTTGTTTCGGGGCATAGATTTAAGCGATGCGTATAACTCGTTTTCGGAAATCGGCAACTCACTATTTTCAAACTGAGATTGATTTAACGTTGGCAAATTAAGTTTCAAAAGGCGTGATGTCACCTCTGATATTGTATAATGGGAATCGGGCTGTTGGTAAAGATGTTCAAAAAATTTTACCAACTCATCTAAGATTACATTTTGGTCTGAGCAAGCGTTATTGTCTATTTTCAACTGATCGATCGATTTTTTACCGCATGGCGTTTTTCCAAGTTTAAAAAATACTTCCAATTTCTTTCGCCCTTTTCTGCCCACTTCGTTCGACTTCTTACCATCGCACCGTTTGTTTGGGCCTCTATTAGAATGTCCAATTCAATTTTTGATTTGGTTATTTTTTTGTATTAAATCAGGATTACCTTGGGTTATTTCCTGTTCCAGTTTTTTCCTTCGACTTTTATGCTGTTTTTTATGGTTTCTCCACGAATTACGGCTTTCAAAGCATCCCACCGAATATGTGCATTTGTGTCACATTGAGCGTTGATTATCTTATAATCCTTAATTGTTTTTTGGATGATGGAAATAAACCTTTTATCCGATAGTAAATTTGTGTTTAATTTCCAATATCCTTTACCTCCAGGAGTTTGCGAGAATGGCTGCTGATGATGCCTTTCCATCAAGGTTGGGATAATCAAGCCATACCCAGGGCGTCACCTCAGTCAGGACAATCGAATTTTTAATTATCGACTTAGTCGTGGAAGGAGAGTTGTAGAGAATGCTTTTGGTATACTTGCTGTACGATTTCAAGTATTCTATAAAATGCTAAATTGTGATCCAGAAGTGGCCCAAAGTATTGTACAGGCATGTGTGGTTCTTCATAATTTCCTACAAAGTCCACGTCTGTCAGCATCCCATATTTATGGGGACCAATTTGATGGTAATGGAAACATAGTAAATGGCAACTGGAGAAAAACTATCTGCAAATATGGCCTCACTTGGACATGTACTGACCTTCAAGGTAGACAATTAAAAACACTGCCGTTTATCTGACTCTAAAAAAACAACTATCGCTGGCTAAACAAACCTCAAAAGACGCAAGGTTAATTTAACGTTCCCACATTATATTTCACGAAGGCATGTCACACAAGCGCCACTGGCGACTAAACACGCAACACCAAAGTCACAACGCCAACGCGTGAGCTACACCAAAGCACGCTATTGTAACTAATGAACTTGGTAACTGACTTTAAGTCTAAATTGATGCGGTTTTTTAGCGTCAGGTCAAATATTATTACAAGTTGTAAAACTGGTATGGTTGTAAAACACATACGGCCGAGAATATTAACTGAGTTCTAAACCACAATTATTCATTGAAATGCTTGTAGAAGCGTCACATGCAACATGGCTGAGAGCTAATTTAGACTAGGTTCTTGTTAACACGTAAGCGAGGCGATAAAACAATAGCCTTCAGCCAGTTTATGACCGGTGGGGTAATAAGAAAAACAGGTTTAATAGTCGGTCAAGTTTCTGTGTAGAAAAAGGCGAGGTTTGACCGAGTTTGACCGAGGCAAATATACGTCACGACAAATGCATGCAAGTGAATGTTTTGAATTAAAAGTCCAAAGTACGATATGTTTTAAATGAAAAGTCCAAGGTCCGATACATCACTCTCCGTCCCGTGAAATGTTTTCCGGAACAGATTCTTCTGGATGATGTTTTCCGAATTAGATCTATCATTGTCCGTTTGTTGTTTCCTATTTGACTCTTCGTGCTCCAAAGTCAAATTGTGGTTCGTGCGGAAATTTTTTTGTCCATTTGATGTTCTTGCTTGATGGATATCCCGCTGTGTGGTGATAAATTGTTCGTATTTGTTGGTGAACTCCCGTTGACGAAGTTGCTTGTATTTTCGAACGAGATCATGTACAAATGGAGTTGTGATAGAATGTTGATTGTTGAGTTTCGAACAGTTGGCTCGGTGGGATTCGAACGGTTGCATTCGTACGCTGATTTTTTAACCTCTGTAATCTAAACTCAACATTTCGCGTGGCAAAATATTCACACCAATGATTATATAAGGGTATTTTAGGGCTATAAGGATGATTAAGTATATATATACAATACGATAAAAAAGGCGCAAATTCTAAGTACTATGTAGGTTTGTGATATACAAATAAAAATAGTTTTGACATTTGACAAGTGTTTCTGTTTCGAATTCTTGTAAGAAATTAAACGAGCTCTCAGACTTTACAGATTTGTGCTAAGCTTTTTTACGGTTTGACGCGTAGCTATGCTGGCGACTTGATTTTACATGTGAAATGTGGCTATATAGCCTCCCACTTGTAATGTGAGTTTTGCAGTGCTTTTGCGATCTGCAGTTGTGAGTTGGTAAGTCGCTTTTTGTAGTATTACTCTCGCCATTTCGACCGACAGGCCAATCTGTGATAGATTATTATATTTTCGCGCTGCCGTCGAGGTAAGGTAAGGATTTTTAGGCAATCAATCTCGTTTGAGTTGCAATTGCTTTTTAGGCGGTATTTGGCCTAGCGACTGTGCAGCAATGCTGCTTTGAGCGAAGCTCATTGAAGTATAAGGTTCAATATGAACCAGTTTAATTGGCGTTCGATGAACGCTTGCGCTTCGGCGGCGCTATAGTCTCAAGGCCATTTGCATTTGCTTTTACATCATTCCGCTTTATTACTGTAGCATTCTCCTGCATTTTTCCTTGGCACGCTTAATTGATTAAATACAATTTCATATTTATCGTTTTGGTTTCACGTATAGTCATGTCAAATCTAAAATTATTTTTATACAGGGTCAACCTACTAGGTACTTAGAACGAATGTTATGATCGTTTTGTTGTTGTTTCAATACCAATATAGTTGTTATACAACTGAGGGCCATTTCCGTTTAGGCTAACTTAGGGTACAAGGGCTGTGTCTGTACTTCGTCAGCTAAATTATTACCGTCCGGTTGTTCATTTTGTCGAGCGTTCTTTAGCTCCATCAATTTGTCCAACGCAAGTCTGCCGTAGACCTTGACAACCCATCCGGTGAGCAAAACCGCCCATATTCCTGCTAAAATGTATATAACTACGAAGATAAAACATAAAAATGGCGAGGTTATTGAGCTGATCAAATGTAGAAGTGCGTTCTTCGAAGCTGCTTCCAGGGTTGAGGACAAATATGAAACGTCCGCTTCTGTTATAGGATCGATGTTGCTGTCAATGAACTGGTAAAGTTTATCGTTTGTCAAGCGGGACTGGCTGAGAAGCGCCAACATTGAATTTAAATCTTCGAAACCACTACTCGGTCGTGGCAAATTATCTTCGTACCGTTGAAAATCTAATTCTTCCTTATGATATTTAACAGGTGCTAAAGTAGGTGTTACAAAGTCAACTTTAGAGTCAACGTGAGCTAGAGCAGTGGTCGTCAACCTATTGGTCGCGACCCCAAGTGGGGTCGCCTAAACTTTTTCTGGGGTCGCGATAAGTCACCGAATTTAATTTATTTCATTTTAAAATTAATCACAGAAAATAAAACTAATATTATGCTAGTTTTAGATCGCAACTTTTGCTCTTGTTTTGTAGTACAGCTTGCTACCTCCTGTTACAGTTAAATCGTGGTAGTAGAAAAACGCAAAATGGCTTTATCGCGTAACAATGGGTTTGGACAACGTGTATTATGACTCAACACTATTACTTTGTATTATTTAAGGTGACACCAGAACAAGTGAATAGTTATTTATGCAGTTGTAGTGTGCAGATATTTTACGCTGTTTACAGTTAGCTTTGTAGCAGAGTAACAGTAATTTGTAGCCTGTAAGTAAAGCTTAGCATTATACTAGCATGGCAGCAAAAAATACCAGAAAAAGATCATATGACAGGCCTTTTTAAACCTTGGTTTTACTGAATTTCATGGCAAACCAAAGTGTGTAATCTGCCATAAAGTTCTGGCAGAAGAATCGATGAAGAAAACTAAACTTACACGTCATTTAGAAAAAAACCATCCAGACTGCGTGAACAAACCAACCGAGTTTTTTGAACGTAAATTGCAATCCCTTGCATCACAAGCAGGCGTGATGAAAGCATTTACTGCAGTAAACAAAGCTGCTGTTTATTGTTCGTATGTCGCCTCTTATCACATTGCAAAGCAAAAGAAAGCCCATACAATTGGAGAAAAATTGCTAATGCCGGCAATGAAGGAAGTTGTGAAAGTTATGATTGGAGAAAAGGAGAGCAAAAAGTTAGATTCAATGTCACTATCAGCTGCAACAGTAAAACGTAGGATTGAAGACATGTCCAATGACGTTCTGGACCAAATTGTAACTCAAGTAAATGGTTCTTCATGGTATGCAGTTCAATTAGACGAGTCTACTGATGTTGCCGGTCTGCCTCAGCTTTCTGTATTTATTCGAGATATCAATGGTGGAGAAGTATTAGAAGAGCTTTTATTTTGCAAATCACTGCAGTTGCATACTAGAGGTGAAGATATATTCAAAAGTCTTGACGATTTCTTCCACGGTCGTTGTATACCCTGGGAAAAATGTGCTGGAATATGTACCGATGGTGCGGCAGCATGTACTGGTATCAATTCGGGGGTTGTAAAAAGGGTACAGGACAAAGCACCATTCGCAAAATGGACGCACTGTTTTTTGCACAGACAGGCACTTGCCGCCAAAAATTTATCAGAGGAACTGCATGATACTTTGAATTCCGTGACAAAATGTGTCAATTACATTAAAGCGAGGCCACTCAACCAGCGTTTATTTACTTGTTTGTGTGATGAAATGGGTGCTGATCACACGGGTTTACTATTGCACACAGAAGTGCGTTGGTTGTCACGTGGTCGAGTACTCAAGCGAGTTTATGAACTGCGAAAAGAAATTGTTATTTTTCTCCAAAAACAGGAGCATTTGGCTTTGGCTGAAAAGTTTGGTCAGGAAAAGTTCATTACAAACGTGGCTTACTTAGCCGACATATTTGATTCGCTGAACTGTTTAAATCAATCCATGCAAGGTTCTGGCTTTACAATTATTGATTATACTGCAAAAATTACCGCCTTCTACAAAAAGTTGATCCTGTGGCAAAGTTATGTGAAGCGAAATGAGTTTGACATGTTTCCAGAACTACAGCAATACATTGTCGACAGAGATGTGGCTATCCAAGATACCATACTTGGACACCTTCAGCAGCTTTGCAAAAAGTTTGAGCACTACTACGGCAACATTCTGACGCCGTCCAAAGAACATGACTGGATAATAAATCCTTTCTCTATCGTAGATTTACCTAAACTGCCTCTCCGTGTTGCGGAAGAATTTACAGAAGTGACAGCAGATGCAGCAAACCGTTTCTTTTGACGTCTTTAAAGCAAAATTCCCAAAGGTCTCCGCAAATATTTACTTTTGGGTGTCGATGCACTCAACGTACCCGACTATGTCAAATTTTGTTGTTCAACTTCTAATCCCGTTTTCAACCACGTGGCTGTGTGAAGCAGGATTTAGTGCAATGAGTGTACTAAAAACGAAACATCGTAATCGATTGGAAGTGGAGCATGACATGCGGTTAAGCTTGTGCAAAGTCAAGCCGCGGCTTCAAAAACTTGTGGACAGTATACAGGCGCAACCATCTCACTAACAGTGCAAACTAAATGTTGAACAATTTGACAAGTTTGTGTTCCTAAAATTGGGTTTATGTCTTAAATGAAACTCCTTGAAAACGTTTTTCGGAATACTTTTGTATAGCCATATTTGTTTGTAAATATGTATAGTTTGTGTACTTGTTCTTTCGTTTTAGCTTTACTTAAAACATTTTCTCAGTGCCGAAAAAAATGGGGTCGCATGTAAATTCTGATTTAATTTTCCCCTAAATTGGGGGTCGCCTATAAAAAAGGTTGAAGACCACTGAGCTAGAGTATAATTATCGTAGACATAAAATGTATCTTTAATTCTGAAAGACATTACTCTACCCGGAGCATAATTTTCCACAAATTTAACAGTTGGATAAACAAAACCATCCCTTCCTACGGACCTGACGTGTCCATAGCAGACTATTCCAAGCGACTAACAGCATTTATGTCGCATCTGAACTTTGCCAAGCGCAAACCTCAACGGCAGGTAAATGTTTATGTTGACCCAGAACTTGCAAACTGCACTCACGTATTTGTACGGGTGCAAGCCAAAAAGGGAACACTTTATCCCGCTTATGATGGTCCCTTTAAGGTATTGAATAAGCATCCAAAATTCTTTACCTTAGCTATGAATGGTCGCGAGAACACAGTTACTGTCGATAGGCTTAAGGTGGCTAATCTTCCTACTATTGAAGGCATAACCGATGCTACTGTGTTACCTAGACCCCCTGTTGATACTTCTGTCACTGAAACTATTCCTATATTAACTAGTCCAACTGTTTATATAGATTCTAGAGTAGATACGGGTGACTTAAGTAACACTTCTGCCTCTGCAACACCAATTAAAATATCTGAACAAGACCCTCACATTACTCGAAGAGGACGTATAATCAGAAAGCCTCTTCGGTTTCGTGATTAAGCAAGAACTTGAAACAAAATGCATCAAATTGGTATTTTAATTTCCACATTACTTTTGTGCGATATAGCTTAAAGTGGGACGCAACAATTTAAACTCTGTCATGAAGCCTTGTTTAAAGGGGAATATGCCATACCTGAACCTATAACTTGTAAAAGGGCAGATGCACCAGTCTTTCAGACATGTTTCGGCCGACTTTACAACCCTTCGGCAGACTTCATTCGGTTAGAGCAGTGGTTCTTAACCTTTTTGTAGTCACGGACCCCTTTATGAATTTTGTAAGTCTGCGGACCCCCAACGCAATTTACCATAAGTCTTTTGATGTTTCACGTTTCTTGCATTATGCCATGTCATGCTTTTGAAGGATTTAAATCCGCCTTCACAGTCCTTTAAAATCAACGACGTTTCTGTATTTTATTAGTGGCCAACGCATCGAATTGATAGTATTTCTGGTATATATAACTTCACAAATCACTTGTTCTATAAAGTCTATTGTCCATGTGTGTTATGATGTCACAATAGAGAAAACAATTAGAAAAAGTATGTGTTCTTGGCCCAATTAAGTTGCAATGAACAGCGTGCACTCGTATGCATGATTGTAAAAACGGTTGAGAAACTTAAAAATATTCTTCTGTTGGTTAATGATACTTAACATGTTTCCCTCCGTGGACCCCCTGAAACCATCTCACGGACCCCTTGGGGGTCCGCGAACCCCAGGTAAGAACCACTGGGTTAGAGGTATATTCGTGTCAAATTTTTGAATCGACATATGAATCCCATTATTATTTTTTTGGAGGCAAATTTCATAATAAAAAATCTGTAGCTATTGCACCCCCGTCCTCAGGTGCGTGTGAAGATTGGCAACACACGCATACTGCACCTTTGATTGGACGACTTAGTAAAAGTAGTGATAATGTTTGGTCTTCCTCTAATGAAATTAAAGTAACTTATAAATGGCCCACATCTTCAAAAGGTGTTATTCATAATGGTATTTTAACGAAATCCACTATCTTATACGATCCTATTCACAAAAAAATGAAAGGTGCTTTGGGAATTATGTCTAAATGTAACATACATAGGGGTAGTTGTGTTGTCGGAACTAGACTGTTTACCTGGAAAGTGCCCAACCGAGTTGATTGTCCCGTTGTCACGCCTTTGGGAACTCATGGTTTGACCTTGCATTATCGGCATACCGGCGATTTATATCGTTTGGAAGTAAAAGAATTAGGTTTAAGTATTCACCATCAAACCATTTGTTCTAAAGCCATTCGGGATTGCCATGGACACTGTTTCTGGGACAATAAGTCAACTTACGGCTGATATTCACTTCTTAGAATGTCAAACACAATCACTACTAGCAACTATATATTCACTCTTAGCCAGACAATATCCTGGCGAAGTATTAAGTAAACTTCTAGGTGGGGAAAGAGCCGGAATAACTGTTGGAGATCTAATGACAGAACTCTCTGTGAAGATATATAGCCGGTCAAGCATATGGGGAAGAAAAAGGCGAGGTTTGACCGAGGCAAATATACGTCACGACAAATGCATGCAAGTGAATGTTTTGAATTAAAAGTCCAAAGTCCGATACAACAGTAAACCCGGAACAGACAACAGAACTACAGGCCGGTTCACACGCTGCGTGCGTGATTGGTGGAGCTGCGCGTGCCGCAGCACCCTGTCGCCTATTTCGCCCGGCATGTAGCTTTTCCAAGTGCGCACAAGTGCAAGACGTCATGAAACGTCACGATTTGTCATGAAACTGGAGCTGCAGTTCCACCATAGATACCATATTAATGTCATAATTTTTTTTTTCAAAAGAAAAAAATGCCGATCAAGGCGGAAATTATACGTATAAAAATTATACTTGAGAATAAACTAGCACGAGCCGCCCCTGTTCATCCCGGAGTTTCGCGCAAGTGTTGGTCACGGTCGAGCGAGCACGGGGCAAAGAAACCGATAGGAATCCCTAAAATACCAATTGTTTCAAAAAGCCCATATGTTCTAAATTTTAAGAAGATGGGTTGCAGTCAAGCGTGACAAATCTAACAGTACTCGTTCTAAAACAGGAATAATTTTAATTTGAGCGTTTTTTTGTTTCAGAAAAAAATTGATTATATTTAACTAGTGAGTCATTTTCTCATCTATCAAGTCAAACGTGCTTTTTTTTGTTACAATTGTATGCGCTCGTAACGTTTGTAACATCCATCAATAACACACAACAACGTTTCAACCAAACGCTGACTTTCCCTGGAATCGCAAGTTTTTGGTTTAGCATAGAAGTTACAACGGGACTTTTTGAGTGCTTTGCAATTTTAAATACCAGCGGAAGAAGGCGTGCGCTCATGACAAATTAAGATTTCCATTGCTTTCGAAAAAAGGTTTTCCCAGGCTTGTGAGGGTAACACATTCTAATACCTGCGGAAGGTTGATGAGTAAATCAAATCCGTGAGCACATAACTAATGAGCCTCCAGGTTGCTTCCAATATATGATTTAAAACCTTTAAAAACGCTTAAGATAAGACATCGTAACGATCCAAACCCACATAAAGGGATAATAACAAAGGTGTCAATAACTCTCTCGCATGTTCGGAGCGTCTTGTTGGGACAAACATCATTTATAAGTTGTAACAAACCATATACACCAAATATTCATTTTTATCCCAGGTCTAAAATCAATTCATGGCTTCTAAAAAAAAACGCAAGTGCTAAGTATTACTTCCTTTTGTTATTGGACATTTTATATCAGGGGTGTCCAACACGTGGCACGCGTACCAAAAGTGGCACGCAGAACATTTGAAAATGGCACGCAAGTTTTTGCGCATCCAGATGGTAAACATTCGGATTTGTCAGGCAATTAATATTTTTCAATTGATTCTTTTTGGCCTTTATTCTAACTTCAGTAAAGATGATTAGTATCAAGGTAACACAACTCCACTAATTAAATTGGCCGTTTTTAGACTCGACCCGTCTACTTTTAGGCGCGTGAAACTGTCGAATTCTGGATAGTTCCAGACCTTTATGCTGTCGTATTATATTCCATGTTATGGATTCTGCGCTTTAAGCGACATTGTATGCTAAAAAAGGTTTCTGGAGTATCATAAACAAGTTCACTCGCGTTCGAAAAAGTACTAAACGTTGGCACGCGAGTATATTTTGAAACCTAGATTGGCACGGCGGTGCTTTCGAGTTGGACACCCCTGTTTTATATATTTTTAAACTTGGTTGCATTAAAATTTGACAAGACATAGGACCAAATGCAAAAGTACTAAAATCCAGCCTACACGTACAAATTTGTCTGTTTTCTGTTTACTATTGTTCAGCTGCCACAAACCACTGTCACCGCGAAGTGATTATCACATGAAAACAATAAGTAAATGTGCACATGTTGAAAAAATGTTGCCGTCCCCTGGTCTACACAACAGTAAACCAAATTGTAAATAGCTTCTATTCACAAATAGACAGACAACAGTTTTGAAACCAGTCTTTGGTACGCCTCAGGACAGGTGTGGTTTGGCTTTAGAAACTAAACCATTTACAACATTGTTGTGCACCCATAGAATTTGTATTTGACTTTGATTAGACGACTAGCTTCTATAACTTGAGTTAAATTCTACATATTTGACCTACATGGTATGAGTGTGTGGGTTTTCTGATTTGCCTTGACAAGTAATATAAAAACACTTTATTGATTTTGTGATTTTGTTATCCCATATACACAATATGATTCGTTGCCCGAATTCCATTTTGTTGTTCTCTGCTGACATATTGTGACCAAATTGACAATTCCATTTCGGTTTCTGTTTCTATTATTGGTTCATAAAAGGCAGAATAGTTAAAGGCACCTCATATAGACACATAACAAACCTTTATCGGTTTTGTTCGCGGTAACCCCGGGATTCGAACCTTTTGAAAAAGACATAGGTGAACAGCCCCGAAGCACACATATGTATAATAGTGCACCAGGCTATTGAAGGCGTCATACCGAATGCTTGGTGACCGGCTGATTCGGTATGACGCCTTTAGTAGATCTGGTGTACTATCATTCCCTTTAAAAAAGAGTGTTGTGTTTGACCTATGCTACGAAATAGCTAAATATATGTTGAAACCTACTCACTTGGTGCAATAGGTAAATCGTAGTATTTGTTTCCAGTAACATTGCTGTAGAAACTTGTCTTTGTACCGCAGACAATTTGTGATGTTAGGATTTTTGCCAAAAACAAGATTATATCATGACAATTTTAAACTGCGCATCAACTAAAATATGTGTTAAAAATACGTACACGAATGTTTCGTTAAAAGTTTGCACAATGAAAAGCTCAAAAATTTAAAATTTTAACATTTTATAAAACATTAGTAAATATCTTGTCAAAATGACTGCCTGTTGAGATTGATTATTGGTCAGCGAATTTTTGTAACCAGCTTTGTGCAGTCAGCCACAATGTTTGTTAAATGCATGATATGAAAAGCTCAAAACAGGTTTTCAAACTACGTTTGTGCACTAAACCATAACGCTCGTTGCATACAGGTCTTTAAAACGTCTAAAGCTCGTTTTTGAACAAGATTGGTGAGGGGAGGCATGATTCTTGTTACATGCATGAGTGTATACGCCTAACGTGGGTTTTCTAACTAGCTTTCTGCAGTCAGTAACAACTCTGACAACACAAAATGGTTTCTTTCTATCAAGAGAAACCTACTTTGGAATATTGCAGTCGTTTGTAACAATCATCGCTGCAAAGTTTAAATGAACAACTTGTCTATCTTGCATAACAAAACTAGAACACGAAAATAACGACGGAAGGTTGTTTGAAAAAATCCTATTACTAGGTGTCTCTAGATAGCTAACGAATCATTTTAATAAGGAAACTGTTGTGTTGAGATTCAGACACTCGTTGAGTGCACAGCAAAATGGAAGATAAGGCGAGTTACGCACAAGCGGCGATAAAAAGCGCAGGGAGTGCGCTGAAAAGGCCGAACTGCCTCAGTTTTAGAGCTGAAAGAATTCTAAAAAGAGAAGAGTTATGGAAACTATTAAAAGACATTGATTTTCCAGTCAAAAAAGTGGTCGGCATTGCTGAAATGAAAGGAACTCAAATTGATATCACTTGCACAAGCAGAAAAAACGTATTAGAACTGCAAGCCAAGCTAGTGGATTCCCCGAATATTAAGAATGTCCGCCTATATGAGAGCGATTACATAAATATTGGAATTGGATGGGTACCCATTCCCTTCCCAAACGAAGCCATAGCGGAAAAACTATCTAAACAATACGGTGAAGTTAAAAAGATGGCACACAGAAAAGATAAAGAAGGTTTATTGTCAGGAATGCGTATTGCAACTATGAACAAAACAGATGTGGCAGAGAACCCAATCCCAAGTTTTATAAATATTGATGGGTACGAGTTTTACGTTACATACAACGGACAGCAATTCACCTGCAAATATTGCGGTGAAGTGGGTCACAAGCAGGCAAACTGTTTTAAAAGAAAACAAGATTATCCAGAACTACAAAGCAAAGTCAGAGAAGAAGCAAAGAGTAAAAAATTGGACAACCGAGCACGAACAAGCGTTATCGGGGCCAGTTCTCCGCGGCCACGCACGGGCTCGCAAGTCACTGATAACAACTTGCCAATCCTTGCACCAAAAGCGGAGGGTGATAAAAACTTACAATCTGACCTAGATTACGCAAACCGATCTCAACATGTCTTGGAACACCCTGTAGACCCTAATGATTGTGAAACGGGAACGGAATACATTTCGCAAGGCAGCAATCCAAAAAAACGAGGCCGAACCAGCCCTGTTTTGTTACCAAACAGCAAGTCACAAAGTTTATGTGAAACAACAATTTCTGTTTTATGCCCAGACTGCAACAAAGAAAGCCTTCTGTCTCCGGACGCTATACATTTCTTTTGTTATAAGTGCAAACAAGACTTTAACATAGCAAAGGCTTGTTGTGACGATGAAACTTGCATACTTGTTCCTGTTAAAGAAAAGAAAATCAATTGTCCTAAATGTGAAGCGGTCATGTTTTTGATGCCATGTTGCCGACAATTTCAACCTGAATTCAAGACGAAAGAAAATCTCCTCGAATGTGTCAGATGTGAAAGGTACTCAATTGCATGCGTGTGTAGCACGATAAACCCGATCCCAAACCTCACTATGAGTAGAGAGTGTTCTAACCATTTATGTAAATATAAATTGATAAATTGCAGCTGCGGAAAAAAGTTTGCTAAATGTATTGAACCTCATAAACCCTACCGATGCTCGTGTGGGTTTGAGTACGAGTGGGACATTGACCTTGGGGTTGAACGGGTATGAACTGATTGGTTGTTTTACTGTAGCGTCATTTAACGTTTCTGGGATCCGGGATCCCATCAAAAGGAAATCGATTTTTAAATTTATCCGAGAAAAAAAATTTCAAATTGTACTTATACAGGAAACACATTGTTCAGACCGGGACGAAAAACTTTGGCAGTTGGAGTGGGGTGGGGAAGTCGTTTGGTCACATGGCACGAATCGAAGTAAGGGAGTAGCTATATTATTTTCCAGAAATTTATCATATTTAAAAACGGACTTAATGGCTGATCCCGATGGGCGGTTTTTGATTGTAAACCTGACAATCGCTGATAAGAAATTAACTTTGGCAAATGTATACGGACCGAATAAAGATGATCCCGATTTCTTTAACAAATTCTTCGCTGACGTAATAACATTCGGGGACGGCGATATTGTCCTGGGAGGAGACTTCAACATAATTTTAAATGAGAATTTAGATAAAAGTCCCGGCGCGCCGCACGCAAACAGACACTCCCGGGCCACTGTACAGGCTCACATGAACGCACTTGATTTAAATGATGCCTTCCGTCTCCTGCACAGTACGATTAAAAAGTACTCTAGAATTCAAAGTAATCCACTGGTTGCTACTCGATTAGACTTTTTCCTTGTTTCAAAATCAATTTCAAGCAATGTGCCAAACGCCGACATTAGTAGTTCTAACTTTAGAGTTTGCCCCCAATGCGCGCGGCAGAGGCTACTGGAAACTTAACACGCGTCTGTTAAATGACAAACGGTACGTGAAGCTTATTAGAAAAACCATTGACGATTATACTCAAACCAACCCTGCGAATCACGTCAACCCTCACACTCGATGGGATGCGCTTAAAGCTGTTATTCGCGGCGTATCAATTGGTTTTAGCGCAAGGGTAAAAAAGGAAAACACATCACGTCAAAACGAACTCGAATTGGGTATTAAAGCGTTTGAAGACGAATTAGTCCGCGCCAATACTCCTGCAGATCAAAAATTGGTGACGGAGTTGACACAGTTGAAAAACGACCTAGATAACTTGATTGAAAATAAAACTAAGGGAGCGATTATAAGAAGCAGGGCTCTGTGGGCCGAAAAGGGTGAAAAAAACACGAAGTATTTTCTTAATTTAGAAAAGCGCCACGTAGGAAAAAAATCGATCAACAAGCTTAAGGCGGGCGACCGAATTTATACCAATCAAAAATCCATACTGGAGGAGTTAGCTAAATTTTATGAGAACCTTTACGAAAAACGCGACTCGAACTATTCTTATTCTCAAGTTACCCAACATCTGGTTGACTTAAACCTCCCTAAGTTAAAATCGACACAAATCGAAACATGCGACATGCCTATCACTCAAGAAGAATTGTGTGGTGTAATTCATAAAATGCCAAGAAACAAGTCGCCAAATTTAGTCCAAGCCAAACGCAAGGGGTCGTTACTCTCATCCCCAAACCCAGAAAAGACCCCCTGATCACAACCAATTACCGGCCTATTTCTCTATTGAACACGGACTATAAAATAATTTCAAAAACTATTAACAACAGGATTAAAGCTTATCTCGACATTTTGGTCAGCGAAGATCAAAATGGTTTTATGAAAGGAAGGTATATCGGCGATAACCTTCGCGTGCTCTTTGACATCATGGACAGCTGCGATTTTTATCAAATTCCAGGAGCGGTACTTTCGCTAGACATTTTCAAAGCGTTTGATACTCTGGACTGGGAATATATGTATTCTGTATTAAACGTCTTTGGGTTAGGTCAGAATCTTATTAAATGGATAAAATGCTGTTATGTTTGACCTACGAGCAGGATTATTAACAACAATTTCCTATCGCGGGAGATTAGGATCGAAAGAGGTGTAAGACAGGGCGATCCGCTGTCCCCAACACTTTTTTTGTTGTGTATAGAATGTTTGGCTGCGGCCCTGCGCAACGATTCCTATATAGGAATACGACTAAACAATCGCGAATCTAAAGTTTCACTTCTTGCCGATGATACTCTAATTTTTTTAAGAGGAGAACCATCAGATTTCGACAAAATATTTCGCGTATTAAACAAGTTTTCAGAGATGTCAGGCTGCACAATTAACATGCAAAAATCGCTAGCGTTCTATTTGGGGTCAAAACGCTTGTCCAACCAAAAACCCTACGCAGACAAAGGTCTCTCATGGCCTCAAGAATCCTTTCGATATCTTGGCATTGAAATTCCCATTAATGACCCCAAACAGCTGTTTTCTTTAAACTTTGGGAAAGTAATCGACAAGATTAGCACAATTTTAAATATTTGGTCCTCACGTGGTTTGACCCTTTTGGGCCGCATCTGTATTTTAAAAACCCTAATAATTCCCATGATGATTTATAAAGTTAGTGTGCTCCCCATCACCCTACCGAGCGCGTTTTTACGCAAACTAAAAACTAAAATGTTCCAGTTTGTGTGGGGTTCGAAATGGGAACGAGTCAAACGGAAAACGCTTATCGCAAACCTGGAACAGGGAGGGGCAAATATGTTAGATGTAGACACTTACATTATGGCCTTAAACCTTAAATGGGGATCAAAATATTTCGACGAAAACTATAGCGCTCCTTGGAAGCACCTGGAAACAAGTGTCATAACTAAAATGGAGTTAGAATGTTGGTTTCGAGGCAATCTGCCTACAACATCAAAACAATGCTCGCAAATTATTCCTCTTAGAACAGTTAGGAAAACCATTACTGATTGCAGACAGTTAATGCAAATAATGGAATCGACCAAACCCTTTCCTAGATCGCTGTGGGTCAGCAAAACCGTTGCGCTTAAATCTCGAACCTTTTATTTAAAATCGCTCGTCAACGCTGGGATTCTGGACCATTCCAATTTGTTAGATAATGCAGGAGAATATCTATCATACGATAAATTGGCGACAAAATTCAATTTTACGCCAAATAATCACGAATTCAAAAATTGTATTAAAATGATAGCTGCGCTGCCACCAAATTGGGATCGAACAAATGACGACTCCGGCGAAAAACCAAGTTTGGTAAATTTGTGCAACGAGTTCTTTGAAACATTTGACTCTTCCAAAGCGGTTTATACCAAACTTAAACAATACACGACGGTTCTCCCGGAAAAACAAAAACAAAGCTGGGAACGGGATTTGGGTCTTGCTTCAAATACTACCCATTGGGAAAAACTGTACGAAACCAACTACAATTCGACAATGGAAACAAATTGATTTCACTAGTTAAGCAGCCTTTATTCGTTTTGTGCTTTCAAAGTTAGTAACATCACCAACAAACCAATTCCAATAAAAAATACATTTTAGAGCCGACAGCAAAAATTTTTCCATTCTGAAAAATGGCGTAATTCTGTGAAAACAGGAATGATGAAAATCAGCGTCTTTTAACTATCAACAAAGTACATGACTATTAAGGGGGGTGACTTGTGTTCTTGTTGTGTAGAAAATTTTCTTTGCAAAAAAACATACGTGTTTTATGTGGTAAATTAACTTCTTGTGTGACATGATGTGAGATTTTGTGACATAAATAACTCTGAGCCGTTCGAATTGAAATTGTGATGCGAAACAACGGACAGGGAAATGTCAGTCATATACTTATTAATTGAAATTTGTGGGAATTTTAGTACTTGCTCGAATTTTTACTGCATTTAGCAATTTATGTTCTGTTACAAAATGTGTATGTTGGCGTCCCACGTAATGACTGTACTGCGTTTCATCGTAACATCAACTTTTTTCGAGTATTTGATAACTTTAAAGTTTTGCTCATTACATTAATTATTTTTTCACATAACGAACAGATAGTTGCATATATACGTGGGAGCGTTTCTTGTCAAACGCGCCTTTGTATTTTAAACTGGTACCAAATGTTTTGATAAAATTGTTTTGCAATAGTATGGGCGCAAGACGACCAAATTCTGGCTTAGCTTATTAGACAAGTTATGTGGAATCGGGATTGGATATAGCTTGACAAAACAGAACTATGACATTTATAACAAATCGCTACGAATCCTTGCAAGCAATTTGATTAAGTTATATTTCACGCGATTAAAGGATTTTAATAACATTATGTTTATAAAACACCAACACAGAAATGCATGAATTATGCTACAAACCACCCGGGAATTGCATTTGCATTCGAATATTTAACCATCATACGCGGGTTTAATAAACGGTTACATTAACCACAATGCCCATTTGAGCCCATTTACGAACGAAATTCAATATCTTATCTCGGGTAGCCGTTCTTGAGTGACGACTAAAATATTTCACTTACTCAAACAGCGATGAGATACACAACAGTAACTCACTTACACAACACAGTTATGAGATCTAATTTTGTAAGCAACGATCATAGCCTATATAATGCATGGCAATGTCTTTTCCACTAGGTGTCTAAACAGAGCTACTCAAATCAAATTGTAAATGAAAATTTCTGTTTTGATTCCGTTTTACTGATTTGACGACGAATATAACACAAGTTTACCAAAGCACTTTCACAAGTAAAATTTTGTTTGCGTTTTTCCAAGCGAGCTTTGTGCATTCCTCCATAGCTCTTTATTACATTGTGTTGTATGACTATATGCGTAAGCGTTGGACCGATTGCTTAGTCAATAGTTGTACTTGCGACATGCATATTTCGTTGAAGAAGCAAATAATGATACCGGAAAACTCTCATCACACGCAAAATTGCATACTGTATGGGAATTTGGGGTGGGTTCTGATCTTTTTTTTTTTTGTTTTGTTTTAGGAAACTTTTCTTTTTTACACCAAAGAATATGTTTTCTTTTGTGGAAAATTAACGTATTGCTTTTACTTGGTGTGATATCCTGTGCTATAATAAAACCCTGAAATGTCAGGTTGGCAATATTTGAAGCGGAACAACGTCTAGGAAGCGTCAATCAAAAATTAATAGAAATCGCGGAAAATTTCGTAGTTCTTGTGCCTAATTAGTTCGGCGAAATTTTTATAGCACGTCATTATATACAAATTTGTTCTAAAATTGAACTCTTAGTTACTATTCGTGTTTTTTGAGAAAACATTTTCATTTCCCAAACTTTGGAGCTCTGGCTCAACGCACTATCAGCCAATATGACGTCACAAACAGAATTAACCATTAATACGTTAAGTTGTCTTGAAATTTATTTAGAGTTAAAGCAGTTTGTCAGATCACAGAGAAAATATTACGATTATGCGCAAACAATCGCCTTATTTTGTTGAAAACAACGGAATATTACTCGAGGAGAGGCCTGTACATTCAACATCAAATTAAACTACATCTTTAGACTTTTTTTTACTTAATTTCACCGGTTGGGGTACATTATTGCTTTTGTGCCATTAAAAGTGAGTAAGTGTCGACGTACAATTCGCATACGTAATAACATTTTATATTTCGTTGACAAAACGAATAATGAAACCAGCATTCTCTCATCATACGCAAAATTGCGTGTTGTATGGGGATGGGGTGCTTGTGATCTTGTTTTAAGGAAACATTTATTTTCAAAACAATATGTTTTGTATTGTAAAATATTAACACCTTGCTTTACTTGGTGTGAGAACCTGTGCTATAATTGAACCGTGGAGCGTCAGGTTGGCAATATTTGAAGCGGAACAAGGTTTATGAAGCGTCAATCAAAAGTTCAATAGGAATCGCGAAAAACTTCGTAGTTCTAGTTCCTAATAGTTCAGCGAAGTTTTTATAGCTCGTCATTACAAACATATGTGTTCTAAAATTGAACACTTAGTTGTTAGATTTAGAATCGTTTGTAAGGAACCACAATCGGAAAATTTCTATATTATATTCAACATCGAAAAGTACCGGAAACGCACATATCGGTTGCAAAGAATATCAAAATAAGTCAAGCGTATTTTTTCTGCATTTACCGATTTGTATTCTTGTTTTATACTGTTTATGTTGGCGGTCCTTGCTATGACAGTGCTACGTTTCATCACAACATCACATTTCCGAGTAATGAATAACTGATTACATTTCCACATAACCAACAGATGAATACATACCTATGTTGGAGTGTTTCTTAAAAACGCAGCTGATTCGAGAATTTTTGATAGCTCACTGCGCCCAAACCATTCATGTCAAATGGTGTGATGTGATGCGTTAAATTGTTTGTTACATTTCAATATTAAATCGTCCTGCAAAGACTGGATAAACAGTTATATTAACCATGAGCCGATTGACAGACAAAACTGAGTATCTGGGATGGCCTTTTTTGTTGGAAACTACAATATAACTTACTTACACAACACTGCTATCAGAAAGCAACGATCAGGTATA
Organism: Phallusia mammillata; assembly: GCF_965637545.1. NCBI lineage: Eukaryota > Metazoa > Chordata > Ascidiacea > Phlebobranchia > Ascidiidae > Phallusia > Phallusia mammillata. The sequence continues at coordinate 14,769,961 of NC_137254.1, read as the reverse complement.
ATGCATCGCAATGTATTTTAAAAGGCAATATGGTTTTGCTGCATGCTTTTCACTGAATGTGTCTAAACAGAGCTATTTAAATCAAATTGTAAATCAAAATTTTGGCTTTGACTCCGCCTTCATACTTTTTGACGCCGAATATAACAATAAGGTCATACAGATTACCATACCACCTTCACATACAAAAATTTGGACGCGTATTTTTCAAGCGGGCTTTGTGCAATCAGTCATACCCTTCATTGTACTACATTGCTTTTCAAGATTAAATACAAAAGCAATGACACAACTATAGTCACGTAGTCAACCATTGCAAGGTTTCCCAATTTGTTTCGTGCACTTAGCGTAACACAAATTTCTAGGGCAAAAACGTTATTGTAACAATTCGACTTTTTCATTTGGTAATCTCTTCTGAGTTAATTTCACTAGTTGAAGAGCCTTTAATTGCTTTCGTACAACAACTGTTAACAACTGCTCAATGTATTCAGCAATTCAAGCGTTTTTCAACCGGGCAAAGTAAAACAAACAAATCATAGCTGTAAGAGATGAAAGCGTCGACGCGAAAATCATCTATTAATTATCAAGTAGTATATTTTGTAAAAGAAGCGAATATTGAAAGTAACAATCCCTCACCGTACACAAAATTAAATATTTAATAAGGGTTGGGGATGGGTTGTGATCTTGTTTTAAGGAAACTGGCTTTTTATACCATCATATTTTTTGTTTGTGGAAAATAACGACTTGCTTTTACTTGGTGTGAGATCCATAATTAAACCCTGAAACGTCAGGTTGGCAATATTTGAAGTGGAACAACGTTTAGCAAGCGTCAATCAAAAATCAATAGGAATCGCGGAAAGTTTTAAGGTGTTTTTTTTTGCTGAAACTCCAACTTGGCTGCTGAAAATCGTTGAACTATATCTCAGATCGTTCGTGTTTTAGAGTTTATTAGGAATATTGAAAGCAACCATTGCGTATTGTATTGCGTAAAAGGTCTTGTCCACGAAAATAAATATGGTGTTTTTTTGTCATTTCCGTTTTGGTAATCTAAACAAACTCAAAAATCGGTTAATTGTATCTCTCTTCGTTCGTGTATTAGAGTTAATTAGCCTATGTATGCCGATAGCGAACTATTTTACAGCGTTAACAACTGTGCAAGCTGTTTGTGACTGCAGTTCCAAGTTGGTATCTCACCGTCCAACAGTGGCCCGCTCTGGTCGTGGTATCAATATGCCTTTACGTTTTCGTGTATGACCTTAACACTGGTGAGGAGTATTGTTTTATTGAGCGCATGTGTCATTCGAATTTGGTTTCGCTCGTAAACAGACGTTAAACCATGTGTGTCTACAAAAGCATTAACATTTTCCAGAACTGCCTTTCATAGCTCTGTATATTTCATTGTGTATTTTCACACATAACCAACAGACAGATTCATAACTATATGGTGGTGTCGTTCGTAAAACTCGCAGCGCAATCATCTCTACTTTGTCTTAGCAAGCGTGCAGGATATAACTTTATTGTAGACTAATTTACCAAGACCCTGGCATGCACAACGAAGAACACATAAAAAGATCAAAAAAACAACGTAATGCTCCAGGCAATGTTTATCAAAGATATCCACATGTCTTCAATACTTTCAATTAAATAATTGTTTGTCCTTGTTCATGTTGGTAAATGCACTAAATTTTCTCCAAGCATTGCATATCTAGCGTAGGAGTACACAAAATTAAAATTTACAGTAACTTGCAAACTTACACGTTGCTTTTGGGGTAGTACCATATTGCATTAAAAAGAATAGCGTTCAGAGGGGGCCAAACTCGCAGCACATCAAGCCGGCAACAGCACGTCAGACCGATTGCACGCACTAGGATGGCGGTTATTTTTCCACTGCCCTATGCAGCACTCGCACCTTGCTGCTCAAATATGCTGTGAACACCAGCTTGATTCGATGCATTGCTTCGTCTGGTCATCTGTGATTTGCACAAAAGCATTTGGAAGCCTGGACTGATCACAGTAACAAATGTGAGCAAGCAGCAGACTAGTAGTAATAACTGTGTTAATTTTCCTGTTTGTTTTTCTATTTATTAACCGTTATAGGAATCGTCAAATTATAAATATATGTGGAAAATCAATTTCCGTCTGACATAGTGTGATATACGATTTTAAAATAATGCTATTCGATATATAGCAGAGATTATTTATGAGTAACAAACACTGTGGACACGTTGATGAATGCAAGATTGTAAAAGTGTAAACCTTAATTATTAATTAAAATGTAGAAATTACTTCTGAGTCATGGAAACTAAACATAAATTAAAGTATGAAACAAAGAGCATCCAAGCATCAGTGGCATTTTCGATACCTAATGATTAACTGAATACGTAATCTTAACTTTTATGGTTTAAATCGACAAGAGTGTCCGCCATGGGTTGATTCTATATGATAAATATCTTTGTGATGGCGAGAACATTTCCAATTTTGATGCTCAACTGTGTGTGAAGGCGATGTCGGAAGTGACTGCATTGTGTTTCAACATACATAACTTCAAATATGCCAAGACAAGCCAAAATGACTTCAGGATTCTCCTGTTGTAACGATTTTTGCAAAGGCAACGATACTGAGGGCTTAGTGGTTATACATAACACTCTAAAGCAGGGGTATCAAACTCATGGGGCTTCGAGGGCCACATTGCAGTTGGAAATTATGCCAAGGGCCGCATGTGATATTTAATCTAGTTTTATAAACTTTAACCAGGGGAGCACAACTATTTCGCCACGACGGCCGCATTGCAGATCCTTATTTCACCTTATTTTAAAATTACAGATGTAAAGAAACAAGTTTATATCATATTTATACCATTAATTGACGCCCCAAAATCCCACATTAATTTCCAACTTGATGCACAGATTGAGCTGCACAGTATGAAGATAGTCTTAACTGTTTATGATGTCATAATCTTTATTGTGGTGCTTGTGGCACTTGTTTTTCGGCATTGTTTGTACACAATAGGCGCACAAAAAGTCGGACGCATATGGCTATTAGGCTGGTAATACTCTTTTCAGTACCACAAAATCTGTTTAAAACAGTGGAAAAGTGAAAATATTTGGCAAAGGAGTTTTGTTTACGTCCCAGCCGCCAGTACATATATTTTAATAAACATGTTCACGGCCGCACAAACTCGTCTCTGTGGCCGTGCACCCCTGACTGAAACTTAACGCTTATTTTTAGTCAGAGGAACGGTTTTATTCTGTAAATGTTTTTGGACAAAAAATCTGACAAAATACTACAATTGTTGTTGATTGCTGGAGGGCCGCATTAGAGGGCTTCGTGGGCCGCATGCGGCCCGCGGGCCGCACGTTTGACACCCCTGCTCTAAAGTACAAGTACCGAAATCAATGTTACAGTATGTTTGAAAAGACAATTTGGATCTGTTTATCCAAAACTAACTGGTACCATTGTGGCAATCAAATTTTGGTCAGTCATTTAAACCAAGTCGAAATCCTGTGCAAGGTCTTTGTAAGAAGAAAAGATTTCAATGCATTAATTACTAATAACAAAAGTAAAACAAACCCAACAGCCTGAAACCGAAACGTGCAAACTGACAAACCTATTCACACTTTAACTCAAAAACGTATTTGCATTTTACTATGCCGCGGTTCAAACAATATGTACATGGCTCACAAGATATTGTCAGTTCGATATGCAAGTTCGATTGGTCAATTCTACAACATGTTAATGTGTCATTTAAAGTGGAGTTTCGTCAACAACTATCACGTTCACTCGTCGGTCGGCTTCTGGCTGTTGACGTGAACGAAACTCACGCAAACGCTCACGAACATAATCGTAAAGCATTTTCACAAACATGCTTTTTCGATGCTACATGAGAACGTGGGAAATTTCATTTCCTTAACACAAAAGTCGAATGTGTGAGACATAAAAACATTTTTAAACTGGCATCTTTCATCAAATTTAAAAAGGTCTTTGTGACTCCCATTTACTAAACAGAAGCCTACGCAGAAAGTAATTGACAAGGATCAGATGATCCTATGTAACGTTTTCTCGTGTCGCCGTCCGTGTGACTTGAATAGAAGTGTTTGGATCGCAAAAATGGTTAACGCAGCGGTTCTCAAACTGGGGTCCGCGGTCCTTTTAGGACATTTTGCGGGGATCTCGAAAAAGTGAAAGAAATTCTATATTCTTATGTGCTGTCAGTTTGTGCAACTGGATAAGTTGTAATCTAAGTGAAAGTGAGAATCAATCGTCTCCATTGTTAAACAGAAGGCTTTATTGAATGACAACTAACAAAAATGCAATTGTTCGCGCACAATTGTAATGTTTTGTCTGTGATGTCAGATTTGGATCATTGTTATGTGCAATTTTGCATAACAAGCTAAAATCCTGCAATCAACTTTCGGTTTTTTGAAGTACATATTCAGACTTGCGTTAACACATTTAGACTTAAAGTTTGAGAAAAACTGGGTTCACGCAACCGAGATAAATTTTGTCAGGGATTGTGTTTCATAAAATATGGCAACCCTATACTAGCATTAACTGCAAAGTTTAGCGAAACAATTGTCATATCGCCGTTGGAGAAACGGTATTTAACGACAAAATCAACTGACAGTGGTACGTAGCACAGTAATCTTTTTTGCCAATCCCAAAGCAGCAAAACAATAACTATCATTGAAATATGTGGAAGGTTGGCAAAATATGTTTACCGTATACGGAATTTATTACATTTACAAACCAAATCAGATGGCACAACAGACACAGTGAGGATATAACATTATGGCTTTTTAACACTTCCACCAATGACGTAACAATAAGTTTTTTGCTGAGTTATTGTTAAATGTAACAATGCTTATAATGCTTGATTCATTCAATCTTTTGTGTAGCCTAAAACTATTGTTACAGTTACAACTTGTGCGGGGTTTGTTTAGCTGGTGTTGTTTTTCGCTAGCAGATAAAAGTTTAGTATTTTTGTTGGCAGGAACAATGGATATAAGAAAGTTTTTAAATAAACGTAAGTCAGAGAAAAATGAAGATGATAAGATTACACCAGTAACGCTTACCAAACCAGCAAAGCAGATTAGAGTGGACAACCCGTTAGTTACTGTAAGCAATCGAGATCCACTCCAAACACCACCTGCGAAAGTAGCCAATCACCTGCCTCAAGATAGGGACAAAGGACTATACGTAAAGTTTACAAAACGTTGGTCTGATGATCGACGATACGACCTTTTAATCAACCCATATGTTCCACCAAATGAATACAATTATAACAGCGATTCTCATGGCTCCCGCTCATTCCGCCACGCGTAGATAGACCAATATTCTCCATGGCTGGCCTATTCAAGTGTTTTGAAAGGTGCTCTGTGCAAGTATTGTGTGTTGTTTCAGGGGACACTATCTTGAAGGATCACATGAAGGGCGCAAGCAAAAATGCAAGATACACATCCGTTCTTATACAGAACAAGTTGATTAATCTCTCTGAAGAAATAGTGAGAGATGAAAAACGTTACTGAGATAGAAAAGTGTCAGAATTTGGCTCATTGCTTTTTTTAAGAAACAGCCTTGTGTATGATGTAACGTTTGTTCGCTATTGTTTACACGTCCACATGGTCTGAATATTACCGATAAACTATTTAAAAAGTTTGCTTTTTTATGATTGCATCTCTTGGTAATTGAAGGAAGAAAGGTGTGTTTGGGCCAAACAAGAGTATGTTTTGAGAGTGAAAATCGGAAAACCTGGATAAAGAAAAAAAGGTATTCTGCCTAACCTCTCAGTTGCTTTTCATGTGAAATCAAAAAAGGGTCCAAGTCGGATCTTCAGAATTATTTGAAACAGCACACTAACGATTAATTGAAATGTGTGTAAACAAAAAAATCTGAGATGGCAAAAAAGGCATGTATTGCATTTTTTTTACATATGTTTCAGATATTCTTTTTGTGGGATGGATATGACCAATTTCATATTCGTTTCAAGATTGGCCACACACATGCGATATGACATATTAACAGAAAATTTAAAGAAAAAATGATTAAAAGACTTCAACTATAGCATTGACAAGCAAATGCATTTTGGTCCCTGTGTATTAGGCTACTTATGATTATAGCATTGTAGGAAGTGGTGCATCTACCAACACTTGCAGCTCTGCAGGACGGGAAAAAGTACAACAAGAAATAAAAAGTAGTTGAATAAAATGTTCAACTGTACATCTACAGTCATCATAAATCGCCCAGAAAAAAAGCCATTTTCCTGCGACCAATTACCTTCGCAGACTGCCAAAAATGCTTTGTTCAGTTCGAAGCCATCAGGCACAAAAAAGATCAATAATATGGAAATGACATTTTGTGAAAACACATTAAAAGTTTGTATCATTTGAAAAATCCATCTCCTTGGCACAAAACACGTCTTTGCAATGGCTTGGTGAATATTTTTAGCACAATTGTGCTGTTACGATTTTGCCCGGAAATAAACTTTAACTCAACTAAGTTATACAATAAAGATTGTTATAAATTTATGGTGTAGCGGTCACGTGCTTTTAAACCAGGGGTGGGCAACATACGGCCCGCGGGCCGGATCCGGCCCGCGACGGGATTTTGAGCGGCCCGCGGACAGTTTCCGGTCTTACATGATAATGTGGCCCGCGGCCACAGTCTGCCGCAATCCCCCATTACTTGCTTACTACGTCAAATTACAGTTGTAACGGACAGTAACACTCCCCAATAGCAAAAAAAAATTCCCTCCGTTGTTACCATTGCACCATACGTCTATTGTTACGACATAACTACCAACCTTGTGTGTGTCCTACTTTAACGGTTTCCTTAATTCCTTTGTTTCCACACGTATAGCCTAGTTCAGGGGTGGGGAACCTGCGGCCTAAAGGCCACATGCTGCCTTTTAGGGCACTAAGTGCGGCCTTCGATGACAAAATACATTTTTAAGATGTTGATATAACCGACTGCACCCGGCGCTGAAAAAAATAGACAGAAACGTATTTTTGATTTTATTGCAGATTATTTTTTGATTAGTTCCAGAGCAGCGGTTTTCAAACAAGACCCATGGTCCCATAGTGGTACATAAAGCGATTTCCATAGGACTACCAAAAACTCCAGGTTCAGCAATTTCTAGGTTAAATAAATCCTGAATGTTGTAGTGAAGACGAAAATGTAGTGAGGAATTTTAATTAGCTTGGACCGTAAGTCTTACAAACTACAAGGAAATAGCAAAACGACCATTCTGTGAGTCAAAAAGTTTGAACATCACTGTCCTTGGCCTGGGAAATAGTCTATGCGGCCTACACGAGTGTCGATAAATCGTTTGGTAGCCTTTATAAACAAAAAGGTTCCTCAAACCTGGTTTAGGTGGTCAAAAATCCGTTTTAAATCACTGGATAAATACGCGATTAATGTATCGATTCAGGAATCCGGCCCGCCAAGTACTTCATTTTCCCATATCTGGCCCGCCGACTGGAGAAGTTGCCCGCCCCTGTTTTAAACCATCATTTTGGCACTTTGGTTTGGCTAAGCATTAAGTAATGGAAAATTTTGACTTTGCAACCATGACTTTTTGTTCCATGGAAATTATATGCTGCTTTTGCGACATATGGTATAGAGCGGTGTAACCTTACTGAATCATTCCCGTCTTCCTGATATGTTCCAACAGCCTGACCATAAGACAGGCTGTTGCGTAAACCGGGTGTTTCGAAATAGTTGTGCAATCCATTGCACTGCTGCATATCTTTGCAAGCGTTTAACTTAAAACAAACTAATAACTGATGCGAGTAAAGAAGGTACTGTTTTGCAATGATCGCACGAAAAACGAGTATCAGTTTAAAAGCCAATGTTTTATCGTTGATCTCTCTCTTTCCACCGTATCCTTTCCTTGAGATAAATGAGACTCGATGTGTGTTTGCGTAACCAGAATAAAAGACAAGACCTAAATTGATCTTTTGTGGATCATGTCGGCTCTATGCAGCAAGCGTTAAGATCGTAATAATGAACTTACTCGCTACTGCAAACGACCTATACGAGCCACGAGAAGCAGAAGAATTAACGAGCTTTCAAGTGAACAATAACACAGCACGCGCGCGCACCCACGTCGCCCCCGCAATGGCAAGACATGAATTTTATTGTAAAAGTCATGTTTTGTAAAAAAAAGAAAGATGGGGTATATGCAAGGGACACATTAAGTTGGGAAGTTGCACGGGCTCTTGTTGATGACAAAAAGAATTCAAATGGAAC